>NC_134375.1:13811875-14129531 GCF_035582795.1 Mycteria americana | reverse complement strand
CCCTGCCTTTTGAGACAAAATAAGCTATTTATTAATTTACAAACCTGAAATGAAACAGCACTCTCAGCAGGTTATTTTCATAATATCCCATTTTGTTTACATTTTTCTGACGCTCTGGTACCTGCACCACTCTCTGTCTTGTCCTTCTATTGACATCCATTCACTGACATCCCTTTCTCTGTCATATCACCTGTAAACATCTTTGCTTTGCTTACAAGCTGCTGCCGAGGCCTGCCGTAGCCTGTCCAGTTGGTCATTTCACTGTGATGACCGAAAGGCTGACTCCCAAATGCGGATGGCCCACGATGCCCATCTCCGTCCCATGCTGACTAGACTTACACTTGCATTTTTCTTCATGCTTACGGGAGGAACTGCTCTTGCACATTCACAAAGTGTGTATGTTCCTTCAAAACTTCTGTAAAACTCCCTATGGTTGTTTGATACGCATCAAAAATCTAAAGCCTACACTGAGGCACAGCTTGGCTGGATGATCGTGGTTGCCTTGAATGCCCCGCTGGCTTGCCTGTGTCCCTAGTTTGTCTCTCGTCTTGTTTTAATTGCAAACTGCCTCAGGGTGGGCTGTGTCTTCGTGTCTTTGTACAGTAGGTCAAAGCACTTGACCAGAGCTCACAGGTCCTGCGGTAGTAGGACTAATAAGAACATTCTGGAGGTCTGACGATATTTAAAAGGGTTTCTTTGGACACAAAACATCTCTAAAATTGTTTTCAGAACATCAGGATTTTGCCTCTCATGTTTGCTTTTATATCATTATGTTCTTTTGAAATATTTACTCTGTTTTGGAGTGATTAAATGAAAGGATTTTGTCTGAGTCTGTTTTTCCCTCCAGATCACTGTGTTATTAAAGCTGCTTGTGTAAGGCCAGCCGTTGCTGTTGAGGAAGGCAGTGCAGAGCTCAATTAGCGAAGCAGAGCCATTACGTACTGCACCTCCTCCCTGAAGTGCTCTGTAAGTGAGCATGAAGCTGGCTCTGGGGTGCGCGTTTTAAAAGACAACAGATGGTTCATCCTTGTAGTTTAAAAAGGGCTCGGCTACATTTTTCACCACTTTGGAAAGGGAGGCTGCAATGCCTTCCCATAACTATAGCCTTCAAAGTTTACGTAATATGAAGCAATATTAGCAAAGCCAATGTGATGTCAACACTATAATCTTGTTGGGGTTTAAATGTTCATATTTTCTGGCATTCTGATGCTTGAAAATAGGCACTTAATGACTTTGTGGGAGTGTTAGGAGGACTGTGGGACTGAGAGGACTAAATGTTTATCCTAAGCTGACTGTTTGATGGTATCTCTGACATGAATTGCCCAAGCACAGGGGAGTACTCTGATCTCTACCCACTAGCAACAATCTCAGGAAGACTGTCTGTCCGCAACTGGAGAGGTCTATTGCTTTTGGCTATCGAGGTGCAGTCATATCACGAGGGAACTGGTCAGTGAGAGAGCATCGCTGGCGCAGTGTGTGTGTCTCTCTCTCATGGCATCAGTGCTGTGAAAAGCTCCTAGGAAGTTATATGTCTCTGAGCATGTTTATGTGACTCAGATACACACAATCCTTATAAATACTTATTCCATATTTACACAATATCTACACACAATTTTTTTCTAAGCAAAACATTTGTTCTTTTCACACAGAAATTTTCAAGGACTGCAGTGAAGGTGCAGATTGCTGTAATCTGTTTTGCTAAATAAGACTTGTCCGCCACTGAGTAAGATGCAGTTAGAAAGTGAACACACCATAATCTTTGCTGCACAGGCAGTTATGACCAGCCGTCCACCAAGGGCTGCCCTCCAGCTCCTCCACGAATTTGAAATTCAAATCACTTGGATGGCCCTTACTGCTGTTATTCATCCAAAAACCTCAAAACCCCCAATCTGCATCTGTCCATCTTTGAAATTATGAAGGGTGTATTAGTCTGGGAAGGGGAAAGAAATACCCTGAAATAGCACTGAAGGGAGTTGTTACGTGCAGCGGGTAGAGCCGGGATATTTGCTGCTCGCTCTCTGTCCTCAGGTCACCTCCTCTGGGGGGCTCTGGAGCATCAGTGACAGGCAATGGCAGCGTATTTTTGAAATGATTGGGTTTTGCTGCATTGCCGTTCCTAGGCCTAGTTGCCATTGCTCATCGGATGATCTGCTATGGAGGGGCATGGTTCTCCTATAAAAAATGAAGAAGGTTGTGTAACTACAGCTGAATGCACTTGCTGGCCTAAGCCAAATGCAAAAGGATATTTAAAGGCATGAGACTTGAACACTGAAATTTGGCCTAAATGTTGCTTTGGGACTTTGAAAATTTGACTTAAATTTCTAAGGCACTTGGGCATTGTTGAACACATCCCCTTGGAGCTGTATGGATTGTGTTTCTGGCCAGCTTTGTATTTAATTTTCAGATGGTGGTTGGAACATGTATTACCGTGACCTGGAAAAAGAGAATTGCATTAAGTAATGATGGGGGCACTGGGGCTATTTTTCTTGCTGTATGCCAGGAGGTGTTTGAATAAATTGACAGCATATTTTCTTATTGTTCTTCATCTTGATTTATTTCCATTCTTGAACTTTCCCCCTTTGGAGAATCCAGTTACAGTTTTTCCTCCTGAGCTGTACACAGAGAGCCAGCCTTCTATGAGTGGTCTCTAAACATATGTCTACAGATTGAATCAGTTTTTTTCCATTTGTGTGGAACTGATAAGACAAATAGAGGTTACTCTGAAACACTAGATTTTGGAAAGAGGAGGGGAACAAATTTAGAACAAAGACCACCCAAAATATTTTCAAGTTCAAGATTCCAGTGAAAACAAACACAACAAAAATGATGTGCTTCTGATTAGTTACATAAATTAGCTGGTATTGTTCCTTTTTCCAGGCCAAATGATTTATTGGTTTATCCCACACAATGTTAAATGTAAATTGGAAATGTGTAAAATTACATTTGACTGTGGAGCACACAATGTGTACTCAGTTGGTAAGCAAAGTTAGCCCCATATGTTCTATACATTACGGGTTCATAGTTACAGTGTTATGGCATGAAATGCCAGCTGTTAGGCCGTGATATGAATGATCTGCAGATTGAGAGCTATCAAATGTATGAATCTGTGACAACTGAATAATGAACATATTGAAAAGATTGTGACATTAGTAGACCAGCTGTAGAGTCCACAACTGCTCAATTTTCCCGTTTGCTGCATAATAAAAGCAAGTTATATTCCTGACTTCAGAAAGAATAGGGCCAGATCTTCAAAGTGAAGAAAACTTCTAGGGGGGGTTAGGTACCAAAATCCAGAGTGGGACCCTCACGTCTCCACCTGCATACCCTTCTGCCTGCTTGAACGACCCAAGCTTTTGCAGCTCCTCCTGCCCTGGGCTCCTGGTCGAAAGGGCCATCGATGCCAGTTCCCTTCCCATGCTGTGTGTGTTGAGAGGGAGAGAGGGCAGCTCTGACAACAGCTTGGCCAAGCTAAGTGTTTTGCTGCTTGGTTTGTGAATCCAGACTGGCCTTAGGATGTAGGGAACTTTGCCTCTAGGAGTTAGGATGTAGCTTAGTTCATGAGAGGCTTCAGCCAGTTCCCACTGGAGTGAAACTGGGGCTCTGGAGTGTGAAACGGACCTTCACATGCTACTTGAAGCCATTCAGAAAGGCAGAGGGTGTATAGAAAAGTGACATTCATTGCTCAGTGTGCAGCTGCCACGTCGTATGCTTTTTGTTTAACTTCATATTTCTTTCATATTTTAACACCAAACTGTCATTATGATGGAGGCAGTCTTGTGGTTCCACCTATTATTCTTTTTGTTTAACGTTGAACAACAGGAGTTCATGGTCTAATGTTATTGTGTGTGTGCATGTATACATATACATACACATGTACATGTGTGTGTACATTTGTCAGTGGTAGCTGAACAAGTCCTGCTATTACAACACTACTGCGCAACACCTGCATTTATGCAGAATGTTTACTGATTGATGACAGTTTTCAAAACATTTCTCTTTCCCACATATTGAATTTGTGCCGTATTTATTTATTTATTATATAATTTGTGCCTCTTCCAATTCATTCTGTCTCATGTTTTCCTTATCGGCGTCAGTTGTAGTCAATTACTTGCGTAAAAAGATTGAGGACCTAATTTATGGCATGATGACATACAGTAGATACACTGCTCCCATTAGAACCTGATGAAACCTCTCTATTAATTTTCTCAGTGTGCCAAGTCAAGTCACAGAGGGTAGACCTTTGATGAATAAAGCATATTTTCTTACTTAGCTCCATTCCTAACTAGCTCAACTTCTAGAAATAACATTGGTTGGCCAATGAAAACACTTCTTTGATAGTGGTAGGAATTTAAGATAAAAAACAGCTGGGTAAGTTTTTTTAGACGAAAGGAAACAACTTTGAACTCTGCAGACAATGTAGTTTAAACCCAAACAGATGTGGTTTAATCTTGTTTTTGATCCTCTTGTAGATTTTCTTTTAAAATGCATGCATGTGCACAGAAATGATGACTTTCAGATGTCTTGACATAATTTGTTAGAGTATCACCTTGGCGCATAAATCTTCTATGCCAAATACTTCACGTCTTTGAACATGGACTGAAAGGTACCAGAGAGAATTTATGTTGTTCTTTTGGTGCTATCCTGCAACTGTGCAAAAGAAACAATATCGTCATACGAATGTAAAGTCTGTAAAATGAGAAACTCAGATGTGTTTTTCTGGTTCCCAATAAATCTTTTTACCGTGAGGACCTAAAGTAACTCTAAGACAGAAAAGACAATATCAGACTTATTCCAAATTAGCAGACCCCTTTGATCTGAGCCCAGCCGTATCTTACTTTGATAGCTATTAGTCACATCTGGCATTTTCATATGCTAATTTCCCTCTCCTTTCCCCGTATATTAACAGAAGTGGAAGTAAACGTATAAACAGACTTCCTTTCAATAGATAATCAACTTTTGATATAAATGTGGTAGTGACACTGTCTTTCAGCACATGTTCCAATCACCATTAAACTTCAAAGCTCTGTGCAATCAAGACCTGCTTCTTCCCTACAGCCAAATCAGAGGATTAAATACAGGAGGGCTGGCTACAGATGTGACTCTGCACAGATGTGAGCATCTCTTTCTCCCCATCTCCTTTCCTTGCTAAAATCAGGGAGGTGGGATGGAAAAGATTCAGAGCTGCAGGAGGAGAAGATCAGGAGGCAGTCAGCATAAAGAACAACCTCTTTTCTGCTTGGCAGAAGTGAAGAGCACTCCGAAAAAAAAAGATGATACATGGCTACCTTAAACTGAGGTTCGAGAGCTGAAGCAAGTACCACCGATACTGGGAAGAAGAGTCACTTACAGATGTTTTTGCAAATGGGTACATTTAGTGAGTCTCATATTTGGCCTTCAGGTCTCAAAAATATTTCGGCCTTTCACGCACATTGAAATCAAGGGGAATTAGTCATTCTAATACCTTTAGAGTATCTAAGCCTTGCTGTGTTTTCCTGAAGTCTCTTTTTCTGGGATGAAGATATTATATGAGACTCAGCAAGGGAACATTTTACTTTTCTGATCTTCAGGGTAGAAGGAAGAATACTTAAGACGTAATGCAAATGTGTCATGGAAAAAAACCAGAAAAAAACAAATTCATTATCTTAAAACAAACAAATAAACACATTTTCTCATTTCTGGTCATTCTTTTGGGGGGTCAATTTGTGATTTTAGAACAGAATGCAAATGCTTTGTGTTTCCTGTGTCTTCATCATGTTGCAGTAAGTACTTGTATAAATGATCTTTCCTGCTGAGCCCGAGCTGGGATGTGTTGGTACTATCATGTCGGCAGAACTCTGAAATTAGCCAGGCTTTTCCTGCTTCAGCTCCTCTAACACAGTCGCTCCAAGCACAGTGACCTGGAGGTAGGTCTTTTTAAAGCTAGAGATAAAGCCATCACATGATTTCTTACAAGATTAAAAACATCGCTTGTAATAGAATAAATACAGCCAGATATCCTGGCTTTTTACCATGACCTAAGCAATTGTTGTTTTAGCAGATAGCAGGAAACTATTAGTAACCCGTTCTCAGTGCCTGGTGGAAAAACGGGTAAAGCTGCTTTAGATCTACTCTTGAAGCTCATCTGGACTTGTATGTCATTATCTACCTTGCCAGAGGAGGCACCTGCTACTGCTCCATTTCTTTCCAAATCTTCAGGGTGGCACTGTATTTTATCGATATTTTCTTTTTCTTCTTTTTTTCTCTATCAGCAATATGTTTTTTGTATACAAACAGATTTATTTTAAGTGACCTTTTAAAATGAATCTATTGAGACATTTCGCTGGTCCTTTTTTATAAAGATCTTAGCTTTATTTGCTACACAGGGTAGGGGTTACAACAGAAAATACTTGCCATAGAGAGCTGACAGTCCGGGCAGCCAAATGGCACCCATTGCCTTCTGTGCACAGACATGGAAATACTTGGTGCACGGGATCTTGTGAATAAAGTACTCCAGATTCACATAACAAGCTGACACGATAGCTGTACTTTGTAAAGCGTGGCCCTGCATTGCGTGTGTGAGCCTCCCAGGGTACCCTTGAGTCAGCAAGAGTCAGGTCTCAAAAAGGACGTGGCTCTGTGCCTACTGTACGTGAAAAGCATCATATTTAATCCTGTATCTCCATAGATCCAACCATCCTTTTTACCTTATGTACCTGCAAATATGAGAGTGCAAAGTGCTTGAGATTTGTTCTAGTTTCTGACTTCTTGCTTACAGTCTCTATTCGTCCTGCACAGGAGCAGTGTGTTGTGTTAAGCGCTTTTCATAGTGTCTTCCGAAAGTACCAAAAACCCAGTGAACATCATGCATCCCAAATGCCAGCATCACACGCCTGAAAGGCTACATAGCTGTTGTGTGGGCTCCTCTGCTTGTGCTTTCATTTGAGCTCCATCACTCCACAAACAGCACAAGACTGAAATGTTATTTTGGCATCACCAAGAAGAGCTGATTGACAGGCAGGTGGAAAGGGAGGCAGTAATGAATGACAAGAGCTGTCATTTGCACAGGGGACTACAGAAAACCTGTAATCAATTAATAATTTGCATGTTCAGAATAAAGATGAGTTGAGCAGTAAATTATTAACTGCAGTCTAATAGCTTCAGCTAGATGATAGCAGATAATTTGCTGTGCTTACAGTAGCAAATAACTGAGGTAGTCAGGATATATCAAAATCCAAAACTGTTGGAGTGGAATCTAAAATGTACCTATTCAGCTTGAACAAAACTTCTCTATTGGCATGCCTTTTGAAGAAAAAGATTTTTTTTCCATTAAAGAAAGTTTTTACCTATTATTTGTCTTTTACAAAATGTTCTTGCTTTTCAGAAAAGGGAAAAGAAGCCAGAAACCTTCAGACTTCCTCCCAAATCTTTGCTCCCCCAAAAGTCAAAATAAAAAAAAATTAGTATTTGAATTTTGATAAACCCTGTGGAATTTTCTGAATAAGTTCTTTAAATCTGCTGTCATGTGCTTCATCTACATAGACATATACGGTAAAGTGCCACTACAGTCGACAGTTGCATCTGTGAAACATCCTGACATACTCATCTTAAAGTCTGGAATAAATCTTGTGTGGACATCAGTGAGACTATGCCTAGACCTTTCATTTTCTTAGAGGTGGCCAAGTTCTGAATGATCTGCAACAAATGTTGTCTAGTAGCACAAATACAACCTATGCTTATTTTTTATTAAAAGCTGTGTATAAATTGTGGGAGATTTAATTTTATGGCAAGTATGAAAAGTCAATTAAAAATATTTTAGGTGAGTAAGGAACAGGATTTCAAGTAATGCATTTTCCTTTTTTTATATTTTCAGGGCCATTTCCCTTATTCTGCTGGTTTTTGGGTAATTCAGTTTTGTGAGGCATACTGTAAAAGCATAAAAATTGGGATTTATGAAATAATCTGAAGAATTTAACTATTAAGCAGCTGCTGACTCTATATAGCAACATTAAGTACATGAAGGGAGCCACTTGGTCTGTATTATGGTTAAAAGACATGCTTATGACTTCTAATTCCTGTATCACATCCACTTAAAATCGGTCTCCTCATATGCGGGCAGCACTTACCTTGTGCATTGCCTTCTTAAGTTTTTTAATGATTACACAATGTTATGACAATGATACCCAGAGATGCTGGAATAGTTTGAGCAGCCAAATGGTGAGACTGGTGAATAAAATCCTGGAACTGGGATGCAATCAGCTAGTGCTTTTCTGATAACAAGTATTTAACCTGCATTCTTTGCTTTTAATTCAGCTCTTCCCTGCCAGCTAATCCAAGCCAGCAAAACATGCTCTCTTGGATACAAAGGGCATCAGGAATTGCATTTCATGGGTGAAAGTTTCTCTAGCAGAACTTTCCAGTCCCTGCCATGCCCTCAAGGAGCTTTGCTGCTGCAACATGTGGTCCATACATCCTGTTGTAGTCACCTTGGGATAATTCTTGGCTTCAGTGAGAGCTGAGCTAGCCCTTACACTTCATAACTGGTTAAAAAGTGTATATGTGTGTGTATATATGTATCTGTATCTATCTGCATCCTCATTTTCAGATGGGTGATTATGTTACAGAGCCAGAATTCCAGATTCATCCTTTTCCTACTTTCAATCTTTTTGAAGGAGACAAACGTTAGCCCACCTCATTATCCATCATTTACAGACTCGTATCTCTTAGGGATGCTTTCTGGACAACGTTGGCATGGGTAAACTTGCTGCAACCTGGGGGATGCAAGCCATATCAGGCCTGCTTATTTTTAAAGGTAGTTAGTTACCCTTTGTGTGTAAATGTAGAGGGGAGAGAAGTTCTGTAATTGTATGGAATTGCTCTTGATTTCTGTCACTGTCAGCTGAACAAGTGAGCTCACTGTCTCACATCGCCTTGTCTTGCTGTTGTCATGGTTCACATTGCCTTGTATTACATATTTGGCCCAGGCATCATTCCTGCTGCTGGCTGATAGCACAGAGCATCTGGAAAACTGTCTCGTCAGGGTATTTGCAAGCTCCGCCATCCCCGGGTGACACAATGCTGGCACTGCGGGCTGCCGTCTCCTGCTGGTCTTCCCCCAGCGTGAGCAACACAATGAACGGAGCCTGCAGGGGCTCGGCTGGGCTGGTGTCCCCGCTCCTGGAAATCTGGCCTGCTCTAGGGTTTGTGCGGATAGCTGCAGTTGCGACTAGAGTGTTTGTGCATGTCCAGTACAGACGCAGTATTCACAAAATGGGAGAATATGAACAGCGTTACAGAAACAGTATTTCCCGTGTTTAGGAGTCAGATTGCAGCTGCAGGGATTTTTAAACCTAGAGGCCTTTTGTGATAATGGTATTGTGTTAGAGAGCAAGCCCGAGCTATCTGCTTGGTAATGGCAATGCTTTTGCGTGCTTCCCTGCAGTGCATTTTATGCCGTTTTAAACACTTCTCTCTCCTTCATTTCCTACTTGTTGGGAAAGATGGTTTTTGACAGGAAGTTGTAAAAGAGATTTGGGATGTACAATTTGGTTTTAGCTCAGAACATTCGTATGATTCATACAAGTTTGGAACTGGGGTAAAATTTTAATAAGCTCTTAAGTGACTTAGGAGACAAAATGGTGTTATGATAGTCACTACGGCTATTTTTAGGGTGCTAGCTTGTGTCATGTACTCACATTGCAATCAGCGTCACAGTCAGTGTGAAACAAGCATCCTTCTTCATGGGTGTTATCAGTGTGTATATGTGTGAGATACACTTCCCTGCTCTCTAATATTTAGTATTTAATGGTCTATTAGTTTACCAGATTGACAAGAAAAATGTCATACTCTGGAAATATTTATTCCAGATGTTAAAGCAGCTAAGTTGTATTGTTTTACTTTTACTGATAACATTTGACACAATTTTATGTTGAGCTAAATAATGCCAAGTAATTACTTGCTGCTGTGGTGATAATGTTTGTGAAAATTCTAATAATGTTATGGGATAAATAATCCAGTAGGCTTCATAATGTTTCTTTTTCTCTATGGAAACTTTGGGATTTTTTTTCTGTATTCAAATTCTTTTTTCTCCAAATATGTAGTCAAAATTGTTTGTCCATATATATCTCTTTATACAAAATACTGCTATGGGTCCTGGTTGATGTTTTAAATAGCAGATGTTCCAGCACACCTCTGGAGATGCAGGTATGAACCCACTTATCACCTGTGCATTAATGCAGTTGTTTCTGGAGCAACAACACAGATCAATTTTGCTGTGGGAAACTTTGAACGTATGACATACCTTGGATGTAAAAGTGCTTAGTGATACAGATCTGGATTCCCGTAGTCCACTAAGAGCAACTGTCCCCTAGGGACAACATCGACATTCCAGTTTGGAGGGGCACGAGGAGCGAACGAAGAGAGGTGCACTCTCTCTCCGCACTAGGAGGGCTGGAATGGCTCAGGACCCAGAGTTAACTCAAAACCGGTTAAGGGTAGGGTTGAATATCCTACTTTTTCTTCAGCTAGGAGATTTGAGATGGAGCCCTACAGCACTGGTCTCAGTTTCTGGTCTCCCAGTGTTGTGCCATAACCACTGGAAACAGTGCTGCCTAACTCTGGGTAAGTTAATTCAATTGGTTACAGTCAGCATATTTTTTAAAAGTAGCAAAAGGTTAAATCAGAAAGTGTTGGGAGACCATCAAAGCTGATTCTAGAGGAAACAGAGGAGTCTAAATGCAGTGGGGGAGCGGTTGGTGAGGACTGTAACCGGAGCCAAGGCTTCTCGCAGAGCCCTGCCTCGCGCCCAGCTGCTGATGTGGAAACTGTCACTTAGCATGAAGGAGCATCAAATCATGTTCATTAGGCTAGAGCACGAACTCAGAGAGGCACTCCTCCACCGAAAAAGCTCTTACTGCTCCTGTGATTAGTGAGTGTAATTAGAAAGTCTGTGTTCTCTGGAAGGAAACTGCTTTGGTCTATGCTCTGGTATGGATTAAACTGAAAACCAAAACATCATTGTGTTTTGGCTAATTGCTGTTGAAACTTTTCAGCAAAATGTCAAAACTTGAAGCAAGGCCACATCAGAAAATTAAAGTACAGTAAGTACATGGCTGGTATGAAAAAAAAAAAATTGGATGGATAGATGTAAGGGAAAAGAAATTACCAAACACAGTTGCTTGGGTTCCATAAAATGAAATTCAAGTTCAGTATATTAAAAAACATGTGGACTGTATTTGAAAACATTTTACACAAAGGCCTGAGACCCAAATTGGGAAAGATGTGGCTGCAGATAAGCTCTCATGTTCAGAACACAGCATAGGTCATGGATCAGGCATGAAAAAGGAAAACTAAAGGCGGGATCAAGTGTATGACAGGCTCCAGTAGGTTTCAGAGAACTCACAGAGTATTTGTTCCCAAACTCAGTGAAGGAAGTGCTCCTATCAGCCTTGGTGGACTTTAATTCACTGAGCAAGATTTATGGGAGAGGCTGTTATAATTCTCAGATTCTACTAATTCAGAGGGCATCGGAAATTCCAGAGCTGACTGTCAGCAAAAGGTACCTCAGCAACATTTTCTGGTTGCGGTAGTGAGACAGTCAGTTAAAACTCTTGAGTTTTGATTGCCAGCTCAAGTGGAGACAATACTTTCTCTGTCTTACTGGTCTGCGTAGATGGTATGAGCTGGATCGGTGGTACATACCCTAAAACAAAGCTCTGGTTTTGGTTGGTCTCTCTGCAGATCAAGTTTTCAAAAGCTAATCAGGAGCCTAAAAATGAAGGCAGAAACCTAGCACTTTCAAAAGTACATATCCTACTCTGATACCAGGTGGGTACCAAAGTTTATCGTGGGCAGTTTTCTTGTAACTCGTTAAAGACTAATGAAACACAGCTCTAAGTATAACTAAGAGTTTAATGTGAAACAATTGGAGGGAATTATCCTGTGATTGACTGTCTGCCTGAGGACAGGGGAGGGCATTTCAGACAGTCTTTTCTGCTGAAGGCCGGTCTCTAGGGATCCTTTCTGTTAGCCCTTTGTTCACAGTCCTCTTCTCCAATATCTGCCATGATGGCTGGTATTTTTTATTCCTTTGCTTTACACCTGTTTCGTGTTAAAAACCAGCAAAAGCTGAAGCATGACGAAGAGAATTTGTCATATTACTGTGGTTCTGACACATCCGAGGTAGGATGCTGATCAATCACGTATGGGTGGCTGGCTCGTCAGATAGCACAGTCCACACACACATATCTTGTTGCTGAAAGCAAGTTAAAATCATCATCGATTTGCAGGTGGATTAAGGAATGTAATAGCATTCCCTTGCTGAAAGCTAGAAAGTGGTCCGTTAGCAAACGCGGTTGGATGGTTTCAGCGGGCTGCTTTCAACGTCTCCGTTCCTTTTGTTTTCATAAGTTGAGGAAGGGAAGAGCATTTCGGGTACCACCTGGGACCTTCACTTAGATTTAGGTCAGGAAGTGGGCACCAGTGTAAAACCAGTTTGCAGTGGTCACGGTATTTACAAAGGAAGAGATTCCCAGACAAACAGAAACAGTTCCTGCTGCTTAATTGTTTTGTCCTCGAAAAAAGCATGTCTTCTTAAAGACTTCATTCCGTACTACTTTTCAGATGAGAACTGACCCCGCTCATGCTGATATTGTCTGCAAATTACATAATTGTAATAATACTGTATACAGTATTACTGTACTTGTGTTTCTCACAAATGAACTATTGTCTATAGGTGACTGAAAAGCAGATCAGGAAATGTAAGGGAAGGACTCAGTGCCACTTTAGTGGTCTTTTTTTTAAAAGTCAGCACAATTTCCATCTGATATGAATTACATTGTATGCTTTATACATTTTTGTTCTAAACTAGCAGCACTAAAAAAAGTTTGATTCTTGCAGATTCTTATCTTATTTTTTCCACGTGCATTACAGTCTCCCATTTACTGAAGGAAACCTGGAAGGATTTAAAGAAAATTGTTTAAGAGGGAATAAATAATGTTCATGATATGCCTTCTGTCCTGAGAGGAGACGGAGAATGCCAAGATTCTAGACTGATTCTTAGAAATAACTGATCAGCATCACAGCCTGCCTTGCAAATGATTTCTCCTGCAGCAACTGAAAATGGGAATACTGGGTGGGAGCAACACGAATGGGAAACTGCTGTAGCATGAGACAGAATGGGTATTTGGAGTTTTTTGCTTCAGAAGTAGTGGCGTGCGTTGAGCTATGCTCAGTGCACATTGAGTTACGGCTGAGCGTTTTGTTGCGCTGTTTAAATTACATGAGTGGCACTTACCAAGTTTTAGTGTGTTTACCAATCTAAGTGAACGCTTGTACTTCGCAAATCTGTGTAGGCAAGTCTTTGCAAGTGATGGACTTTTTAAACCTTTTTGTTGTTGTGTCACTCAAGTACTACATATTCTTCCTAGTACAAAGAAAAAAGTTAGAGTGCTTAAAATCCTGAACACTTTAACACGTTAAGAATACAGTATTTCAGCAATTGATTCTGAGTCGGGGAAAAACTTCAAATGTTAACATTTGTCAGAGAATAGAAAGTTCTGATCTGTCACGATGCCTTAGAAGAGCCGAAACGCCGGTGCTACGTGCCCCCCGTATCTGCGTGCCAAGCTCCTCGGGCGCACGGGGGTTTCCATGGCACGCTGCCCCAAGGGAGACGCGATGGGTGCTGCCTCATCGGTCCGTCTGGCGTGGGGGCCGTGCCCTGGGAGCGCAGGTGCGATGGGGGCACAGATGAACGGATCACCAGCAGGCGCTGGGGCTCCCGCAGCTGCAGGGGATGATGAGGAGCTGGCCTGGCCCCCACCCGGGGCTTCCTGGGGCTGGGCAGCAGCAGGGCTGAGCTCTGAGGGTTCTGCGTCCTGGTGGAGAGCGCTGTGAAAGTTTCATACTTCTTTCTGCCTCTGATATGGCAGGATTATTTATTTTTTTTCTGGATGCTGGTCTCATTCTTGTCCTTGTGGCTGGGTGAGTACAAGGCTTTTGTGTGCTGTGGGTACTGTGGGAGCAGGCTGCCTTGGGATGGTATGTAGATGCCGGTGTGAGAATGAGCAGTGTCTTTGTTTTAAGAGGAAAAAGAAAAAGTCCTCAAAGGGCTTCAAGTATTAATTCTTCTGTAAGCCTAGCTTTGATTCTAGTTGTGCAGAATATATACTCGCAGATCTGGGAGCAAGAGAGAAGCTTACTCATTAATGTTTAAATACCCACCTCCACAAGTACTCTGAAATTGCTCTTTCAGCACAGAGTAACTGAATAATTCCAGGATTTGATATGTGAAGGTCTTTCAGCTCTAGGAGTAATACTAATAGGAGCTCTTTCCTTTCTTTCAGAGGTATTTAAAGGGGAAATTTCTGAGTTTAGAGTTGAGAATCTCTTATTGGTTCAGGCCTGAAATCTGGCTGTTCCTGGTCTTCAGCCAATGCAATTTTTTTGGGGGAAATACCTTTTCTATTCAATGGAAACTACTGTTTCTCTCTGAGGAAAATAGGAATAATTTTCTTTCTATGCTGAACTGGAGTGTTTGAGCCCTAAATACAATCAGAAAACATTTAACATCTAATCTCTGTAAAAACATAATTATCAGCTTTGTAGTAGTACTTCATGCTACCCAGGTGGATGGTGATGTAAATGGAAAGGACTGCTCCAGAAGAAGGGGGGATTTATTTAAGATAGTTTTAGCACTATCTTAGCACTACTAAATGTGGCTCCTCTGCTCCCCTGCAGTGCTCAGGGCTGCTCACAGCTGGCTCGCTTGGAGACCATGAGTGGTACAGAGAGGAAGGTCTCGCGTCCGCTCCTGAAAGATCTCCTGCCACAGATGTGGACCCTAGATAACTGGAGAGCAAAGGGAGGAGCTGTAACTTACTGTGATTTTTCTGGAAAATCAAATTGTATGGCTATAGATCATGCAACAGGGAAGTACTGAATAGTTTGTTTTGGACCAAAGCGCTTTCTCACCCTGTCCCAGCCCGTCTCAGTCCCGTGACCCCTTTAATTCCCCTCATGGGGGATTAGGGATGCTGGGGTGTGCAATACCCCAAACAGCCCTTCTCCTCCCACCCCCCCGGCCCCATGCAACACAAATACTTGACACCAAATCTGCAGGCTTCTCTCATCTCTTGCTGTGTCCCCTTCTCTCCCTGCATACCCTTGCCATGCATTTTCCGCACGGCTGCAGAAGACCCTGCCGAGGGAGGGAGCAGTAATCCCTCTGGGTGGTGGGTCTGGAGCCGGAGGGCCCCGGGGGCTCTCACTCCTCGAGGAGAGTTTTGATCAATGTTATTGCAATTGATTAAGGGAATGGGTCAGGTCTCGGTTCACAGGTCTGGAATTGTGTTTGCAAGGAGCAGTATTGGAGTGTATCGTCTGTTACAATAACTGGCGTCGCTGGGTAAGGTGAATTTACGTGTGAACTGGAACTGTAGCCTCTTGGGAGGGAGCAGAATTCAGCAAGAAATGATTCACTTCTTGGAGGCAGTGCCTGGGTTTAGGACCAAAAGGGTTATGGAAGTGCAAGTATTTAACTGGAGTATCTTCTGTAGAAGAGTGTGCGAGAATGACAGAAGTGTGGACCGCAGCCTTAGGTTTTTTCCTAAAGCTTAAGAGCATATAGGTTATAATTATCACTTGTAAATCCTGAGCTGATAAAGGCTGGTGAAAATGTTACTAGGCTGATGCAAGCTCTTTATCCAACACAGGCTCAAATGGTTTTCTTGGAATGACATGCAGAGCTCTTACTAACACTGTGTATGTCTTATTTGGGAGAAATCTGAACAACTACATCTGAAAATCTAGAGAGGGTGTATCCATCAGTGGAGGAAAACTTATTCTTTGGTTTGCTGGTGTATTGGGACTGTGGTGGGTTAAGGCTGGCTGCACGCCAGGTGCCCACAAAGCCTATCTCTACTCTATAGTATATAGATACTCAGATATATCTATCACTGCCCTCCTCAGCTGGACAGGGGAGAGAAAATATAACGAAAGGCTTGTGGGTCGAGATAAGGACAGGGAGAGATCACTCACCAGTTACTGTCACGGGCAAAACAGACTGGACTTGGGGAAATCAGCTTAATTTATTACTAATCAAATCAGAGTAGGGTAATGAGAAAAAAACCCTAAATCTTAAAGCACCTTCCCCCACCCCTGCCTTCTTCCCAGGCTCAACTTCACTCCCATTTCTCCACCTCCTCCCCCCAGCAGCGCAGGGGACGGGGAATGGGGGTTGCGGTCAGTTCATCACTCCTTGTCTCTGCCGCTCCTTCCTCCTCAGGGGAGGGCTCCTCGCACTCCTCCCCTGCTCCAGCGTGGGGTCCCTCCCATGGAGACAGTCCTCCACGAACTGCTCCAGCGTGGGTCCCTCCCACGGCTGCAGTTCTTCACGAACTGCTCCAGCGTGGGTCCCTTCCACGGGGTGCAGTCCTTCAGGAACAGACTGCTCCAGCGAGGGTCCCCCGCGGGGTCACAAGCCCTGCCAGCAAACCTGCTCCAGCCTGGGCTCCTCTCTCCACAGGGCCACAGGTCCTGCCAGGAGCCTGCTCCAGCGTGGGCTTCCCACGGGGTCACAGCCTCCTTTGGGCATCCACCTGCTCTGGCGTGGGGTCCTCCATGGGCTGCAGCGGATATCTGCTCCACTGTGGACCTCCATGGGCTGCAGGGACAGCCTGCCTCACCATGGTCTTCACCACAGGCTGCTGGGGAATGTCTGCTCCGGCGCCTGGAGCACCTCCTCCCCTCCTTCTTCACCGGCCTTGGTGTCTGCAGAGCTGCTCCTCTCGCATATTCTCACTCCTCTCTCTGACTGCAGTTGCGCAGGTTTTTTCCCCTCCCCTTCTTAAAGGTGTTATCCCAGAGGCACAACCGCCGTTGCTGATGGGCTCGGCCTTGGCCACCAGCAGGTCTGTCTTGGAGCCAGCTGGCACTGGCTCCATCGGACATGGGGGAAGCTTCTAGCAGCTTCTCACAGAAGCCACCCCTGTAGCCCCCCAGCTACCAAAACCTTGCCGTGCAAACCCAATACAGCTGGTATTTCTCAGATTTGATTGTTGCAAAGAAGAAGAAGCAGTGCAAAAACTGCTTCCACATCTCTACTCTTGGCTGAGAAGCGAGGGCTATGGCATGCAAAGATTAGAGCATGCCAAGTGTATTGGAATTGGAAAGATACTTCTGTCCAGATCTGAAGAAGCCTTTGGCTGCATTTAGCAATTTTTATGTGCCTTAGCGTGACCACACAAGCTATTCTGTCACTTAAAGATTGAGCGTTGAGCTGGGATCCTGCTGCTGCTGTAGCAGAAACAAAGGATGTTATAAACAGGAAAACACTGTGCTGCAATTTCTGGTGGCCAACATCAGCGTAAACATGGGAGGTGTAAACAAGAAGGAAATAAGGTACCAAGACCCTTTTCAAACTGAAATGCCGCAAGACTTTTGCCTGTTAGCTACGCTCTGTGTACAGCTAATGAGAAGACAGTCGTGCCTATTTTCAGCCTAATCAGTGAGACTAAGACTGTCAAGATGATTAGAGCTCAGGTGTGCCACAGGCAGGAGCAAGCAGAGGAGGAGGGCTGGAGGGAGGCTTGCAGAGGGCAGTGCCCGGCGTTGATGGCATCCCAGACGAGAGCAGCTGGGCGTGGGTGACACGTTGTGGGTCTCGGGGCTCTGGAGGAGCGTGAAGTTTGGGAGAGGATTTCTGGCTTGCGATTACAGCTCGCTGTGACGTGCTGCTACGGGTGCTCTGTTCTGACAGTGACAATGACAACTGTGTTATTCTGGCTCAAATATTGCTGATCTTAAGAGCTTCTCGGCATTGTTGCTGTTATTTCTGTTATTCTGTTATTTCCTCCCTGTGGCTCTGTGACAGCAAACTTTTGTCATACAGCTCTTCAGTGTGGGAACCGTCTTCTTGTCTCGAGCAGTAGGGAGGGATGCGAACAGTGCTACCACAGCGGGATTTTGCTGTTTGACGGCACTCTCAAAAGCACGATATGTAATGTAGTAAGAAGTTAGAGAAAGCTTGGTAAAGGTGGAGAGGAGCTTTCTTCTTCCTTCATTGCTGACTTGTATCGGGCGACTCCAGAGCACTTGAGCTAGAGTGGCTCCCTGGTAGCTCCTGTGCAAGCCATGGCTTTTCCTCCAGACTTCTCCCACCTGAAATGTGCTGTTTTCTAGGTCTGCTGTTTTCCTTGCACTTCAGGGTGCTGACTTTTCCCAGCTTGTGCGCTGCTCTTCTCTTGCTTTGCTCCCTTTTTAGTGCAAGAATCCTCCTGGTGCGGGAGGAGTTAACTGCAGCCTTGTGCAACTGCCAGGCAGTTCGGTTTCTTGTGTCCTTGTTAAAGAGGAGACATTGGCTTGTAAATATTCATCTCTGAGGTATGATTATGCCTTAGACCACAGTGGCTACAGACATCTTCCTATAATATATTTTGACAGGGCTGAGTTGATTAATGAAGCTAGAAGCATGAGAAGGAAAACTCTGGGAAACTCCTATGCTACACTTAAAATATCTCATGTAAATTAATATTTCTGAAACATGTTGTCTGCTTTAAATTTAGGCCCAGGGGAGAAAATGTGCTGATACATATGAGTAGTCTGATTTCCTTCCCAAACTCAGCAAGACTGTGTGCCAGTGAAGGGCAGCAAGAAGCTTTGAACAGAGCAACTAGAAGCTTAATGTTTCTAGCTGTTGAATGAAAGAATTGGGCCATTACGGAAATCACGGAAGGACAGAGTATCAGCATCTCGAAAGCCCTTCAGCGTTG
Source organism: Mycteria americana (assembly GCF_035582795.1). Taxonomy (NCBI): domain Eukaryota; kingdom Metazoa; phylum Chordata; class Aves; order Ciconiiformes; family Ciconiidae; genus Mycteria; species Mycteria americana. Next base: position 14,110,785 of record NC_134375.1, on the reverse strand, counting down.
TGTAATGCTGTCCCTTTAAGAAGTGCTGTGTTGATGTGATGAGTTCTTGAGGTAATGACTTTTTAATGTATTTAAGGGAAACAAGACCACCCTGATTAGCTGTAGTTTTATTTTCAAAAGCAGTTATGATTACTGAAATGTTGTCACATGTCATGAATCACTCAGTTCTGTGGCCAAGGTATTGCAGGCTTGCTACAAAGCCGTTAATTTTAGTGGTTAGGCCTCAAAATTTCTTTCCCATTTTGAGGCAGTTTGGCAGCTGAACCGAGTGTAAATATATCGATGCATATTTTCCTGCTGGAATCGATGTCCTGGTAGCTTCAACGTAAAGACCGTGAGATCCTATATCTGATAGTGGCTATAGGGCTGGGAAAGGGGATGCTGTGAGCACTGAGGAGTCCAAGGCACCAACCATCATTATGAGGGTGCTGGGACTGGGGTCGGTGGTCCTGCCTCTGCACGGTCCCGTTGCCCATCCCTGTTAGCTGTACTGGCTGACGTGTCCCTGCAGCTCTACAAGTCTGAAGACCTGACCTCAAAAAAGGTGCTGCTTTTTTCTTTTTTGCTGGTTGGGTCACTGTCTGTCACTGTTTTCCTGGAGATCATGTTTGTCATGAGCCCCTAAGAATTCACGTGGGAGAAATCTCCCCAGGAGCTGTGTAATGTATTTGTGGGGAAACCTATGGAGCAGTCTCTGCCTCAGGAAGTGCGCTGGAGCATGTTCTCTGGTAATTCCCTCAAGCAAACCTGTGTAACTTGCCACAAAAATCTGCCACTGGACATGGATGTTCCAGGGGTTGTACTGTGCCTTGAAAAAGCTGCTGGTGAACTTAATTGCCAGTGGAAATCCCTCATAGCTGAGCTGTAGCTTTTCAAGATTGTTACTGAGAAAAGTTCTCCTTTCTCTTTTGTTCTGTATTTATGCATGTACAACAGTCAGGCTAAAGACACAAAATGGAGGGCTGCTACACATCGCGTCAATGTGTATGAAGTTAAGGGCAAGTTGAATGGCTTAGTGTGAGGAAGTCCGTAATGCTGTCAGCACGCTGATGTTGGAGACCTCGCTGTGTGTTGGACTGAACTTTCTGAAGTGACCGGTGCCTGCAGAAAGACATGATACCAGTTCTGATTTCTTGAAGGTGGATACATCATTTTAAAAGGTGTTTCAAGTTGAACACACACAATTTAAGCCACCTGAAATACTAATTTTCAATTTCTTCCACCTGGAGGGGTGGCACATGAGTGACTCTACACCTGCACTGCTTGACAACCTGGCAGTGGAGGTAAAATACCTCCTTACGAGTTAAAAGTTTAGTCACTCTGCAAAAACTTTGCAGTGAAATGCTATCTGGCTAAAAATCCTAGCTGAACTTTAATTCCAAAGATGGGCACTGCTTCATTATTTGAAGGTGTTTGCTACTGTTGCGATCAATACGAGTCGTGCTTTTCATGAGTCTTCATATTCTGCAGTTCCAAGCACAGTGCTGGGTGTGTATTTCACTGTCAATCTCCTTTAACTCATTTTGTGTTCTCCAGCATTAATCTTTTCTTGTCAATGTTTTCTAAATCTAATCCAGCACAGCCTCTGGAAAATAAAGCAATTGCTTTAAATTGATGGGTTTGAACAAAATAAATCGTAAATCAGTACATAATCTTCAAAACCTCTTTTCACCGAGAAAGTTTTTTTTTTTTTCCCTGCAATGTGATTATAGAGCATAGATTAGAAATATGCAAGAAGACCGTGCCACCTGCAGGTGCTGGAGAGAGGGTGCGTTTCTCAACAGCGTCCAGCGCTGGCAAACCCGCTGAGCTGCCTCTCGCACTGGTCTGCAGGTGATCAAAATAAACATGCTCAGTTTTCTTTCATACTTCAGTAAGTGAAGGGCATGAAATATAATGGAGATTGTTCTTCCAGAATCCCCATGTTAATCAGTCTGGACTAAATGAAAATGGCTGTTGTGGTTTAATCCCAGCCGGCAGCTAAGCCCCACCCAGCCGCTCGCTCCCCCTCAGTGGGATGGGGAAGAGAATCGGAAGAGCAAAAGCAAGAAAACTCGTGCGCTGAGATAAAGACAGTTTAATAGGTAAAGCAAAAGCCACGCATGCAAGCAAAGCAAAGCAAGGAATTCATTCACTCCTTCCCATGGGCAGGCAGGTGTTCAGCCATCTCCAGGAAAGCAGGGCTCCATCACGCTAACGGTGACTTGGGAAGACAAATGCCATCGCTCTGAATGTCCCCCCCTTCCTTCTTCTTCCACCAGTTTATATACTGAGCATGATGCCATATAGTATGGAATAGCCCTTTGGGCAGTTGGGGTCAGCTGTCCCAGCCATGTCCCCTCCCAGCTTCTTGTGCACCTGGCAGAGCATGGGAAGCCGAAAAGTCCTTGACTGGTGTAAACATTACTGAGCAACAACTAAAACATCCCTGTGTTATCAACACTGTTTTCAGCACAAATCCAAAACATAGCCCTGTACTAGCTACTGTAAAGAAAATTAACTCTATCCCAGCCAAAACCCGCACAATGGCTCACATGAGGCAGGCTCAGAGGAGGATAGTTTTTCTCTTTGTTGCCTTCACAGAGAGCAGCACGTGCAGCTCTAGGTCTGAGGTCCCCCATGGGCCACAGCTCGGGTGCTTTGGTGTCTTGGCATGTGTATTAACTGGTGTTCGTCTCTTAATAAGAGGCTGATGTCTTATGGTATGTCTGGGAGGTAAAAAGATGGAGCTGTATTTCTGCTGAGGGTGAACTGGTACGTAGCTCAGTGAAGCTAGTCAGATTTTTTGACTGCTCATTGTCAGATTTTTAGCTATTTGGTCTGAACTACGCTCAGTCTGAACCCCAAACATGTCAGGTTGCAAAAACAACATAGTAGTGTTGCTGGAAGCCAAGCTGCTTTTCAAGTTTGAAGCTGCCTACAAATCTTGAAAACAGTGATAAAGAGTATGGATGGGAAATGATTTAAAGAGAACAAAACAAAGTAATGGAAGACAGCATGTGTTGCTAATTACCTGCCATTCTGATTTCTGAAGTAATTTTTCATCCATGAGCTATGCGGTCAAATACAGCAGCAAATCAGGAGTGTATGTTCTAGCTTGTAGGCATGTTAAATACTGGGAATTGACGTTATGTCATTGCTGCTACAGGACTTCCATTTAGAATCGTTGTGCTGTAGCTTGGGGAGTGCTGCTGGAGCTGGGTAGTTCATCATAAATCGTAATTGCATAAAGATGATCTGCAGTAGCTCCCCAGACTCAATTTCCACTTGTAATTGGCAGATGAAAGAAGACTCGGAACAATTATCTGATATTAATTATGTCAAAGATGTTTTGGATTCTCTTTGTCTTTAAAGTCTCTATTCTTGATATGACCAGAGAGCTTTGTGCAGGGAAAGGGGGAGGGAGAAGGTAACTCTTTCAGCAGTTCTAGTCGGAAGCTGACTTGTGCACCTGGCGTTGTAGAGCATCCTTCAGCAGCTTTAGTTCTTGAAGTCTCATGATCTCCAAATATTGTGTTGGTGTATTAGATCAGCAGCATCTGGGCCTGGAGCTTGATGCTGGACTTTATGGAGAAGAAAGCACAGGGCTCAGAGCTGAGCATGTCGTGCCCTGCTAGGCATTCACAGAATCCAGTGCAGGCCTGCCTACTTATGCCTGTAAGAAAATTTAATCTTTTCATTTAAATACTTATGCATAGTGGGCTGAAAACTATTAGCAGGTACTGAAAATTCAACCCCTGAAACAAAGTAGTTCTGCCATACCCACTTCAATGAAAGAGGAGCATTGCACAACTAAGACTTTTATTGGATAATTTATGCTGTGAGGGTGAGGAGGGAGATGTGTTTTTACTATGATGTGGACACCTTTATATACCAAAAACTTTGAGTTCTAATTTTGCAGAAAAGTATCTATAAAGTGTAGCTACTCTTGCAGGTGAGACTGGACAATAATGCAAACCTTATTTTGGCAGCATACGTTCATAATGTATGTGAATGTTAAGTAGCAGAAATTCTAACATAACTCTGCCCTGATAATCCACCTCTCAGCCACGCTGTCTGCAGTTATGGAGTCGTGTGCACTGGGAGGCAGTGAAGAGTTCCACTAATCCACAAAAATCCTGGATCAGAGAGCTCTCTGCTGGAGGTGTTACGCATAGGATGCACAGTTTATCTTCTGGGCTAATGTGGACTGTTCCCACCCGTACTCTGATGGTCCTGCTTTTTCCTTGCCCCTCCTGACATCTAGCTTTGCAGCAGCTGTGGCGTGGAACGGCAAGGAAAATAGGAATTAATAGTCCCTACACCAAGGAACTAATCTGCAATCTGTGAGGGCAAAAGGATGCTTTCTGTCTTCTTCCAGAGGGTGTAAAGCCTACTGGAGAATATCAGTAGTTTGATGTAAAGCTGGAGCAAGCTGCAGACAAAAAGTGACATAAGTAGTAACTTATGCTGTGGACAGAAGTTACAAGGTTGAGTTTTCTTTGGATTTTTTTACCCTATGGTTCAGTCTGTAGTGGGGGTAAGGACTGAGTTGGTGCTTCAGCCTCCCAGCACGTGGGGCATCAAGTTTAGTTGCTTTCATTTCTCGATGCCTACTTTCAGGAATGCTATCAGCATGTAGTATACTCGCCACCTCTACTTGTCCCCCAGGTTTACTGGAACCCAGGCAAAGGCTTCTACGCTAATGGAAGAGGACAGACAGGTGCACAACATGATCGAATATAAACCTTGTTTTCTTAGGAATCTAGGCAGGGAAAGTGGAAATAGTCAAATATAAATACATACCTCCCTTGCATTGCTCCTGTTTGATCAAGCATCCCGGTGTCTGTGGGGCTGCGGAGAGAAACTGTCCTCTGAGGGTAGCATGAATAATGGCACTTGCGCTCTTTTAAAGCAGGGTAATAATATGCAATATTTATTGTATTTGCTTGAATGCTCAGAAGTTAGGTGTTTTGCCTGAAAGCTATACTCGGCCTGGCCCCTGGAGGGCACCAACAGCCAACATTACATTTTTTTCACTTGCCTCTTAGCTATTGCCCACTGACATCCAGCGTTATGAAGATGGCAAATATATCCCCATGTATAGATTAAATTGAACTTGCTTTGCCTTGCATAATTTGGAAATTCAGAAGACCAATTTCTTAGTGTAATTGAAACCCGCTACATTTCAGCCTTATTCATTGAATCAGTATTTCCAGTTAGAATTCAAATTAATCTTTCTACCTTTAAACAAGATAACGAGGGTGTAGTTATATTTACTCAGCCTTTTAACAATCAGGTTCAGTGTAGCTGCATATGATTAACTACACATACACAATTGCAAAAGGTTAGTATGGGCATGACTCGAGTCATAAGGGAAATTCATCTCTTAAGGCTGAAAATCTGAACTGACAGTTCAACACTCAGCCTAATGCCTGAGTCCCTCTGGAACAGAAAAGGAAAAAGGAAGAGGAGGAAGGCAAAAATGACTGGCCCTACATAAGAGCCATGTCAGCTTGAGTATACTTCCCTCTGGATTTTTTTTTTTTTTTTAAATTTAGCCTGGAGTCCTTTTGCTTTAAAGTTGCATTAATGCAACTTTACTGAATTACTTCCAACACCTGTCAAAAAGAGACATGATAGCCGAGTGCATTTGTGGAGCACATCTGTGCATCTGGATTGTGTGTGGGATGGTCAGATGGAAACACAAGTTTGAGGTCTGCACATGGAAACGTTTATCTGGAGCACACCCTGCTCTGCATCACAGGCATCTGATGTGGTGGTACGTAAACTGGGTGGTAAAATCCCTAGTTTTGTAGAATACCAATAGATAGGTTTTAAGAGCTCACCTCTATAAAGAGAAGCCTAAGGGATAGTTTGACCAGTATCATCCTAAGTTCAGGCACCTGAGACTTTATGTGGACTCACTTGGTCTTTGGAAGGGCTTGGACTGACATCTCTTCACAGATTGTGTAACGGGGCAGAGCTCCTGAAGTTCAGGAGAATTAAACTCAACCCACAAAAATGATCAAGTTTTGGTAATAGCAGGTTTTTCAGTCTCACTAGTACAAGGCCCAGAGGCTGAATGTCAAAAAATGTCAAACAAATCTGCGGAGAACGAAGCAAGGGAGCAGCTGATTGCAGGCTTTGGTGGATTTTCCATGGCTTACAATGTCCAAATTAAGATCAGATACTTTTCTGAAAGCTCAGCTCTAATTCCAAGATTAATTATGGGAAGTCCAATCTGCCCTATGTTATACAGAAGGTCAATATAAAGAATGTGATTTATTTTTTTTTTTAAATGCATTAATATGAAAGGGAAGTTGTACAAGGTCACATCAGACAGGTTTGAGGGCAGACGCTGTTCTGCTGCACTGCCTTTCTGCAATAAGGTGCTGAACAAGTCCATGTGCCCTGCAGCTGTTTTCCCAGCCCTTCAGGTGGGACTAGGTTTGGTGATGCTGAAAACTTGCAGTTGTTTGCCCAGTAGCTAGGAGGCACGGTGGGTAGGTGGGCACCCTGGTTTTCTCTGCAGGCCGTGAACCGCAGGGAAGCAGATGCCTCGTACTATGGTTCTGCTGGCAAGGTCCTTTGCTGAATGTGAGAAGTTTCAGGGGATTTTTAATTCTTCTTTTTGGGGATGGGAGGAAGTAAGATTGTCAATGGGAACAGTTGACACTCGGACTTAGCACAGTTTAACTGCAGTGGGCGTGTGGTCTCTGACAGCGTGCCTATGGTCCACATGAGCTGATGGTCTTTCATTGCTGGTGAGGCTAAGTTGTGTTTCCTTGTGTTTGCAGTAGTCTAAGACTGTGCATGTAGGCAGCTGGTGCACAGTAACTGCTCAAGCTGTGCTTACTTAATTTGTGTATGAGCATGAGGTCGCATACAGAGGGCACCTTTCAAAATGAATGTTATTAATAACTAGTTGTTATAGCATCATGAGCAACAGCCGTACAGAGATACCCTGAGGTGGGGTTGTAGGTGTGTGTTTGGGTTGCACTGTCACAACTTCTTAGCTGAATCTGGCCTGCCAGCTGGCTTGTGCAAACAGGCAAGAGGCAATTTTTTAACAGGCTTCTGCTTTGTGCTCTATCAAGCAATCTATGGCTCATGCTTCATTAAACTTGCATTCTCATTTATACTTGTGCAAAAAGTAAGTGAATATTCAATTTTACACAGGTGTTTACATTTAAATGCTGATGTAATATAACACTCTAAAGAAGGGTGAAGTACTTCGTTGTTGGCTGCTATGCTAATTGTCCTCCCTATCATTCATTTACAGGTCTGGACTGGGTTACCTCTGCATCCATCTCTGTTGCAATGTCAGCAAGCACAAGCCACTGTCTTTGTGGCTCTATGAAGGGGACTGTCTTTGGCTCTATGAATAAGAAAGCACCATTAAATACTCCTTGCCTCTACTGAGCTGAGTGCTCCTGATTTCCAGCTCTGCAGTGCACGTAGGCCCTTGGCCAGCAGGATCAGAGCTGGATCTACAAGGTAAGTGTGAGCAAATTTATAATCAAGTCATTAAATTCATGTAAGTTGTTCTTTGTCTGTCTGGCATCTCAAATTGGATCATGGATTTGATATTTCAAGTAGGAACATCACTCTGCTGTTGAACTAGCATGGCGATGTTGGATGGGATTTGCTAGTTCTTCTGGCATCTTCACTGCAGGACATGAGCCTGTCAAGGGAAATCTGTTTTGGATATGAGAAGAGAAGGGGATAGAATTTGCTTGGGCGATCTCACAAGCGGTCCTCGTGCTACTGTTAACTTCTAGGGATTAAGTAGAGTGTCACCTATCCCTAATCGATTCACTGAATTACTCTGCTGTGCCCAGCATAAACTGGAAAGAGAAGAGGTTGTGTCCTAATATACTTTTTGTGCAGGCTAGCCATTGAGCTTGCTGTGTGAAATCCTCCCCTTGAGTTACTAAGGGGTTTTATTCTGGATGGCATCCTGCATATGTTTTTCAGTCATAGACTGGAATAATTCCAGGGAAGCTGCTCTGTTCTGTTGCCTAATTAATAATACATCTCTTTAAAAAATAAATAAAAAAAATCAATGCATATTTAACTGATAAGCTAGAGCAGCTTCAAAAGCACCGTTTCAGTCCATGAGCTGCATAATACAGTGCTGTGTTACTCTGAAAATCCTAACTAGAACAAAACTTTGGATGTGTGAGTTTGCATTATGCTTCTGAAGTAGTTGAATGGTTTAATGTATTGACTTTTCATGACTTTTTTTTTTTTTCCTCTTGGAGGGAAAGGATGGAAAATACAAAGCACAGTAGCTTAGCGAGTTAAATGAACTAGCAGAGGTAAAAGCCTCCTTCATTCCCTTTCTGAAAGGGATTTGTAACTAAGATGAAACCTGCAGCAGCGAGGTGAAATCGTAAAGCTGCTACCCAGCATTACCTCATCCTCGACCAGCTGTTAGTCAACAAGCTGCTCTGGAAAGCAGCTTATGTGACCATTCCCTTCTGTTGAGGAATGCAGGGTAAAATAAGGTGTAAAACTAGGATTTGGGAGAGGATTTTTATCTACTGCTATCACTGTTACTGTACAACACTGGCCAATGCTTTTCATTGTGCAGTTTCTCATAATGAGGTAAGAACAGAGCTTTTTAGCATGAACTTTTGCCATTGTCACTTCAGCTGATTCTTGTACAAGCTGCCGACACCTTGTTTTACTGGGCGAGAAAAAAAATTCATTATTGCAAAGCCCAAATAATTGCGAAAAGCCAGGTTGGTTTTTTTATTAATTCGTGGTAGTTATTCCTCACCAACACAGACTGTTGACATGGGGAGAGTAATGTGGAGTCCTAATGTGAGTCCCCAATAGACAAAGTTTCCTCCTGTTTGTTGTGTTTTTGTGTATGGTTTTGATTTTGTTGGGGTTTTTTTTGGTGTGTGGGTTTTGTTGTTTGGTTGTTGTTGTTGGGTGGTGGGTGTTCCGTTGTTGTTTCATTTTGTTTTTTGACAAATCTGCTTTTTGTTCCTTACTGTGTCAGGGAAGGGAAAAGTCTTTAGGTTTGTTTTCCTCTGGAAATGTGCTTTCAAATTCAGAAGTTTCCTTGGTTTCTAGAAGAGTCTTTTGCAGAGGTGATGGAAATGCTCTGCTTGTTTGCCCATCTCTGTTGTGCTGCAGTCCTTCACTGCTGCTCTTGCTGCAGCTGCCTGACCTGGTGCTCTGCGTGCGTCTCTCGACCTCTTTTTCCAGAGGTATGCCTAAAAAGTCGCAAGGCACAGGGAATCTCCTCCTCTCTCTGTTTTTCACATGATTTGGGGAGTAGCAACCAGGACAAAAAAGTCAAACAGTTGTCTTCTCTGATGCTGAAGAGTGTACTTCAGGAGTTAGCTGTAAACAGGTGAGCAACACCAGGTACCACTCGTGGCAAAGTGGCATTAGGGATTTAAGGCTTGGGCTATGATGAGATCAAAATACATGTCTTGCAACACAAACAAGGATTGCTTTGCTGAAAGCTGAGGCTTTAATTTAATTTGCATGGGATCTAGATGAATGACCTGTGTGATCAAAACAGATTGTGTTGTAAATAGGTTCACAGGGAAACTGAGCGATGCCAAGTAAAAGGAACTCAGTTCATGGGCTCGGAGACGGGACCTAATCCTAACCTGTAGCAGGAGTGTGCGGGGCATGGTGCAGGCAGCTTTTCATCTTCTGGTCTTCAATCATGAGCTTTGAAAGCTTGTAGACAGTTTCAGCTCTGTTATCTTTTTGCTTGAGGGCAGAGATAATGGAGAGGTAACTGCATGCTACACAAGATATGGAAATCTCATGTGGTGCTGCATACACCCCTGGAGCCGGAGGACTGCTTTGATTTGGCTGTACCTGAACTGCTCTCATGGTCTATCATAATGTAAGTTGATTTTAGCCCCAGTTGACAAACAAAACTCAATATCTTGAGGGTGTCCAAAATGGAATATATATGAAGAGTCACAGAGGCCATTGATTTAGGAAACTCTAAAACCCATCTCTTCCCACTGTCTGAAAGATTTATTAAGAGAGTTCGGATTGCAGATGTTCGGAAGCACAGGTGATCAGTGTATACACAGGACAAGAGTCATTAGGAGGACAGATTCTTTGAAGTCATTGCCAGCATTTTCTAAAGTACTTTTCTTGGACAAATGACTTTATTTAAAAGATCTTAAATCTTCTTATTGCTATAAACTAGATCTCAGAAAGGCCGAAGATTCCATTTTTCAATAATCTGGTTCATGGGAGACTTCTGGCTGCATTAAAGGTGAGAATTAACTTACTCAGCCAGTAAGTTAATTGGTCCTTATGGGTCACTTCCAACTCGAGATACTCTATGACTCTGTATTAAGCAAGAGTGATTTGGGAGCCTTGCCAGTAAATGACTTGGAGGTGTATTTAAATTCTCCAAAATGGTATTTAAACTCTTTATTTGTTTCCCCAATATCTCCCAGGTTGGGTATCAAGCTATGTTAGTTAAACCTATATCACCTCTGCAAAAATTAAGTCTTTCAAGTGGACAACTTAAAAGATTTAAAGATGTCTGCATTTCAAGGGTGCTTTTAACAGGTGTATCTTTGCTGAAATGGTCTTTAGCACAATTGCAATGCAGTTAATCTACTACCCTTCAGAACTGGCTTCCAAACAGAATAATGGAAATTACCCCCACTTCTGTGTATGTTTGCAGCTGCTTAAATATGGTGATTGCAACAGCAGGGAAACCAATAGCTCTGTGGTACCCAAAAAGGATATTTGTCTTGTACCAGTCGTGAGTTCCTAAAGAATCTTGGAAACAGCATTTTTAGTTTTGAAATCCAGTTCCTGATTTTGTGAGCAACTGCGTAACAGAATCATGGTAAAATAATCTGGAAGGATGTTAGAGAGGTCATGTAACTCATCCATCAGCCTCAAGGCAGGATCAACTATATATTAATCCTGACAGATATTTATTCAGTGTGTTCTGAAAGATCTCCAACGGTAGAGACACACTCAGCTAATCAATTCTGCCTCCTCATCCCTGCCATTAGAAAGGTTTTCTTGAAGTTTACCCTGAATCTTTCTTCTTGTAATTAGTCAAGAAAACTGAGTAACTTGTCCTATCTGTGACAGGTATGGAAAAAAGATGATATTCTGCTCTACATATATGCAGACTTTGAGGTCCCCCCATGAGTCGTCTTCTCTTTAGGGTACACAACCCTTAATGTTTTTAAACTTCCTTCGTGTCATGCTTTGCAAATCTCCAGTTAGCCTCATTGCACTCCAGTTAGTCTGTATCTCTCTTGATCTAGAATATCTTTCTAGCATCTAAAATAGCATCCATCACCCGCTTTTGATTCAGTAACAGTGTTTGAAATAAGTTTGCTATCAAGCTTCAAGTAAACAAGTATTATTATTAAAATATTATTTTCTCTAACTGGGAGATTAGTCTTCCATAGTAACAGAAGTCCTGGATAAAATTAAACCTAACACTAAACATCAGTTTGGAAATGAATGTGCATTTTAAAATGAAATTGGAGTTCTAAAGCGGGCTTTAACAATATCCAATCTTAGTATTTTTCCCTAGTGATTTAGACCCAAAGGGCTTCAGTCTTTGACGTCTTTAAACTGACATTTCCCTGCCCCCTTTACCTGTTTGCTCTTCTGTGAGTAGCCAGTGTTTCAGTCATGATTGCTGTTTCTGTGTGTGTGTGTTTCAATTCTTCATAACAAGTTCCAGATCTCACAGCCAGTGTGCAAGCACTTTCTTGTTGTGGAACATACTCATTCTCATTTGCACCCACTCTACAACATGACAACTTATTTCATGACAATGACATTTGTTGCTGAATTTGCTGCATGAAATTTCTGCAGAGCCTTCCCCCCCCCCCCCCCCCCCCCCTTGCAATTAAAGCCTGCATCTTAGTTACTGCCTTTTGTTTATTTTGAACTCATCAGGGGAGGAATATAATCAGGTAATATTTGAAATTACAATCTTGGCTAAGACAAAACATAAAAATGTGAGGTAGTCATCACCTTAGATTAGCATTCCAAAGCTGATAAGTAGACAGGCCAAATAATCTGCACTCATTTCTGAGCAGCAATTTAGGATTCTGGGGAATCAGATACCGCACTAAGCAGCTTTGAGGAAATAAGAGTCAGTTAATCAAGGTGGGAGAATAAAGCTGCAACAGCAGAAGCTGGAGCGATTTGCTAGTCACTTGCAGCTGAGGAATGCATATACTCTTCATCCTGCTAGAAAATTAGGGGTGTGCAGAGATAGAACTGGCAATGATAAAATGTAGGTAAAAATTTGGGATTAAAGGAGACCATTTGATCCCTTAAAACCCGTCCAGAAGGCTCCATAAAACCTCTGACTCTCGCCTAGTAAGCCTCCCCACATGCCTGGTGTGGGCACAGTAACAAACTCCAGACCTTTAGCACGAAAGTGGAAAAAAAATTGTGATGTGCCAGAGGGAAAGCAAGAAATAGGAAGCTCTTGCTGATGTCTTGAACTACTGAATTAACAGTAAATTTGCTAGCTAAAAAAAGTCCAGCTGGTGCTAAGAAACTGGTTGCTTTCCCAACTTCAAAGCCTCCACCAGGCTGTCCAGGGAGGATAATTCCTTCTATGAACTCGTTTAACTCCCAAGTGCACGAGCGAGCGGGCTAAGTGAGCTCCTGATAGGGATTTTTTTTTTTTTTTGTCTTGCATTGAGTTTCTGAATGTTGAACAGTTTGGGTTTAAGGTGAGAATACCTCTTTGAAAGGCTTTTATGGAAATTGCTTCTGTAGCAGGGCCAGAGATAAACCTCTCTGCACTGCTGTTGCCGAAGGAAATGACCATCTGAGTTACAGCTGACAGAAATTTGCTTTATTACCTATGCCACAGTTATTTTCTTAGAAACTTTGTTCTTCAGGATGCATGCCGGGGGCTTCTCCTAGAAAAGGTTTTCACTTCCGAGCACGGCTTGATCTTTCTCAGCAAATCCCTTCTGTTGTGGGCCTGTTGTGAAGGAGGGAGAGCGGTGGGGTTTAATTAAATGGGTGACAACAGCGCGTGCTGCAGTCAGCAATGCTCCAAAGCAGGCAAGGGAGAGAGAATTTGTAGGGAGGCATTGGGCTCAAAGTCTTATGTTTAGGAAACATGCTACACCATATTATCCTTGCTTTGGACGTGTGCATGGGCATGAAGGTGCTGAAGTCGGTAAAATTTTGGCTAATTTTTGTAGCAGTGAAGCTTCCGAAATGGTTTCATCTTTATGTAAGCTGGCTTTCTGAAGTGTTGGCGTTCTGTGACGTTCTGCATACTGTGCTAAATTCAGCAGGGTTTTTTCATGTACAATAATTTCTGAGGTCTGTGGCTCGTTTCAATTATTTACTTCTGCAAAAAGATTTTTATAAATCCTCCTTTCTCTTTCATATTATTAAGTTTCTTGTCAAACTTTTATTTAAACCACAGAGACAAAGATGGATCTTTCCTTTATAGCTCTGCAAAGTTAGATTTACTACTTTGACCTGTTTCAGTGTGATTGAAAGCTAATCTGTCTCTCTTTTATTGGCTTTTGGTAAAGCATGTATTTCTTTGTTTCCCTCTTTCATTCTGCATTGTCTTGTGAAAATATGTAACTTCACTTCAAGCTGTAAAAAATTATACTCCTACAGGAAAGAAAAAAATGACAACCCTTAATCCAAGAGAAGGTTTATGTCTTTAATTAGCTTCTTGGATTGTATTCATGTATTATTCAAATGAAATGAACTATGAACAATAATAAAGGTACTGCGGTCACCACTGACCTTACAGAGAAGAATGCTAAATTCAGAAAGCTTTTTTGGCTCAACATCAGTGACAACGACTTGAATTTGTCTTTCTTTGGAGCTAACTTTTTGCCATGAAAAGCATGTAGAGTGCTCCCACTGCAGTTAACTTGCTTGGCCAAGGGCATGATTTGGCTTGTGGGCTGTTAACTCCAAAGCCTGATATTTTAGTAGTGGTGCTCTCCACTTTTAGAATTAGTCCTTTCAGTGCTCTAATCCTACAGTATATGTTTCCAACCCCTCTGCAAGAGTTATTTACTGTTGTTTTTTAATGCACTTAAGGACATAAAATGGCTTTTGTGTTATGCTACAGTTTTAAAGTTAATGGTACTATTTATAGAGTTATATATAGTTATATAGTTTATAAAGTTAATGTTTTGCCTTACTGAAGTGGATGATCTTGTGATCATCCATAGTATTAGGCAGAGAAAGTTTTGCCCCATATATATGTCGTCATTCTTTGTTTCTAAAGAGCTGAATGAGCGTGAGGTTGATATCCAGGGATATTGATCCTGGGACTGATTTTGATAGAAGGTGCTGACTCACAGCAGCAACCCAAAATTGATCAGTATTTCCTTCTTTCCAGCGGGAAGCATCTCCATGGTGTCTCTAGCAAGCTCCTGACCCTCTACAGCAGGGCCAGCACTTCAAAGGCATGTTGCCAGGCTTAATGTATTGCTATTTGCAACGTGTTTGCAGAGTTGCAGGTAGGGAACAGCAGTAAAATCTGCACGCGTACCACTTGCAGTAGCTAAATTTACCAAGGCATTTTGCTGCGTTTTCTGTTAAGCGTAGCAATTGTCATTTTTTTAATGGCTTCCACTATATCGGAGTGCAAATAACTACTATCCTCACTTTTCACTAGACTTCAGGGATATAATACCACTTCACTGGCATGTAAGGGGCAGGTTCAGGTGCCCCCATACAGTATATGCAGTATATAGAGATTTTCAGAGCAGTATTTCCTCTCGCTTGTGGGAGTGCGTTGTTGGAAACAAAATAAGTGACTGTACCTTGCTGGCTTTGTGGCAACCTTGCTCTGAACCAGAATTAAGAAAGGCCCAGTTAGGGTAGATTAAAATAATGCTAAACCTGTGTTAGGTTCTGTGTGGAAGCCAGACTATGGAAGGCTCAAATACAGCATAAAGCCAAGCCTTTGTACTGCTAAATGCCTGATAGAGCAGTGCAGTGTATAGCTAATATTCACTGCTGCTCTATTGCTGAATGCGTGGAATCGCATTAAAAGCAACAGAATTGTAAACAAAGTAGAACAAATGCTGCTAAAATTAGCAGCTGTTCAACCTGCCAGTTAGCGATAGAAAAATCTTCAAAAGACCTGTGTTTCACAGTGTTTTGAAAATGGTCGTCGAGTTCTGTAGTTCATATTTTTGGGTTGAAAGCATATGGATACATATTTTCATTGATGTTCCTGTTCATTCTTTAGGCATATTTTGTTCTGGTGTTACTAAATCTTAGTAATGCAATCCTGACGTTCATTAAATATGTGCTCTTTTTATAAGGGCTTTTAAAAATAGGTGTAAATTGCAAGTTAATAATGTTTATTTAGCACTTTCACCTTATTTATGAAATCATAATTTATTTTGGTACATTTGTTACAATGTTGTTTACCTGTAAAACTGTATTTCAGTAACCTGCTGCCTAAACAGCCTACCAACAAAAAAAATCTCCAAAACAACCAAAAAAACCCCCAAAGCCCCTGTTTAAACCAAGCGTATTGATGTAGAAGGCATCTAAGTACTACAGTAACCTCCACCCTGAAATCAAACGGCTAGATAATATAACCTTGAAGAGCTGAAAAATACTTCAGAGCACAGATGCACATTTCTGAATGAAAAGTCGGGTTCAGAAAGCAGTTATGACAAAGTTCAGCATCCAAGGTTAATTCGTGAATGTTGAGGCAATCATGGGGTAAGTGGAAGTTTCAGCTTTGTGAAATGGAAGGCTAAGGAAATAAAGAAAAGAGGGGAACTGGTCAGAAATGGATGACAGAAGAACATAAATATTAAAAAATCAAAAAGTATGTATATGGATTAAAGCTACAAAGGGAGTTCAATATTTTACTGGCTAAAAAACCCCAACAAACAGAATTATTTTCTGCACTCCTTGGACCTCATTGTCTAGCTGTGGAATAATGGTGATCATCCACATACTTCATTAGACCAAGTGTTAATTTGTGCTCCGCCTTCACTCGGACAGATCACCACCAAAAATGAAAATACCTATGGAAAAAATTCCTGATTAAAAAATCTGGTCCTCCTTCAAAATGATGCCATAATTCACATGGTGCTGCACTGGGAGCATACTAAGGGCATATATATATTTATTTGTGGTGTAAGGATACATGTTTGCGTTTTAGTGAACATACTGTAGGGGTCATGTACATAAGCTGATGTGGTTAGTACTATCACTTTGTTCAGCCTAATGGACTTTGGGGAAAGGTTGAAGTGATGTGGGTGGCGATTTGAGGACATCGGTTAGTTCCTGTTTTCCTTAAGGTCACTAATGTGATATGAGCTTTGCTGCTTCAAAACTACATGCCCACCTCTTTTTTTTTTTTTCTTATGTTCCTGCCTGTCTTGTTGGTAATGCTTAATGCCTCTAGGTAAAGGAGCACACAATTAGTAAAATATTTGGGGTGAGGGTAAGGAAAACATTCCTTCGAAGTTGGTTAGGTGGGAAATGTATCAAAGATAGCGGAGACTTTTCTCTGCGTAGCAAATCTAAAATTTTACCAGCCTCTGTTACTTGTCAGAGTTGATCATTTGGGTTATTTTGATTAATTTATGGTCTGGGACTCAACAATGCCAAGTGCTACATAAGGACACAAGCCTAAGTATAAGAAAAAGCAACAGGTGGGTACGGATTTGGGAGAGGAAAAGAAACAACAGTGCGGTATTGGGTGTGATGGTGAAATTTCAGCATCCTAAATGTCACCTTCTCTGACATAGAAGAGTTTCGAGGAGGGGCTTGAATTTTGGGGGTGTGTAGGGGAAGCTTTGCCCAAGTATTAAAGTATGGAAGGAAGTCCGAATAAAGGTCATACTTTGAAATCTGTTAATTAGGAGATGCTGGTGGATAGGTTCATGAGACAAAGACAAACTGACTACTGGCTGAAGACTTGCAAGTTTAGGGACTGACCATCAAAAGACTTGAAAATTGTCTCCATTGGCAGACACTGTTTCAGAAGAAGAAGGTTTGCTTCAGCTTAGATTTACCTGCTTTTCAAAGAAGGGGAACTATTATCTCAATAGCACATGTTAATTGAGCAATGTATGCATGGGCAAACTGATAAATCCTTGAGTTCAGCAAGGAAAGGCTTTACTGTAATTCTTATGAATTAGTGGGAATAAAGCCTACCGATTACTGAGGTTGAGTGACAATTCATTATATTAATGGGTGAAAAACAGTTGGTTTTTTATTTATTGACTAACCTCTGCCTTTCTGTGTAGTGGTACATTGCGCTGTAGTCAAATCACCAGCACGTTGACTAATATGACTTGGAATTGCCTTGACTTTCTGATTTGATGGCTCAGAAAGCACAACATTGTAGCAAAAATTAATATCAATAAAAATGGCTGACGAGGAAGAGTAAATAAAGAAAATGAATGCAGCCAGATATAGCAAGCCTTTGATCATAGATTACAAAGATATTTCAGTGCATATAAATGTAAAGAGTAATGATGTCTTTGAAGAGTTTGTAACACAAAAGTCCATGTACATCACAAAGTATAAAGGATAAAGAAGGGTAAAGGATTAAGAAAAGAAAAGATAAGACTGTGCATCATTAATGAAAGATGAGGACTAGAAAGACAAATGAAAAATTTCACTGCATAGAATGATGACTTTGTTTCTTTCTTTTACTGATCTGTTGGCATAACACAATATGAGGATTTAAAGAAGTAAAAGAGAACAAAGGCACAAAACTACTGTGTGTGTATCACAAAGCGTGAGGGAATGGTGGCAACTGTTTCCAACATGAAAAGGAGCCAAGAAGAGCCTATTAAAATGTGATGTGTATAAAGTGAACCATGAATTGGAGCTGAAATCAGATCGTGCTGTAGGAAAGCAAGTAAAGCAAGTGGCAATGTTGGTCTCTGTTATAGGGCTGTTTTCCCAGTGGAAGGGCAAAGCGGGGGCCAATTTGTGTATTTGCTGTCAGCCTGAGCGTTTCTAGGTTTGTATCTGCCAGGAAGACAACTGCTGGCAGAAGGTGTGTTGGAGAGGGGGACCTACTGTTCCTCGTTTCTAGAAAAATACGGATATGCAGCACTGTGTGCGGTGCCATGTGAGCTGGGTTGGATTTTGGTACTGGGGTTGCTTCCAGACCCAGGGCTCACCTGGTACTGCTCCGAGACCAGCCTTGTCCTTATTCCCACAGTACTGCATTCCCTGCCGGAAAGTTTCTAGACATACAGCTATCTATCCTTGTTTTTCTGCTTCCTTTAGGATTGTCAAAAGGAACAACAACAACAACAACAACAAAAAAAAGGCAGAAGGCCTGCCACTTGCTTTTATTAATTCAGCATACTCCCAATCCGCTGTTGCAGTTGTCTGACACGTTACTACATTGCAGAGATCATGCCCAGATGATTATTTAGCAGTGGTAGTGGGCTCCTCTAGCCTATATGGTGTGCTACCTTAGAAATATATTTACTTTTTAGTTGTCTCACAGCAGGTATTCTTCCCCTCTCTGGGGCATCTTTGTAAAACAAGACTTGATGAATTTTGCAGCCTGTTTATTGCCACCTCTAATCTCTTCTCTGAGGAGCTTTACTGCTCCTATTTGAGCCAGGCAATGGGGGAAGAAGTTTGTTGTTTTGGGGTTTTTGGTTTGTTTGGGTTTTTTTTTTTTTTTTTAAATCTGTAGACTATGAATCATTGGTGGAATCAATAGCATTTAATCCAAAACTTCTGCTGAAGGTTTTAAATAGTCTATAAAACACATAGAGCATGCAAAAAAAGGCACCCAGACCCCTCTGTCTGCCTGAGATACGAAGCGGGCTGGGTTGCCAGTTCCATCCGAGATAGTAGCTGCTGTAAGCCGATGCTGAGTAGAGGCTGAGTTAAATTCTGGTCCACTTCACGCGAGACCGGAGAGAGCTCCATCGGGGTCCAGTAACGTGGGGGTCCGTGTAAGTAGCTTTGCACCAATTAATCTCTCAGTTCCTTATAGCAAAGGAGAAGGTGGGGAAGGGAGTGGCGATCAGTGCACAGGGTGTTCTGGTCTGGTGGGTGCTCGTAGTCAGCTGAATGCATCGTTGTTAGGATGTTTTTACCTCGCAGTGTAGGCTAGGATTGGGCAGCCAACTGGCTGCTCTCCGCTCTCTTTTAGGAAATGTTGTATCTGGTTGTAGCTGTAAGTAATCATCAGAGGGCTTGAATTTCCAGAATATGGAGTTCACAACATAACAAATGAGTAGCCTTAATAACTACTTTTTGCTTTTAGTATCTAGCACCTGGAAACGTAAGTCCATAGTAATGTGAGCTATTCTATGTAGCTGTTAGGAGTTTTAGGAAAACATATGGCTTAGCTGTAGGCACTGAGTTAAAGGAGTTGTGAAATGCCATCTGCCTGCTTGTATTGTGTATTCTGAAACAGCAAACAGCTACTACTTGGTTTTGCTGAGGTTTATCTCATTGTTTGTGGGTCTTTTTTTCTTCTTCCAATAGGTTTTTTAACTCCATCTTCAAGCTTTTGCTTTCAGCCTTGGTCTTGGTTGTATCTAAAAGCATACGTTAAAGGTATGGGGACAAGATACTGCCTTCTGTTCCACCCAGTGTACTTTAATTTCAAAATGCGTACCTTATTTTTAAATACAATATGTAACAAGTGTTTTACTGTGAAACATGAACAAAAATTAGTATCCTTTGTACACAAAATTTTTCTAAGTTGCATAAAAATCATACAACTGTGCTGCATTGCATCAGCACATATGTTTTGTGAATGAAAAAGTATACTTCCTATGATGATCTCCCATCTGCTGCTACCTCTGATAAATTTAATGCTGGCTTCTGAATACTGAAGCACTAGGATGCTTTACTCTGGCATGTGCTTGACAAGTAGATCTTGTATCTCGCAGGCTGACCCTCTTGTGGATGACTGCTCATGAAATATGTAAACAATGGGAGGTTTGGTGAAGTCAAACAAGAAAAAGGAAACATGGTTTATTTGTAGTTTAAAAAAACCCAAACCCACAAAACCCCCCTTTTTCTGCTAGCCCATGCAGTAATGTCTCTCCTGTATTAATTTATTTTAAAGTGAATTTTTTAGCAGCCTGATAGGTAGGCAGATGATAAAGTTTACACCTAGTGAAAAGACCTCACTCTTCCATTTGCCATTAAATCACTGCAGAGCTATCACGTATGACTGCAAAATCCAACCGATGAGGGTATTCTGCTCTCTACTGGTTTTATGAGTGTCTGATCCAGCTCCTGGTGCCGGGCTGAGAGGAGGGAAGGATGAACTGGCAAATCCCTGGAGACGAGACTGGAATCAGTGTGGAACTGTGCTGGAACCAGTCCCAGTTCTGGGGAAACACTGCGATGTCGATGTATAACCCAGCCCGCGGGAGACACGCGGTGTTGGCCACCTCTGGTCAAGGGTGGCAGGACCTGGCTGAGCAGTGAGGCTGTGTCAGAGCCTTTGGTCGCGGGAGCACTCCATCCTGCAGGGCTCCTGCATCCATAGCTGGAGGCGCTTTGGGATCAGTTGTGCACAGGGATGACATACATATTTGTCTCCAAATAAATAAGAGCATGTATCTATTTGGAGACAAATAGAGCCATACTTCTGTTTCCCATTTCTCTCATGCAAAGTAGTTCCCAGTACAGGAGAAAAGATAATATAATTTTAAAAAAAAATCAGTTATTTTGAATATACAGCTTTAAAATTTGTTTTTTTCCCTCATCCTTCTTCTTTAAAATTGTTAGATTATTTGATTCCCTTAGTCCATTCCCAATTTGCAAAAGCCCCATTGCTGCCTTCATTTTAAGGCAATTTTGTCTTACAAAATCTGGAATAATTCCACAGGTTTTCTGTAGAAGTCAAATCTCACTCTATTTTTGGAATGTTAAATAGATGCTGCTTTGGATTTTGGCTTGGCCAAAGTAATGAAATCAAATATTTCAAGTACTTTGCTGATGGCAGAGGAGCAGCTCCACCATTTTTCTCACTGGGATGTGCAGTGTTCTGGGGAGATTGGTGCTTCCATTCTGGGCAATACTTCAGCCAAGAGCAGCAACTGTCCTAAAATATCTCTGATGATCTATGATGGCAGTGAAAATCCAGTGATATTTTTCATTTCTAGAAGCTGAGCAGTTCACTCCTGCAAGCGTGCTTATGGATCGAAAATGATGGTGCTCAGGACACAGCTGGATCAAGCATATGATTTCATTGTGTCTCTATTTCCTTGCTTCTCCGTTGTCATGCACTTTCGCAGTTGTTTAATACCTTGTAGGCTGATTGTAAAGTGATTGCAAAACAGAACAAGCATGTGGTTTTGATGGTACTTTGTGCTCATTTTAAACTCTCTTCTTGTAGCTGCAAATGAAGACAGAGCACAAAGCAGAGCTGAATCAGGGCCCACACATTTTAGAGGAGTTTATTTTTAATGTGTATCAAAAGAAAAATAATATTTTTGAATTAGAGTATCACTGAAAATCCCTGTAATACAATGAACAGCACAGTGACTTATTCAGGAAGGTTCAAGATATTTAAGACATCCCCATTATTGTCCTGTAGCATCTTTTCTCCTTAAAATGCCACACAAAAGTGCATCCACAGGGTCCATGCTAGGCACTGACCTACAGTTCTGGGTGAACATGAATGAACTGTAATGCCAGTGAAAAAAACATGAAAGAAGTAATTTTTCTCTCAAATATTCCACTTGATGTGCATGGAAGAGGTGAATTAGTACCTCGAGGAGGAGTATGGCATATCATCATAAACACACTGATTGTTTTCTCACTGCCTGGAGATGGTGTTTTGAAAACTGTAGTTGAAAATAGCTTAGAGCAAGGCCATGAAAGTTACTAAAAAGTCCAGTGGTGGTCTTTTTTTGCAAGTAATTATGGTTAATTGGCAGGACTAACCAGAGAATAAAAAGGTTCCCTTTAATCTCTCAACTCTTATTAACTGGAAATCATCAAAGTAAGGAAATCCCTATGAACAAGTGTTGTCCTGTCTATGTCAGTATCTCCAAACGTGGTATCCAAACGTGGTATTGTCCATAGCTATTTGACTAGAAATGTATGCAGGAGCAGTGGAGAACAGATACATGTGGGTGCAAAAAATTACTTTGCCTTCAGCAGCCTTAAGATCAGTAAACAGAAAATAGTCATTTGGGAAGTACAGGTAAGGTGAAAATATTGAACATGTGTAGTAAATAGGTACCAATGGAACTGAAACACTAGAAAAAAACCTCTAAAATACCTCTCTTTCCTGCAAATAATGATGGTAGCTTAGGGAAAGCATATAGCTTAAGGGGAATTTATCTGAATAAGGTTTTAATCCTGGGCAGCCAATAAAATCAGGAATTTCATGTGCTTTAAAGGAGTAACTTTAAAAAAGAAATCCTCTTAATAGACTTATCTTACCATAGGATACAGTGGTCAGAGGAGAGGAGCTGTAACTCAAACAGCGTGGGAATGCACATTATTACCTTTCAAAAGATTTAGGCTATCTCTGCTGTAGAGTTTCTGCTGATACAGCTCTCTGGTGCAGGTATGATGCACGCTACCAAATGTTACCTGTTTTATCACATCCTTCATAGCTTAGTCCATGCTGCTTGAAAAGATGACAAAGAAAGTTTATTTTCATACAGTTATAACTATGTCAGTGGTCTTGGCAATACAGTGTGTTAGCTGGTGCTTATGGGTATCTGGTTTTTCTCCATGAGACGGTAGAGGATGCAACTACCTGGTAGAGCTTGGTAGCAAAGGCTAAGCTCTCGTTACTGCTGGCATATAGTATTGGGGTCAACTACAATAAGCGTATCTGTGATGGGCGTACAGTTCTGTATATCTTACGGAAGATACCTATATAATATTTCTGTTATTCCAGCAAAGCTAGACAACTGAGCAGTTTCTAAATCAACTCAAAAGCTTGCGACAAGTAGCCAGTCTTTGTACATGAAAATGCCTGAAATGGTTTTTGGATGCTCAGAAGCGCTGCTGAAGGTGCGAGACATGTTTCGCTGGGCTTGGGGAGAATTTCAAATAGGACTTTAAAAAAAAATAAAGTCCTATTAGAAAAAAGGCGATGCTGGGTAGCCATACAGATAATCCGCCATGACTGCTTCAGTCTGGCGCAGACTGGGGTGAATCTCCAGAGGTGAGTGCATTGGCGCACAGACTGAAAGCTGGGAAGGGGCAATTATCTTAATTGAAAGGGCTTAGCACTACCTCTTGACTCAGGGGGTACCATTAGTATTACCTTTCACCATCCAGACAGGCCTTGTTTCACTGATATCAATATTCCCTTTTCTTCCAGCCACTAATATAAGAAAAGTGAACTATATTTTAGAGAGGCAGCTGGGAGAACTGGATGCCAATGCTAAAATGTTCTGTTACAAGCTGGTTTTCAAATGATGCAGCACCTGCAACAGGCCTTTAAAAAAAAAAGAAAAAAAAAAAAGGAGAAAACCCCTCTGATAATTTTACTGCAAAATGGATACTTCATCTCTATGGAGAATAAAAGTGTCATTGATCTCTATGATAAATTGTATCTTGGTGTCTGAAAATATAGACCTTGTTTTTTTCATTATAAGGATGACCTTGCCTCTATTGTAAATCAAAAGTAACCAGGGATTTGTGGCTCTTATAAGATATACGGGGCGGGGAGGGGGGGATTACTCTGAAGCTGCAGCCCATTTTGGAGCTGAAGGAAGGGTAAGGGCAGAGCTTCTCGGTTTCATCAGGCTTACACCGGGATGGATTTCACTCTCTGTTGGATGGATGCTGTGTACTGCCACTTTCCAAAGTGTGAGATGAAAGGAGGAGCAACACGGGAGAGTTTGGTCTCTGGCCAGGAGGGGGTAGAGAAGTGCTGATTCTTCCTTGCTCAGAAGAATTTCCAGAAGCTTTCTCCAGCCAAGGTTTGTGTTCCAGCTGTGTCCTATTGAGCGCCTGTTTCTGTTTATTCATAAATACTTCAGTGGTACTTAAAGCTTGATAATACAAAGCATTTCTCACCTTGCTCCTTTTAGACTTTGAATTAAAAACTGAACAGTAATACTTAATTTCATGTTATAAATGGGGGGGGAAAAAAGCATGCAGAGTCTTAAGAATTAAATGGTTTTAAATTGTAGCAAATTTCAGAGCACAGCCCCCTTTGCAGGAGCCCAAAACTGATGCTAGAGAGGGCCATGGAGATCACCCTTCAAACCGGAGCCCTAATTGGAAAGCCAGCCTGTTGTGTGTTAAATCGTGTTAGCTATTTTACTTATCACTTTCCAATCAGTTATCTCTGATCTCAACCAAAAAATGTTTTGCTTGTCCTATTTCTCAAATGGAGAAACTAAAGCAAAGGGAGCCCGTCCTAGAGACGGATAGTGGTTAGAGCTGTGATGGATTACAGACCAGCGAGTCCTCCCGGGCCACAGGGCACTGGTTTAGTGGATACTTTAGGCCTGACTTGGAAGTGGTTGTGTAAGGAACAGTGAGGAGAAAACAATCTTGGAAACAGTTTGCATCATTGGAGAGAAACCTCTGGTCTCAAAAAGCACTGGCATGAGAGTAAAACCTTCAACAGTTTCAACCAGAACTTCACCAGTGTTAAAATGTAGTAAATTTCCAAACGGTGGAGCAGGATGACCATCAGACTTGGGGCTTTGTTAGAGTTTGATGTTGGCATTAAACTTTGCTGTAGGGAGTTTGGGAAATGCAGGTGTGTGCTTTTTGTTGGGATACCAGATAAATGTCTATTGAGTGTGAGCCTCACAACTATGGAGGGAGCAACAGAGGCAAAAAAGGCTGGGGTTTTTCCTTTAATTCTCTTCTCAGGATATGGGGCATCTTTGATACAAACAGATAAGCATTTTCCCTGGTCTCCATTAGTAGAATGTTGCATGGTATATGGTGGAGTCTTTTATACTGTGCACCATCCAGCCATGGTTTTGTTGGATATTTTTAGAGTTAAGTCCCAGTAGATAATCTAAGTTTAAGTAGGAAAAGAATTTGTACTGGCCAATGTTCTATACCTAGCACTATTCACATCTGGTCCTTTTGAGATGGCTAAGGTTTAAGCAAGTGTCAAGCTAGGAGCTAGCAGGTCAGGTGGTAGCTTCCTATTAGGAGATTAGACATGAGTTAGACCTGCTTGAGGGCACACCAGTGCCTGTCCACCTTTCCCCTGCAGTTTTTCCCAAAGGTGCAAAAAAATGCCACTCCCAAATTATTTGGTGTGAAATGTTTTACTTTCTTCCAAGTTCAAATGCCCTCCCCCCCTCTTTTTTTTGAAAGCTGAATGGTTCCATTGATTTCCATGGAGATAAATTCACGTCTCTGATGCTGAACTACCTTATTCATGAGACCAACTTTTGGTTCCCTCACATTCCTTCTGTCATCTTTAAGGATTTCCCATTTCTATGATATAAGATAGTCCTACAGACATCGTTCCTCATCCATCCAGTGTGCTGAATAAGGCAGGATCTTAAAATTGAAGTTCGTGTTCATGTAATTAAAGACTGTATCATTATGCACAGGCACAAGGGGGCAAATTAAGGTTGCACAGTCAGTCTTAATTCTGGCATTTCCAACTTTCAAGTGGTTGACTTTGCATCTTTAACAACAAGGAGAGAATGTGATTGCTGCTACTCTCTCTGCTATATCCTCTTACCTAAGGTAGAGGAAAAGTTAGGTTTCTTTAATAAACACTGAGATGGTAGCATTTTGTAGGGAAGTTGTGTGGTAACTTTTGAACATAATATTCTTTTAAAATAAACCTTTTCTGCTTGTTTTGAGAGTTCAGTTCCAGATACCTGACCCCCCACAGGGGGAACACATGCAGTTTCTTTGCAAATCTTGGCTTTCAAACTGTACCAGCTAGTTGTTTGGTTCCGTAATTTAAACTCCTCACATCAGGAATGCTTACTGCTTGTGCCATTACTGTTTCACTGGGAAGTTATTTTTGTATTTCAGTATTCTTCAGAGCTACCAAAATACCTTTGTGTTAGAGAGGAGTGAAGATGCAGTGAACCTTGATTTGTGCAACTCCCCATCAGTAACATACAAAATGTCGCAGTTAAAGGGGAAAAATATGTCCCAAGCTGCACCAGAAAGCATGGAGAGCTTTGCGAGTAATTTAGGTTAGTATACTGTGCCCAGTATTATATTGCTATAATATGACTAATATTGCTTCAGAGTCTGCACAAGCACCATCTGTAGAAAAGGAATGGGGTTTTGCCCACTGCTGCGGTGTTGCTAGCAGAAAGAACGCTGTTGGCATTGCAGGAAGGTGCTGCTGGCTCGTACCAGCTGATTGCGTGAGAGAGGCCCTCTGCTAAGCGCAGGGACTGGGGGCACTGATGCGTCTAAATCGTGCAGTATCGTACCTGCCTAGAGACAGGTTATTCGTACTGCTGCAAGCGTGTCCAGTGTTTGTTCGTGGATTTGGACCTGAAATGCAGAATGTCCAAAGAGAAACAACTATACTTTATATTCAACAGGCATTTTTATTTCTTTTTCAATGTGCTTCTGAGCTGGAAGATTGGGCTGTACCAAGAATCTTGGCAAAGACCTCAGAGCAGAAACAGCTCATCGTTTTACAGGGCCTGACTGCAGCAAGGGTCTAAAAAGTGCTATTAAAGGCAAACGGCAGTGCAGTGCAAAATGCATTCCAGTCAATAACTCTATTTACAAAGAAGGCTAAATCACTGTTCTTTCAGAGTGATGTCAGGTATCACAATAAAAAGAATAACAGTTGAACAGCAAGCCCTTTTCTTGATAGTTGATGATGTAGTCTGGGAAACAAGACATGTTGCTCATCCTTTGATTGCATTAAAAAGGCCAGAAGATTTTTTCCTTCAGGAGCTGGAGGAGTCTGCCTGTTATTAAGCTAGTTAATGTTAATAAGACATACATTGTTCATACACAGATCACAAACTTTATACCTCAACTGAGAAGAAGGTAAGCCAGTTCTTCTCTGGTATTCTAATATTTACAAGATCCTTGGCCCTTTGGGAAGGATCTAAGTCCTTTCATCTAGCAGTTAATTCTGTTCAGGGTGACTTCCCTGCTCCCAGTCAAGATTCAGGACTGGGAGTGTTGGGTCAATATTTTTTTGTTTAGGAGTGTTGTTGAGAGGTGAGCAACTTGGTAGAAAAGGCAAAGCTCTTTGAAGTTTCTCCCTGAACCCGTTCTGAGAGTGCATCCTGGGGATGGAGGGGGCTGGTATGTAACATCCTTGTGCCTGGGTGCAGAAATGAGTAATGTTTAGGGCTTGAGCACAAAAGAAATGTCAGGAGGCCAACACTGTTGAAGTGGTTAAAGCACTTTAAGAAAAGAATTCTGCCACTTCAGTGGTAGTTTGCATTTATGATGATGTCATGTAAAAATCTGCTTTGATGAAAATTTATTAACTCATGGCTGAAGGAAGGCTTGCATTTAACCTGTTTCTTATAGAAGGATTTGTTGTTGTTGAATGGCAACATTTCTTTTGGATTGTTCTTGAAATGCTGGTAGTTTAAACCATTTCTTTGAAAAATGCATCAAACTAACTCAAAGTTTATATTCTTACTGGGAAAAATACCCCAGTGAGTGTTGGAATATTTATCTGTGTAAGCTAATCAGTTAGACACTGTAATTTTGGTTGATGGTTATGGCAGCTTCATAATAATATACTTTTATTATGTTTTCTATCTGTGGGATCATATGCTTGAGTAGCTGTCTTTGAAATACTTGTCATACAGAGTAACCACTGCACCTGTGTCAGTTTGTTGTTCAGAGCCTTTTAAGAATATTGGCATAGATTTTTAGAAGCCAATTGAATAGCTAACCTCTAGAGTACAGTGAAATAACTTTATTAAGCATTATAAGTAGTGCCATTGAGTTTGTTTTGTGTCTCTCTTATTAAATCAGTTCAGTTAGCTGTCTGTTTTGAATCCCTATAGTTATTAAGAACTCATTCTAGGGCAGAACCAATCTTGTATTAGCAAGACTATACAAATGAAGTTTCACAAGTCTAAAGCAGAGATGCTGTTGGCTGATCTAAGGTATAATTAGGTTCCTTGTGGGTGAAGGCTGCTGTGCATCAAGCCTTGTTTGCTGTCCTGGACAGATGCAGAGAATTCCTGTTACGGCTGTGACCCTCCTTGCGAGTGGCCCCGGCACAGTGACCAATGCTCATGTCCCATCGATTGCTGGCTCCAGAAGTGGCCACTGAAGCTACTGGCAGTTTGCACTGGTCGAAGCAGCCATACCAGGAAGTTATCCTGGGAATCATGAACAGGAATCCCCCTCAGAAGAGTGATATATTCTTTTAAATTCAACAGACTCGCTGCATTTTATCAGGCTAACAGCCAGGAGTCTCTCTGATGGGCAGCTGTTCACCTCTGAGATACCTTCTGAGCACTCTTTGATATGATTTGTAACCAAAATTTGCCAGCTTGAGATGTAGCAGTGTAACGGAGGACTTTGTTTTGGTAGTTGGTCCTGCCTCTGCTTTAACGTGGTGTGAGCAGTCTTTTGAGGTTGGTCATGAGAAACATGGGATGGAAGCAGGTTGGAGGATCCAGAGGATGTTTGGCTTCTGCAGCTTGGATGAATTAGAGGTTCAGGACTTTCACGTGAGCAGCTGTTGCCAACCCCTCTCCTGCATTGCAGGTTATTTCACATGCAGGACATTTGTGCAGTGGATATGGGAACACTGATGGATTGTTGATGGTTACTGAATGTACAGGACATCCTTTTAATGAGGCAGTAACATTAGTAATGAAGTTTGGACTAGTGATTTCTTTTGTTTTTTAGAGTAACTTCAGGAGTTTAAATCCCATGTTTTTTAGGAAAGTACTATAGAGCAAGTTGAATTTCCTCTATCGAATGAAATAATTTTTTCCCTTGGAAACTAAATGTAACAAGAATTTAATAATTCATGAATTGAGCTTCAACGTCTTTTAAATAATAGATAGACTGTCATGCCAAGTTCAGCTGAAAACTTACAGAGCATACGTTTTTATGTTTTTCTTTGACATTTCGAAGAATTACAGAACTACAAACATTTATTTTGTATTTTTGCTCATTGCAATATTTTATTCCTTTCAGGTTGATTTAAGAAATAAAAGCAACAGTTAAAAAAAAAAAAGTAACTAGCTTCAGTTTCTGATGGGAAAAGAGAATAGAAGGGAGAGAAGCCCTAGGTACACGTTCATAAATGATTCACTGGGTTTTTGGCTGACAGATAGAACAGTTTCATAATAACTTTGTTTATTATTTTTCTTATCAGTGGAATCAAATGTTAAATAGCTCTACTGGAAAGTGCTGTAAGGCTGACTAACAATTACACCTCTGTCACCTCTGCTGTCTTTGTCCTTTTCAAAATAATCAGACTGGATTTATTTTATTGGTCATTTCTCTCCCCGCCCCCTCCCCCAAATAGAAGTGATTTCCAGAAGATGTGGCAAGCTGCAGAAGCAGTGTGTCATTTTGTGGTATTTTTGGATATGAGGAGAATGGGTAGCCTCTTGCTTAAAGCAAAAGGAACCCAAAAGTTGTCCCTGCTGCTGACTTTCAGTGTGACTTTGAGCCCTGCTGTGTTATACCACTGGACATGAAGTGCCCCAGGAGAGGTGGGGATGAAGCCCACCCTGGTGTGTGGTGGCCCCTGTCCCTCTGCCATGAGTCTTATTTGCAAGGGCACGGTCATGGCAGGCAGACCAGGTTAGCTGTTTGGGGGTTTTAGTACTGTTTCCGAAGGAGATGGGCGATGCGTGGCCAAGCTGCGTGTGTGCAGGTCTGTGTTGAGTGGTGTGCTCTGCTTCTAACCCGCACTGAATCTGCGGGTGGGTTTTGGCCAAACACAGCAGAAGGTAGAGCTTTCAGGCAATTTAAACTCCTACAGTTTTTCATGAACCTAAATGTCTGTGATTTCTCTGCTCTTTTCCATGTGTACTCCTAGACAGGCAGAAACCTAAAACACAGGCTCAGCCTATTAGATAACAGATAATCTACAGTTGAAGGTGATGCTATAAATGTTACAGATGTTTGCAATCCAGAAGAAAAACCCAAACCAGAACACAAAACTTGTTAGGTCTTAGAGCATCCAACACAGCATCACAAACCCATGAGGCTTTACTTGTCCTGTGATTCGTGCACCTACTTTGTAATATCAATTCAGTGGAGGAGCAGCTGACTCCAAAGTGATGGATTGCTTCATCTGTCTTGGCAAGACCTTTTGAAATCCATGGAAAGACTACTACAGATTTCATGACTAGGTAGCCTTCTCTCTGTTATTTTGGAAAACTCTTCAAGTGCCAGAAATAGAATATTTTCCTTCTTTTATTCCCATGAATGTGCATCTTTCTTTCCCACTCCCCCTTTTTCTGTGCAATAGAATTTGATGCTGGAGTTGGTGAGAACAAAAATATGTTATTTTTTAATTAGTTGCAGTTTAAATGTATCTTATAGGATGTCCTAGTGTGAATACTGTTCAGTTAGAGGTTTGAAGATTTTGAAATGAATGGCGTTGATCTGTTCTGTTGCACCAAATGAAGAATCAGGCAGTAGGGGTTTGTTTGAACAGATGTAGTTGCCATTCTGTGGTTATTTATGAAAGACCTTGGATATCTGGAGTAATAATTTATTATTTTAGTTTTACTTTTTTAATTTTCCTGCTCTGTGTGCAGAACTAAAGAAGCAGAGGAGTAAGAAGTACTTAAGAATCCAAGGCAGATTATTTGAAGTGGTAATACTGCACCTTTATGCCTTTGTCTCATACTATTTACAAACTATGAACTTGTGTCTTATTAGTCAAATGGGAACAATCAAAATTTTAAGGGAATCGTTATCTTTCAACTAGATATTCCAAGCATAGGAAGATAACATTGGCACTTACAGGGTATTAACTGGCAAAAATCAATTGAAACTTCACTGTGATAAATGTTCCCACCTGTGAAATGACAGTGAACCTGCATTCAATTCCAGCTTGTTCAGCTCCATGGCAATAGTTTGGTAATCTGGGTGGTTATTTGCAATAACTCATCAAGCTGATAATAGTGTTTATTGCACCATATGTTATCACTTAAGTCTCGAACTGTAACTTTTACAATTTCATTGAAGGGGAAATAGGTTAATATTAAAACCAGAAGAGCTTGCGTTCTCTTTCTGTTGTTTTAGAACCTTGAACCTATTTCTTGGAGTCTCCCAAAATGTAAAAGAATAGGAAAATTCCTATCGGCTACCTTTTGCATCAAGTTGGGCTGATCTCCCATGGCTTTTTTTGTAGAGAAAGGACAGAAAAAGTTCATTTTTGATTTGGAGCTAAGAAGTAAGGCTTTTCTCTCCATTGCTTGTAGGTCAGAGCCCTGAGAGAAGAGCTGGCTAAGTTAAGTTCCCAGCTCCATTACAAGTTGGGCTCTTAGCCCGTGAAAAACCTCACAGTTAGAAGGAAGAAGGCACAATCTGCCCTGGCTGGGTATTTTTAGCATGGTTTCACCCGAATGCTCAGGTTGTTATCAGTAGTCTTTGTAGTGTGATTATAACTAGGAGCATAATTTCTGGCAAAGGTTTCTTGTACAAAAAGCTATAAAAATTTATTATTAAAAGGTAGTCTCTGCCCCAAAACTTTTCTAGCATAGGTAGTTTGAGATTCAAATTGTGTGATCTGGCATAATACCATTTTGTTCTCCTTTGTTATGCTATTTGAAAGCTGGGCCTCTGTGTTCACTTCTGATCATTTATTTCTAAAAGATTTTTTTTTTTTTTAAAAGTTTCTCCTCAGTCAGTCTGTTATCAAGCACCTTTTCACACAGGATGTTTCCTTTTCTCACTGGGTGCATTGCAAGCAATTTAATCCCAAGGGGAAAAGAGTGCAAATATTCAGTGGTGGAAGAAAATAATTTGAATGCGAAAGTGCAATGGTAGGAACATTTTGATTAAAAATGCAAGAATATTCAATCATTCTATCTAGCAGACCATATGCACATGAAAAGCCTATCTTCATTCTTATCATTCTGGGTGCTCATTTTCAACGGGATGATTGATTGGCAAGATTCCTATTTCTACACCTTTCATCTATCTTCAGTAGTTTCATAAATGTTGAATTAAGCGGTTTTTATGAAACTTATCGTAAACTGGAGTGTTCATTGAAAGTGACTGTGACAAAGTGGATTCCCCTACTCTTGAACTTCAACAGCAATATTGCACAATATATTTATTTCTGCTTGGTTAAAAGCACTGATTTTTTTTTTCTTACGTACTTTTTGCCCTAAGAAGAATTATAGAGAGGGGAAGACTGAAGGGCTTTTGAGAAAAGGAAAAGGGAATCTCTTGGACTGAAAATCTTGTTCCTTATTCTCAGCTGTGGCAAGTGAGAGTATTGCCTTTGTAAAGCTGATTTCTTTCTTTTATTCTTAATATCATTTTGTTTTGGCCCATTCCCTCTGAGATTGCCTTTTTATCGGAAGTAATATCTTGAAGCCTTTGTCTACCTTGGATTCTTCTATGTCTTTGGAACTAGTACAGTCTTATGCATGCATGGTTTGTGCGGGTTATTTTTGTTAAAAATAAATTATGCTATATTAACTCTTGCATTGTAGATATCCCATATCAGCACAAAACTATTGCTGAAAAAAATAAAAAAACTTGGTAGTTCTTCTTTGTTACCTGTGACTGATGTTGGGCTTTAGGAAGTGAAGATGACCTCTATGCAGGTCTGTAGCTGGACAGAGCCACTGACAGCTTATTGCAGCTGACAAATTTCCTCTTGGGTGACCCTCGTGATTCTTCCCACGTTCGAACTCGATCGGGCTAAATTTCCCAGTTCCCCCACAATGATGTGAATCCACAGTCGTGTTCAAATGCTCGGCGTTATCCGGCCGTGCGTTTGCTCTGGAGGTGTCGGAGCCACCTGGTACTGTGATATTCCATTAAGTATCTTCTAAATTGGGTTTATATTCTTCCTGGGGAAAAAAAGATATATAAATGCTTGACTTATGGGAACACATGGAACTTGCAGATGTATCAGTGTCATTGCTTCCCCCAGTAACTGAATTAAATGGCTGGAAAAGGACAATCAAGGTGGCTGTCACATGCCATTGCATGGAAGTTAGTACAACATCTGCTTTGCCTGCTGTTTTGGAAATCACTGGTGCATATTATAATCAGGAATAGAATCTGTATGACTTTTTTCTTTTTATTGGTGAAGACTGTGCATGGGAAATTTTTAAATTCTGCTGAGAATAGCCTTTTGTAAGTTATAGCAGCAGGTTGGTATTTCTACCCTGTTCAGCATTTAAGTTACACAAAGCTTGGAAAAAGGGCATTTCTCTGTTTGTGTAGTCACTCTGATTTTTACGTTTTCATCGTTTGCCTGAGCACCTAATGCTCTTAACTTCTTGCTCTTGGGAGTGCCACCATTCGTTGCCTGATTAGTATTTTTGATACATACAGCGATGTAATTGTAGCTATAATCACTGGAAGCGGTTGGTGTTTTGCTGCTGTTGTAATTTGGTATTTTCTCAAAGAACCATTAGAAGCCGATGCGATATAAACCGCTAGTTAAAAGTGGTATGATGCATGGGCTTTCTGAAGGCATGAGGGAAAACTAGCTGTTGGTAGCAGAACCTCCAGTTAGAAGCATTTATGTTGCTTCCCTTAGGGAGTATGATGGGAGGGTAAAACTTTTATACTATCAGGCACTTGTAAGCCATTCTCCATCTGGGACTTTAGATTGGAATAGCTCTGTTATTCCTTTGTACCTCAGAACTCCTTGGATAATCATCTGCATCTTCTTCTAGCTGTGAGTGGCCATAGTCACATGTGCTGCTGGGGAAAGCACAAATGAAATGCTGCTTGCTGGACTTGGAAACCACAAGCTGTATTTCTTGCACTACCATACGCTTCCTGGATCATCTTGGGCAGTCTCTTGCTGATAAAATGATTTTAGATGCAATTAACTCACTGCACACATCAAAAATATTTCAGTGACTTGTTACAGAGATGTTTTCTGTACTGGAGTCTGCAGCCATGTTTTGGGACGTGACTCCAAGTGCGTGACAGAGGTGGAGGGAAGGTGTTGAACCTCTGTCATCCCTGCCCTGGAACAGCAGTTCAGAAACGGAATGGTTGTGCAAAAGCAGGAGCACGATCGCCACCTCCTTTTTCCATGCTTACGTACGCATTAGTTTATGTATGCATTTGGTGTATGCATTTTCTAGCAGTCCGGCATGCCCTGCTTTCAGGTGGGCTTATAGCAACAGGAGAGGATGCTCACCGATACCTTTAGGGCCAAATCATACCTGCTCTATTCAGTTGTCTGCATGAGTGGAGATCAGGGATAAACTGTTTCAAGTGTGGTTTTTTTATCATGTTATGTTTCATTGTTTGGACAGTAATGCAGTGAACGAATCGGTCAGTGCTGACCGTTTTTGACTCGAGGAGCACAAGAAATCCTCCTATTAGTGACTGCATCTATTTAGTACCATAGCTGGGCACTGGGGGAGCTGTCACTGACTATTCAGATGTTGTCTTTGACCTATTGCAGGCTGTCTTGCTGTGTTCTCATTATCCCAAATCGGATTAGTAGATCGATGAGTAGCAACAGGAAAAGAAGCAGAATTCACTGCGCATTGGATTTGGCTGCCCTGATTACTGCGAGGCTGCCGACAGCGTGGTGCAGGCAGCCGGAGTACACGGCAGCGTGAGCTCAACTTATGAACAAGGTCCCCAAATTGTCACTTAAGTCAACTGTAAGGTCAAAGAGCTGAATTCAGTCTTAGTGTGGACGCGCAGTTGACTACAGTAAACCAGCAACTGCTAGCACCAGGGTTTTGCAGCAAAAGGAGTTTTAGGAGAATTAAGTTGTACTCAGCTTATCAGTACTACAATTTCTTGTTTTCTGAGCCTACTGCCAGTGGCTGCATGTAGTGTCTCTCTCAGAAAATGCCTTTGAATTATTTATAACTGACTCTATTTGCAGTCCTAGAATATGAGTGTTTTCCAGCCTAAAATGAGGCTAAGCAGTAGTCTCTCCTGAAGCCCTTGCTGGTTATTAGAAGTCATTGCTGATCACCAGTCCCAATGTGTTATACGCAGTTTGCTATCAGCTTCTCATAAACTCACCCAAACACAGGACATCTTGCTGCAGCCTCCTAGTCGGGCTCATAAATTCTGTAAAATTAGTATTTCAGTGTATGCGGTTGTTGTATCCATGTGACAACCTTCACCAGGACTGTGACTGTGAGCAGTCGGTCCCCTGGCAGAGCCAGCCTGGCCTCGCCGCCGGTACAGAAAGCTTGGTTTGGTGACTGGGAACGTCGGTGGTGACCCTGAGGAGTTTGGGTGGCTTTTTGAGCACGTTGGTATCACGGTCCGAGTGTCTGTAGATGAGTTACAAATATTCTCAGTACTTACCCCCGTGTGGGACTGCCCTGGGCGGTGACTGAGGCTGGAAAGGGTTCTTGGCTGCACCCAGCTAAAAAGGTAATGAAACGCCGAGTGCTGCGTATCCGTCTCCTGCCCTGAAGAGACGAGTGCCTGGTGCTTGTTGAATGGTTGGGTTACTTCATGAATACTGACTCGATTGATGTTTTTACTTACCTTGTGGATGAGGATGCGTCTGTAAGCCTATTAGCTTATGAACTGAAATTAATTTGTGAGTTTATCTTTTAGTATTTGTGAGTTCAGTACTGCAACATCAAATCATTTTTCTCGCAATTTAGCTTAACATTGATTCCTCATTTAGTTAAAAATTTGAAATCTTACAAGCTACACAAGAAATTAGGTTCTTAATGACTGTTTTATTCAATTATTATAGAGATACTCGTCCTATCATAGTTAATGTTCCATTTTGAAATTGGCTTGAGAGGGAGTGTAAAATGTTACTTTTCTCTTCAAGTCTCCAATATCCTCATGAGTAATATCCTCACATGACATTTTAATGCAATTTTTAACCATGTTGGATTTCCTTTGTACAGTTTTATTTTGTTTCAGAATTTGAACTGAGAAATTATTAAAATGCAGTTTAAATTGGATTTTAAAAGCTTTGATTATTTTTTGACAAAGATTGTTTCTTAAAAAGTTTTTAGCACTTTTTTCCAAAAATTTGTTTTAACAAAACATCCGTGCTGCTTGTTTTAGGGAAAAAAAGCCTCAAATTCTTTGTTATTTCTCAAGCAGCGCTAACAGAAACTTAATGGTTATTGTAATCCTTTTTGTTGATGGATATCATTCTTTAACAGCAATTGATTTTACAAAAAACTGATAGATAAATCTGACAGATATAATCCAGCAAAGAGGGTTTTTTTGGGGGTATTTTAGGATAATTTTTAGACATTATTCGTCATGACGGAAAGCTAGAGGCCAGTAGTTAGATGAAGAGATAACATCTCTAGACTTTCCTTTCCAATTTTCTCACAACAGATGACTAATATGCTTTTTCTGACAAAAGGGAAAGATTTGATCACATAATGAGAGGAGGTATTGATGAGGAGAGGGCTCTAGGAAAATGGGAAACATATGCAATGAGATAAAATGGAAACACATTTCAAAGAACTGCATTGGCATCTGCTTACTTTGCAATCTAAGAAGTGACTTCCATTTAAATTAGTGAGACTGTCCAATGGGATCTAATTCAAATAAATACTGAGCATTAAGGTGACAGCTTAAGTGCATTATATTCGGTGATAGTGGGCACTGCTAAGGCTATAGTTTCTTTTAAACAGTAAGTAGTAAAGTGTTGTAGCAAAAAATGAGATCTTTGCAATACAATAAATGAACTGCTCTGCAGAGTGATAAATCAGGAAAGATCCTTCACACACAAGGCATCACTCCTGCATTGCCAACTGTAGACAGAGAAACAGGCCAATTGTCCATGTGAAGGTGGTAAGAGGGGAAGGGGTGGGTCTGGAGAGTTTGATTAAACCCATAGACCAAGATATGTGGTGGTGTGTTTCAAATAGTTTCCAGGTAGTACTAGAAATACGGCATTGGGTATTACTTTGGACAAAATGAGCAAGAAATGGCCTTGGATGTGGCAGTCATGGGGGTGCAAAAGGGGAGCCTGGGCAGGTAGGAGCCCAGGTGAAAGGCTGGGAAGCTGATCGTAGCTGCATGGTGGGACAACTTCTTGCATTTCTGTTCTTCAGTCCTTTCCAAATCACCATTAATTATTCTTAGCTGTACAAGTCAAGTTCTCTGCTGTATTCTAATCTAACATACAGGTCAGGTTTATCCCTTCTGTAACTGCACAGGAAATATTTTGTGTGGCTGCAGGGCTTTTTGGCCTTTTTTGGATGGGGAGAAGGGGTGGGTGTCGGTGGTTTTTTTTGTTTTGGGTTTTTTGGGTGTCCGTGTCCCGTCCCCTCCCCCCCCCCGCCCCGTGAACCATACTGTGCGATACGACGCATTCTGGAGTAGTCTGTCTTTCTGTTCTGTGTGCCGAAAGCCTTCTGGCGTGCTGAACCCCTGGAGAGCTGTGTCCTGTGGGTTTGTAACCCAGCTGACAGCTTTAGCAGGGAGAGTCTGCAATTAAAAATTCACAGAACCGTTGACTGCAAATTAGGGTCAGCTGGATGACTCAAAATTACAGGCATCTTCCTACCTGATCAAGTGCTTTGAAATAGTCGTTTGTCTGCTGATTCAAAAGTCGTTTGTCCATTGTAATTACACTCCATCAGAGTGATTTCTAGAAAGAGGTGCTGGAGCTGGAGAAGAGCTTGCAGAACAGGCCATGTGGAGAACAGAAAAATGGAGCTGCAACCAGAGCGCCTGGAAAATGCAGGTCTGCATGTGCAAAATGGTCGTTGCCCACTGAGTCACACTAATACCTATTTGTGAATCCAAGCGTGAACTGTAGGTGTTGGTGAATTCTTCTGATTTTCTCATTTTCTTTCTTGTGCCTTTCTTTAAATTATCTTCTATGTCCTCTTTACCTGTTGTCTCACCAGTGCTGTTTCTTCAGCTCCCACCTAAAGAATCAGCTCTGAATCTCTGATGGATAAAACATCTTCAATTTTGTCCTATAGTTCTTGTCCTAAAAAGTATATCTGTTGCTAAAGAGAATATCTATTTATTTCCATTTAATTAGGACAAAGTAAATTTTTATACTCTCTTTGTGCATGAAGGCTCTGTAGGTTGTCCGTTCCATCTACTGAATTCTGGCTCCAGTTACATCTATGCTATCCAATGCAATGCTTTTGAGAGAGAGAGACTTGCTAAGATGATGTGGTAGTTAGCACCAATTAAGATAAAAAATAAAGACAAAAAGATAAATAAATACATGTCCTGATTCCTTCTGAGTGAAATCTTAAGAACTTCTTTATGCTCTAAGCTGGTCAAATATCGTACAGAAAGTAGTATTTTAGACACATATGCCTTAATCTCCCTAATTCTGTTCTTCCAGAATTATTGTTTCTAAGTTCTTATTAGTTATAAAATAGAACTTGGAAATTGGCTTTTTTTTCTATAGTACCTTTTTCTGTCTTCTAGAATTTATAAAGAATTATCCAGATATAGGTTGCTAAAGAAATTCAAGTTGTTGATGCACTGACTTGAGTGCTATCCCACAGTTTTTAAAAGCTCCTTCAATTGCAGGTAGCAATGTTAGTTCATTGTGTTCAGATCGCATGCAATGAGCAAGGCTTTTTAAATAGAAGGCTTACTGCTGGCCTATTGATTTAATACGTCTTTTACTGTGAAGTGTTACCTTAGCCACCAAGGTGTGGCTTCAACTAGACTTACCTGTGTGGGAGTTGTGAGATAGCAAACCTTTTTATAACAGCTTACATGGCAATTAATATTAAAGACTGCATGCAATTATCCCATCCTTATTTCAGAAGAAATTAATACATGTTGTTGAAAAGCACTTAGGAATAGGAAGGTAAAAAATGGCATTTTTTTTTTCTGTACCGTTTGCATAACTTCGTGTGTGGACAGCTTTCTTTTTCATACCTGTTTTTATTTTAGATGGAAGTTGAATGATTCTGTTCATCTCTTCATGTATTATTTCTCCAATATGCATCATCTGTATCCCTTTGATGGGAAGGATAATGCAGAAGTTGGCTACTGCCTGAAAATACCCAGCAGAAATGCACATACATATTTGATTATGTATTTCTTTCCATCTATACAGGGCAAAATAAAGGCAGTAAATGGCAGGGCTACAACAAAGCGGTGTTCTCTGTTTTAAGAATAGGTGTTGGATAGCTTCTCTGAATGAAATGTAGTCACAGGTAAAAGGTGAAGTGGTGGGAATGGCTGTGGAACTGAAAGGGATGTCCAATGCAGAGCAAAAACCGAACATCTGACAGTATAGATCTGAACATCATCAGTAGAAAGTTGTTTCCTTTAGTAACAGCGATTCTTGGTGTTTTATCTGAATTTCCCAAGTTGTAATATAGAAATAATAATGCCTGTATCTTATAAACATCAGGGTTGGTCCATGGAGCTATTCCTTTTGAGTGCATTACAGTTTACTTGAGTGACCAGTCAAAATACTGGCGAAGTTAGGTTGTTTGTTTAGATCAGCATAGAGTCTCTGCTTCTCCGGGTAAATCAGCTTACTGCGAAGTTTCCTCTTTGTATACCCAGAGCTCTCAGTCTGGCAGAAGAATATGAAGTCTGAAATAGATATATGAAGTCTGAAATTAATCTGAGTGCTCTGTTCTGAATCCTGTGAAGAGTAATAATGTGCTTAAATATTTACCAGCACCAAACATGGTACACA
Organism: Mycteria americana; assembly: GCF_035582795.1. Classification (NCBI taxonomy): domain Eukaryota; kingdom Metazoa; phylum Chordata; class Aves; order Ciconiiformes; family Ciconiidae; genus Mycteria; species Mycteria americana. The sequence continues at coordinate 14,071,115 of NC_134375.1, read as the reverse complement.
ATAATACAATAATCAATATGTACTGTAGGAATACCAGCTCTTTAATTTACTGCATATTACATTGAATAGGATAACAGTCTGCTTTGTCTTTTACTTTGCTTTAGTACAATAACCTTTAAGCCCTGGCTTATTTGTTCAAAATAAATCCAAATCTCCTTTTTTTTTTTTTTTTTTTTTTTTGTCAGTAACCTGCTTTATTTAACAGACACTTCCTATTTCTAGTCTCTTTGCTGGCATTTATCTGCTTGCAAATGGATTTATTATCAAGTAATCCTAGTTTTGAACAAAATGTCTTTTGCTATCTCAAAAACCCAGGCTCTTCTGTGTTTGCTCTTCTACCAATTAAGTAGAGAGAGTCAATGAAAGCCTTTTTCAGAGCATCATCCAAGTAGGTTGTGTAAAATGAAATCCTGATGGCTACTCTGTAGCTAAAGCAGGTGGTGTATAATGGATCATTTGAACATAGGGATTGGGAGAAGCAGGGAGGATGGATATTTCTGGCAGTAGATTCCTTTACTCTTTTTCTGCCTCTTTTCTAGCAAGCTATTCCATCCCACACACGTCTGGCATGCTGCAGCAAAAGACTTCTACAATTAAGAGGGAAATTTCATAGTCAGCTGAAGCAGACCCAAGATCATCACGATGCCAGTAAGGGCAGCCCCGCAGTCCTGCTGCATCCTCTGCACTAGTGACTGGGGCTGCACAATGAATTGTATTTAGTTGCTGTGTTCCCATTCAGAAAGGGTCGATGTTTTAAATACAGTAATAAAACAGCAACAAAAAGGTTTTTTTGCTGGGTTAGTTTGCTACCAGGTTAGTGTTGTATGAAGTTGTGTGGCAAGTATACTCTGACAAAGGAGAGGTGATGGGGATTACTGGAGTGGGAAGCGTGACAGAACTGCCCTTTTTAGCAGTAACGTCATCTTAGTTTAGCTTAATCCAAGGAAATTGCTATGATGAATTTGCATCTTCGTTAACAACTCTGCCATTCCTTCTCTCTCCAGTACACTCACTCTGTGTTGTATCTGCAAACTCTGCCTTGTCTTTCTATACTGGAAGGTGTGTTAGGTCCCTGTGGAAGAGACGGGGGGCAGGATTTGGACCTGGTCCCTAGCCCATTGGAAAGAAATTCCGCTGACTTCATTGGATGGTGTATCAAGCAAATATAAGATTGTAGGTACTTAATTCATTCTGCCTTTCTTGTTTAACCATGACCTTCTTCAGCCTCAAGATTCATCGCTATTCACAGAGGTGAAAGCCTCTCTTCCGTAACAGTACCCTTCTCTATATAGGAGTTATTGGTATTTACATGTAGCTATAACAACTGAATAATTGTGAACAGGAGTAAGCAGATAAGAAAATTACCAGCCATTTATTCATAAACTGGTCAAAGGAACTGCATCTTTTATCCTGGGACAAATATAAAAGTAATCCCAGCCTGATAGCTCTGATACTGCAGACCTTTATGTCAAAAGGTTAGGAGTGAGGGACAGAAGATAAACTGAACTGTAGTCTTAAAACTTAACAAAGAGTTGAACAAACAACACCTCCAGGAGAATCTCTACTTATTTTTTGTTTTCAACAAACCAGGGCTGATATTTTTTTCTCTTATGTATGCAGGGAGCACTCCACATATCTGCTTTAGTTTGGATAGTATTTTTTGGATGCAGATATTACGTGTTTAGGTGTGTGAGAATGTTACTGGCCTCTCTGAGGGAGGTGGAGTGAATTCCTGGCAAATGCCTCAGCATGCAGCTAACTTACTTAGCTGCACTGCCTAGCTTGATTTAGCATTCAGAAAGTAACAAGCATTTAAGAATGTGAAAAGTGCAATACAAATTGCTCAGCCTTCCTTTTTTATGCTTTCCTGGCTAGGATGATGATAGGAATTTCACCAAATGAAAGCTCCTGCAGATAAGTTTGAAACCAATGAAAGAAAAACCATGCTAATCTAGGGCCAATAGTTGCAAGATCACAACAGGTTTAAGGGAAAGCCAAACAAATGTGAAATAAAGATATCTGAATTTGAGTCTGTTCATTGGGAGTGAAGGCTGGTAAAACCAGTTTATTCCTGGCTGTACCTGCAGTGCTGTATGTACTGGTGCCTGAGCGCACACGTTTCCCAACATACATACTCGCTTCCCGTAGGATGGGAAGTCCTCTGTCATGTAAAGCGATGCAAGGAAGGCATGGAAAAGGGTAGAGCAAGGCCAGGATGTGCTTGAGCTGGTGGTTTTGTGGAGTATTTTTGTTGGTTTGGTTTTTGGTTTTTTTTTTGCGGGGGGTGGGGGGGTGTTGGGTGTTGGTTGTGTGGTGGTTTTTTTGTTTTGTTTTTAATGGGATTCATAGCTCTAGAACTTGGGGACTGACCAAAACAGCAGTGAAATGTGGTGCTCAACAGCAAGGAGGTTTCTGGCTCTGGTCCTTGAGAGCGTGCACAATGACAGCTATTTTAGAAAGCAGTTGACGGCTCAGATGTGTTATGCTGTTGTACCTCTGCATTTCCACAGCTAACAGTCTTCTCCATCAGTTCATGCCTGCTGCTTCTGGCCCAAGTTGTCTTGTGTGCACCTGCAATGAACTAGATCTTTCCACGCTTTTGAATAGTCCCAGCTTCAGCAAATTAAAGGGTCATAATATCTAACCAGCACTGCACAAGTTGTTCACTTCTGCTCTTTCTATTCATGTTAAGAACATTACTGAAAGAAATATTCCTCTTCACCCTTTGTCAGAGTGAACAGGACACCATCTTCTAATAAACCGTCACTTATGCGATGATGATGTATCACTACAGCATCTTACTTCTGAAAGAACAGTAAATATATATAGGATGTGCTTGTGTGATTGTGAGGAAAAACAGTAAAGAATCCTAAACGAATCCCAACCGAAATAGATCGTATCATGAACTGTGAGTAAAATACGATGACTTGGATGACATTGTGCTCCCAAAGTCAGAGGAGGGATGGGAAGGAGTGCGTGCTTCTGGCATCTCCTCACAGAAGCCACTTCTGCAACCCAGCCAGACTCAATACAGCAGCTTTCGAAAAAAATCTCACTTGGTCTGGAGTGCAGGAGAAGTCAGATGAGGGAACTGGCACGCTGGAAAGATCTGCCAATAAGGGCCAATAAAGAAGAGGGGATGAAGCTCACAGTGTGCTGGTCCAGAGCCTGGAGAATTACCTGATGAGGAGGAGAGAAATGAATATTTTATCACTATTCGTCACCATTATGGCAGCATGAAAAGGCAAAGAAAGAAGTGGAGAGCGGTAGGCTGGGAACCCATAATGTTCCTTTAGTGGTGCTGTGGGTTTGCTCTGATGAATCTGTCTTGCATCTCACGCAAAGAAAAGAAGCTGGCTAATGATGTGCTTTGCAGATGGATCAGTGCTGGCACTTAACTCTGTATCTGGTACCCAGGTGTTTGATTTTGTTTTTGTTAATGAGCCAATAGCAGGCAGATTTAGGGAAAATGGACCACAGTTACTGTGTAGAGACAGAGTTTCTCTCGCTGCTCGTAATCTAACTCCACCATATGTTCAGTGTATGAGCCCAAGCCATGACACGTCTTCCAGTCAGTGGGCCAAACTCGCATCTGGTGAAAGAGAAGAGTGGAACTACACCTACCAATGTTGCTCAACCCGACGCGTCACTTCGCTGGCCTGTTTTGCTTTGTCAAGTTAAGCAAACACCTCTGACAATTCTCCCTGATTATCCCTCCTGTCACAAACTCCTGTCCCTTTTGTTGCTGCTTGTATGCTTTCCAGAAAACGCTCTTCACAGCAGATGTTTGCTAATGCAGAAAGTGTTAGAGAAATAGTTGTGAAAAGTAGATTTCAATATGTTTTTTTTTAGATCAGGTGTAGTTATTGGATATCAGAATGAAGCAAAGAAGTTGCTAGATTTGGAAAAGTCTTCAGGTCTATTTAGAATTAAATGCCTTAAATTTACAGGTATTAACTCTAAATTTTCTGTAAGAACGAATCAATGCAATGTGTGCCACAAAACCTAACACAGGTGCTAATGCAAGGAAATCTCTTGATGGATAGCAGAGGGGATAACAAATTGAGGCAACATGTAGGTACTCCACTGGATTAAGAATATATAAACTAAGAATTCTTTGCTGAAACTATTCATGAAACTGTAGTGGGGGGATATTAGTAAAAACTCATGTGCCTTTTGAGGTCAGTTTGTAAAAAGCAAGCAGGGGAAAAGCAATTGAAAAACATAATACTAAATGAGTAGTAGGTAGGCTGTTTATTCTTTCCCATATCTACTGATGCTGGCACGTAGACTTTGTTAAAATAATTGTAGGTAACACAGTAGCTCTGAGTTTCTCCAAATGTAATACCTCCAGGAAGTTCTCAGCTGCATGTTTTTACAGGAACTGTTTTCTCATAGCAGCTTATTTAGTGCTGGAGAGAAGACTGCAAGACCTTCTTCACCCTGTTCTCCTTCTCAGGTTGTCTTTTTTATTTTAAATGTTTTTTTTTTTCTCTATCTTTTTTCTTTTTCTTTTTTCTTCTAGTTCTTTGCCCTTTTGTAGGAAGGGTTCTTTCTTGGTCAATTTGTCACAATTGGAAATGAAATAATGGACATACCCTGCATCTGCGGTGTATCTTATGTTGCTGGGGAACAGGAACTGTTTCAGTGTCCATGGTAGTCACCACTTGCTGCTCTTGTTATCTTCTATCCATGGCTGATTTACGATGCAGCTAACGCCTCTCTCCAGCCTGCTGAGGCACTATTAAATTACATGCAAAAACACACACATGCAGCTTGAGTCACAAGGGAGCATATTATAAGAAAATAGCATGTTGATTCTTTTATTTGGTGGTGTAAACAGAGAGGGGGGGGAAAATACAGCTGGGTGTATTGAAGTCACGGTGCTCCAGGGAGAATGGAAAGGGGATGCAGTAACAAGTCTGGGCAAACCCTTTTAAGAATGACCAAAAAACCATGTTCTAAGAAATTCAGAAGTCAGTGGTTCTTCATCTCTAAGGCTTTTAACTTGCTTTTGCAAAAGTCATTTTATCTTGAACCATCATAGCTTACTGGGAAAGTATTGGAGTGTAGGAGTTAAGGGATGTGCAGTCTGTGTTAAAGTTGTATTTATGATTATGTTCTGAACTAATATCTTAAGTTTTTATGAGACAAAATGGCATTTATGAATAATTCATTCATGACATGGTAAGCTGAACTATAGCAATTTCTTCCCAAGAGTTATTTGGAAGAGCTATTGACAATATGAAAATTAATGTTAACAAAAGGTCATCAGTGGAGATAGGTTGAAGGGAGAGGGAAGTCCGCATATAGCCTCTTGGGAATATCTTGGGATTTATAGTTTTTTTTTTCTTACTTTCATTAATTTGAATATTGTCAAGAATATGAAATGTACTTTATATTCCTCCAAAAAAACCACCCCTTAAAATACATTCTGAAATTTGAATGCAGTACTGTATCCCAGGTGTGCCAGCTTCACAACAGGCTGCCTGTAGCAGATTCACAAAAGGACTGAGTTGCTGAAAGTGGGAATTACTTGGAATATCTTTGTCTAAATTCAAAATTAGCACTTGGGAGCAAGATTCGGTAATGAAACATAGTTCCCCAAACACATAAATTCAATGGCAGTAGCAGTCAAAAAAGCAAATCAAATGCTAGAAATTAGTAGGACAGAATTAACAACAAAAGAGACTTTACTTAGTGGCATAAAAATGGTTTGGTGTTTTTTCTATGTCTTGAATGCTGTGTGAAGTGCTGGTCCTTTCTTCTGAAAAAGAATACAGAATTTCAAAGGTTCAGGGAAGGACAGTGAAGTTCATCATAGGTACAAAATGGCTCCTGTATGAGGAACAAGTAGGACATGCACAAGTATTACTTCTTTCCCCTACATGGATGGAGTGGGTGGCAATCAAATATTCACTATTTATTCTAGTGCAAGAATAGAGGCCTTGAAACAACAGTATTAGGATCCAGGATCAAAATAAACGAAGGGAAGCAGCTCTTCAGTCAGTAAAGCTGTTGACCTCCTTGTTGAAGGGTGTTGTGAGTGCTGTGCTAAGAGCTAGCATAGTTTTGGTTGAGGACTGGGCAACTGTATGGAAGAGAGATCCATCGAGTGTTCCTGAATATACAGAAACTGCACACTGAATATCCCGTGAGCCAAGCTGTCGGCTGGGAGAATGTTAGAAGAATTATTATATAAACTTATCATAGCTGTCCTTTTTCCTAGGAGTTTGCTCATAACCACAATAAAAATACTGTTAAGTGGACTTTTGCTCTGACTGCTATGTTTTTATATCAATATTGTTGATGAAATCACAAGACTAGTTAGCACCAAAGCCCTGAAAGCATTCGTTTATTCCTCTCTCATTTCTAATGAGCCCCTGCCAAGTTGTAGTTTTACTGTTTGCTCTTCCTGAGCATCTACTATAGGCAGTTGTTATTAATCGTTATTTTCCCTCTGTTTTTATGGGTCACTACCCATCAGAGAGGGATTGTGGTTAGATGAAGGGGTCTGTGAGCTGTGACTCTTGCAGTCCGTTCTCTGCGTGGCCATATCTCAGTGCAGGGACGCGTCTCTGACACGCAGTTTGCTCATCTGGAAGAGAAGCCGGTGGGGTTGCCTGGGTGCGATGGAAGGCAGAGTTTTTTGATCTAGGAACTTTGCTGCTGCATTAGGCAATGCCAGAGATCAATGGCTGTGGTGGCTCTACGTTACACGTTGCACCTCAGCTGAAGTCGCAAGGCTAACTTTGAGACGCTTTGACTCTGTTTTAATTTAGTTCCGCTTTCCCTGTGTGTCACTGCACAAGCAACTGGGTGTTAGTGGACGCTGAGATGCTGTTTGTCTCCTTTTCTTCATAACATGTTGCCAAAGCAAGCTGGAGAGTGAATGAGAGTCAGATTCCATGCTAACGCCTTGATTCAGTATCGATCTAAATTCACTTTGCTCAAACCTACTTTTCTGAGTCAGAGAACTCCAATAACTGGAGTCATGCTGATTCATGAGTGGGTTTCAAATCCAGCTCTGGTCTTCTACATTACTACAGGTGACCAGAGAGGAAGTCCAGGAAGATTCCCCTATGTAGACAATAAGGAAAACAGACGCTGAAAACTTTCCGAAAACTCTCTGGAAGTGTTAGGACGGGCAGGTGAAGGGGATGGATGTGCAGCCTGTGCCTGTGCTAGCCTGGCATCGGGAGAGCTGCCTGTGGCTATATTGCTGCCCGGGGGCAGTTCAGTGAGTCTGCCATAGGTGCAACAGTCTGGCACGGTATAGCTGCCTGAACCGGAAAGGGCTTTCCCAGACCCTCAATGCAGCTCAGGACTGGAAAAAAGATTTAGTCTTTTTTTTTTTTTTTTTTTCCTCTCCCTCCCCCCCAGTGCAATTTTACCTTCTTCTTAGAAAGCCTGCTGCTGGCTGTCATGAGCTTGCTTTGCCTATGCTCTGCCCTGTCTGGATGCAAGTCAGCTTCAAGCCGAGAGCGTGCAGTTCCATTAGTGGCATGACAAGCTGGCGGGGGAAGCGCTGCCGGCCAGCCCTGCGTTTCCTGCGCTCACTGTGCACCTCTGCAGGTCCCGCAGAGCTCGGCGCAGGAGCGGAGCAAGCCTCTGTCGCCAGGCAGCCCTGTAAATAAACCTTTAAAGGCAGAGCACAGGCTGTCACCCTGCATTTACCTGAGCCACAGGTCGAGCCGCTGCCTCCCACTGCATTCACGTGCGCTTCAGCATCCAATTTAGCCGGTGCCAAACACGTTACAAATCCTGCCTTGGTATTTTCCTTATAGTTGACAGTTGTTTCCTTTATTCTGTGGCCACTCATGAGGGAGCTATTTCATAGGGATTTTGAGTGTCTGACTCACAAAAACTGCAACTTTTCCTATATGCGGGAGATAGCGTGTTTTATTCCTCTTGTGCTGTTTCATTTTTCCTAAACTAAGCACTTTGCTTCAAAAGGGTGTCCTTGTAAATCTTTGTCCTTTTAAATTCAAAGGTCAATGATACTTTCTATATGCAAATTCAGTTGTTAAATGTATTGCACATTACTACTCCTAGCAGATGGGAAAAACTGCAAATTTATCATGGTGATGGCTTCAGGAACAAAGTAAGTAATTATAGACACAGTATGACAACTGATGACAGTCTCTTTTATTCTCTAGTGTTTTCAGTAGCCTTTCATATGAAAGAAGAGAAATAGAAGGTTACCTTAGCTGTGTGTCTAAATCTAAGCCAATATTACCAGAAACTGTAGTATATAGCCTTTATTATTACCCATTAGAATGCAATTTAACTTCTGGCCCCTTGCTAAAGTTCTTCCTGGAGATGCATTAGTAAATACAAGTTTATTTTGTGTTCAACTTTGCTTTTCTTACTTGTGCACCATAAGGAATTATAAGCAGTTGGAAGTAGAATATTCTGCTGAGATAATTTTTTCTAGTCCTATTTCATATGCTGGATAATCTCAATCTCAAATTTAATACTCAAAATAAAAAAGGTATTTTATAAAGTAGCTGGTTTGTTTTTATGATGACGATAGTGGCTATGAGTTCTATGTGGTCGCAGCTCCGCTGTGCCAGGTGTTGCATTAAGTGCAGCACACCACAATTCAAATATGTAGGTTATTAAAGAGGGAAAGAAACGGAGGCTTGCAATCCTCTTGGTACAGGTGGAGACTTCCGTAGAGCTGCTCACCGTTTTTGGAGGGAACAGAAAGTGACAGCAGAGCCAAATTCTCCATGAGAACGTGTGGTTTCTGCTTGGCCAGGCTGGCCAGCATCACCCAGCCTTCCTGCTGCTGGGCTGAACCGGTTGCTTCACTTGCAGCCATCAACAGCAGATGCCTGGGGGCAGATTGTGTTCCCATGTCTGCGGTCTGCAGCCTCTCAGTTTAGATTTGAGCTTCAGCGATCCTTATAAACTCAACCATATTTTCTTACCAGCTTGCAGTCAGTTACTATATATTGATCCTTAGTGAATGTAGTGATCTGCACTCCAAATGACTAATTAAATATGCCATAAATCTGCAAGGGAATGAGTACTTCAAGTGAAAGAATTCCTTTTTATGTAACAAAAAACACGTCTTTAAAAAATCGTGTTCTAACCACGAGTGATTGAAACATAGTTTGAAGTTATTTTACCACTGGCAGAACTGTATAAACTACTGTGCAGTGATATATACAGAGCTACGGAGATTGCACAAAAATTCAGAGGTCAAAAGTCCCGTGCATAATATTCATAAACAGCCAAAGGAAAATACATAATTGGGCTAACACATTGTGTACCTCAAATGCCACTTTTCTAATGTTTTGGGAAAATCACACTAATTCCGTTGGCACTAATGTTACTGGAGAAGACACCAGGTCATGCTTTCCTGGATGTAGCTAAACAACCCATTTCTGGACACAGGCAGAGAGGTTAAATACAAAATAGATGTGCATTGGCAAGCCATAAACCGGCCAGCTCGCTTTCTAACGATAGCTCAGTGGAGGCGGCAGAATAGCAGATCATAGCCTGAGGAGCTTGTCAGTGCTGAGCAGAGGAGCAGATAACTCCTTGGTGTTAGAGACAGCCTGAAGTCAAGCTTATACTTGGCCTGTTTGAGCTCGTACCCAACACCACCCAAATTTCACAACACCCAAGTCCTTCTGACAAGATATAAAACTGGAGCTGTTCTGGTAGTGCTTATCAGCCCACCTTACTCACTTCAGGGATACTACCCATTTCATACCAGCTAAGAATTTAACCTGGCCTGGACAAAACAGGATTTTTCTACCCTAAAAGTCTGCGGGTGCTGTCTTACCTCATGATGACTGGTGTAATTTTCACAGGAAAATAACAACGGGCAGTTGCCTGTCCTGCCTCTCCTTGCACAATGAATTCAGGTGGGCAGGTGTTTTGCTTCCTCCCCTAGAAGGAGGCACTGATAACAGAAGATTAACCCTGCTCCATCTAAATCATAGCTGGCAAGCAAAATGCCTTGTCCCTCCCCAGACAGAGGGAAGGATCTTCAAGGGAATAAACTGATATTTAATGGCTGCAAGTTGCCAGGACTATACTCCAGTAGGCCAGAGACTCCTTTAATACTGATCTAGTACCGATTTATTACTGAGGTGAGGTACGTGGTCTATGTATCTTGTCTGCAACGAGGCTTTTCTTAAATGCCTGAAAACAAAATACTGCCCTCATCCTGCGGCGCGAACTCGGGCGCTCCTCCTCCCCTCCAGCAGCAGAATAACGACTGTCTCTTGGCATGCCGAAACAGGAGTCAGTTCCTAAATTCAAACAGATGGGCTTTAGAGGTTTGAGTGACTCCCTGTGCCTTCTGCATACCCATATATAAAAAGTACACTGGCCATTATTCTAAAACTCCTTGAACATTGCTGTAGATAAGCAGAAACATTTAGGTAAACAAACAATATGTTTATAAATAACATATAAGCAATAATTTAATAACCTTTATACACCTTTGTTGAGAAGAAAATGAAATAAGAAAGATTAGGCTGTTTCTCGGCACATCCCTGTGACATGGTCTGTATAGCACTGGTCTTTAATTGTGATTTACTGAAAAATACCCGAGTTCAGTGACCCTCAAACTTGTGCTGTCACCTAAAAGGACAGACGCTCGTGAACTCGGAAGGTGTAGGCGCGCCGCCGTGCAGACCGACTCTAATTCTTTTTGCGAGATGGCATAGCCTCAGTAACGAGAGGAATCGGATGCCTCGTTCCCAGGAATGTGACTTGTCTGAGGTGTAATCACTCCAGGCATACGCTGTTAGATAATGTTTTCCAGCACAGTGAGCTCTCTGAAAATACCTCATCTGAAGAATAGCTTTATATTGCCATTCTAGATGCTCTCTAATTTTTTCCAGTATTCATCTTACACTAATCTTTTCCACTCAGATGTGTGGGAAATTACTGCAATCTTTCTTTCACATAGTTTTTCTTCAATTAATCGTTTGTTTTGAGCAACTGGTGTTGCAATATTGTGAGACTTACAATAAAATCCCAAATGCTAATTTACAAGTGGTAAGCTTCCCATCAAATTTGAATTTGATCATTGGAGAGATTCAATAAATGTCTTGTATCCAAAGGCATGAGTTGTCTTTTTTTTTTTTTAACTGTATGATCTGGGTGCTCAAGAACAAAAAATAATAATCCCACCCTTTCAAATAATGTGATAATAGGTGAAAGCTATTAACGGCTGGCAGGCTATTTCGGAGCTGCTTATTCCCTGGTTATCTTCTCCATTTTTAGAACCTCTCATAAGGAGGGTTTGGTGCTAATTGGAGCACAGGTGTGATCTTGCATAAAATGTGTTGCAATACACAGTCAACACTCACTGGGTAAGCTCGCTCTGACTTACGGATTCTGGTTGGCAATGCATTTAACGGCCAGGTTTACGGAGCAGTAAAGACAAGAACATGTAAATAATTTTCCAGGATCTGGAATGGCATTAAAATTTCTGAGGCATGTAGAAAATCCCAGAGAGCTCCTAAAATGAAACTGTTTCCCCTAGTTAATATGTGGTTAAAAATGTGAAATTCACAGCTTCAGGATATGGTAATGCAGGCCTGGAAGAACTTGTATGTAGAAAAACTTATCAAAGTGTCCTCTTCAGTACAGGAATGTAACGGTGACTGCAGCAGAATCTTGGTTAAAGTCGGTGTTTGGTGAGTGTTGTTCTGGGCTCTGCATACAATCCCCAGCAAATACATTCAGAAATATACTTAAATAATACAAGTAAAGGAATTATAACACATAATAAATTTACAATAATATAAATTATGCATAAATATGCATTCATAAGTATGTGACAAGCATAGATTTACAATATAAATAATTAAAACGGTTGTGAATAGGTATTTCTCTTATTTTTTTGTATATTCAAAAAAATACCTGATATTCTAATGAAGTCATGGCTATTCCATTAGCTTCATTAGATTGTGGTGATTTTTTCCAGTTCAAAAGGCTGCGGAGAGTCCAAAATATTTTCACTGCGATATCAGTTGTTATGATCTATTCTCTTTTTGCTCCCTTGTTTTGGCTTGGGAGATTTCTGTCATTCTCAGTGACATTTCAGGGCCCGTTTTAGTCGATGTGTAAATGTAGAACTCCCAATGATTGATGCATTTTTGTTACAAAATGCCATGGCTTCAGTGGGAGTTTTAGTTGAGTATAGATTACAGGATCAGGCTATCTAAAGCCAAACAGCATTTCCAGAAATATTTACTAAACAACAGAGAATTTTGGAGGGTGGCCAAGCCCCGCGTGGGGATGTTAGCATTGCCCCTTGGCTAAATAAAAGCCGCTCCTTCATTTCTGTGTCACCTCCTTTCCCCTGTGTCATGTAATGGGATAATACCGTGTATGGTCAGAACGCCCTGTAAACATAACGTCTTTGCTGTTTTGAGGGGTTAAAGGTTGAAGAGGTGCTAGCTTTCTCTTTGAAATTTCTCTGGTGAGTGAAATATTGATAGAAGGAAGCGACAAATTTTCCAAAGTAAAATTCCGATGCTGCGCAGCAACAGTGGCTTTGATTTTAAGCACAAGGATTCTAAAATGAAAACAGAGCTTTGAAGTTTGGGAAAATATTAAAATTTGCTCTCCTGTTTCTTCTCAAGCATGACTTTGTCTGCACGTCCCGACTTAAAAGCTGTTATTGACACACACAAATCTCCTTTAAAGTGGGTGATCATAACTGTGACTATGCTCTTCTGCTAAGCAGATTGGAATACAGCTTTTAAAAAATGACCGTACGTGAAAGACTGTTCCCCCCCTAAAAAACCCTTTTGAACAAAGTGAATGCTGTTCCATCTCATAAAGACAGATGATTGACATTATATAGTGCATGAAATTTTTCTTTTCAGAATCATTACATTTTATAATAAAAGTAGAGATAATGCTGGGAGCTAGTAATTACTCTATATACTCCCCCAACAAAAAAGATCCATCGGGGAAAGAAATGAAACAATATGTCTTTACAAAGAATGCAATTAAGTAAAGCCAGATTAGAGAAACCACTGAGGATAAGCGACATGCCTTATTATCTCAAATGTGTAAATTTTGTTTTCTTTTTTCCTAATATTTCTTGTTTCCCCAGCATTTTTCTCACTCCATGGAGATCAACTTGCAACAGCTTCATTTTCCTATTGATCTATTTAATATTTTTCCATTGTGCATAATAAAACACTAAACAGAATTGCTATCAATGTGCAAACAGCTTTTCTTTCTCAGAAAAGAAAGATATAATATCGTTGCAAAAATCTTCTCCCTGGGGTAGATGATGACATTAACATTTTTGTTAGGGGAGGAGTGGCTCAAAATGAAATCTTGAAATTACCAGTATTTATCGGAGCCACTCACAGAAGAAGAGGGGAAAGGTGAAATGGCTGAGTAAATATCATCATCTCTGCATCTCTAAAGGCAATGCTAAAAAGGCATTAAAATAAGGATGGAAAGACTCCCCTTAGGAATATTTATCAGAGGTGCTTCATCTTGGTGGCAAATCGAAGACAAGACATGCATGGCAATATCTGTTGATGTGAAGAGTTTCTTAATAACAGGTTAGATTTTGTAAAAGTGAAATTTTATCCCCGGGACAAAGAATATCTGTTTTTATAGATGAAAGGATGTATTGTAGATTAGTTCTGCACAAGTGGACAAGGAAAGGAGTAGGACCGTCTGCTAAGTAAACCACTTCTGGGTCAGAATTTTGTTAATGCCTTTTCCTTGGTAAACAGAAATTGTGCCCAAAGTGTTTCTGGAAAAGCATACAAATAGGGTTTGTGTAAGTGGGAATGTGTAAGGAATTATGCTCTAATCAGTACTGCTCGCAGCAAATTCAGGTTGTAGGAAGGTTTAAAGATCCTGACCCAATTGTATTCAAAGACCTATGTGTGTGTGTGACCATTTTCGGTATCGTCAGAAACAGAAATCTTTATTTACAGTAGTCGTATTCCATAAAAGTGAGATTTAAAGGAAGAAAGATTTTTCTTCCTACCTACTTGATGAATCGGTAGAATATAGTCATAGCTCGGACTGTAATGTCTGGAAGCAGTTTGAGCTCTGGAGTGAGCCCCTTTGCACCCGAGGGGCAGATACAATTGTAACGTTTCTGGACTTTGAGCAAGGAATAAATTTTACATTTGACTACAGTATTTTTCATTGTATTTGTTCGTTATGCAAGATTATTAGCAAGGAGGAAAATTGTATTGTTGGAATTCATCTTGCTTAGCTTTAGCTGTCCAAGACGTAGGCATCTGGGCAAAGCTGGTCATCTATGCTTCCTCTGTGAGTAACGGAGAAAGGGGGAGATTCCTGCAGGGGGAGAATCCCTACATGCCTTTGCTATCTGTCTTCAAGATGTGATGAATCGCTACTGGAGAAGACTGCTGAGGGCATATACGAACTGGAGAGGCATCTAACCACTACTTTGCACTATATACCATGCTTTTTAGATGACTGAAGGTAGATGAGGTTAGTCCTGTCTCATGTGACTTAGAGCTCTTACAAACAGAAGAGACCTTGACTGTGAATATTTGTAATTTGAAAATTATTGATGGATCAAAATTCATTTGTTGCTGAAACAGGTGAAATATTTTGAATGATGAATCCCACTGAGAACATGGCAACCTGTGCATGGTCAATTCATGAACAGGAAAAGGGAAAAAAATAGTTCAATAAATTACTGGTTAGGACTTCTTCCCTGATTCATATTTGATATTATTGTCCTCAAGGAAGGTCCTGTCCAAAAGAGCCGATGATGAGAGGTGATGACTTTCTGCCATTAGTGTCCTTGCGTCATGAAAATGTCTGATGTAACAGATGAGTCTTGTACTTAAGTTTATTGCCATTGAGTAGGTAACAGCAGCGCAAACGATAATGATTTCATTCATGATGTGTGCATCAGTTGCACAAGGTACATTTCCCTGTTCTTCAATTTATCTAGGAATAGTTTTGGTACAGGGACTTCTGCTAATTATGAATGCTGCACGTTCAGGCATGTTAGCCATGAATCTTGGCATTGAAAGGATAAGAGAAGACTTTATAAATGAGATTCATTTAGGCAGCATGTCATCAAATGACCTGATAAGTAGGGACTCATCTGGATAATGATTAGGTTTTATGTACTGTTACGAGGATTGATTTACTAGAAAGGCAATGAGCAAAAAACCATATCTACAGAAGATTTTATCTGGCTGAGCAAATTACCTGACAAGATATGCAGATCCAAAACAGATTTTAATTTTCTGAAAGGGCAAGATTTTGACTCCTTATCCAACATAATATGTATTTTATGTTATGAATCGCTCCACTCATTTTGATCAAGTTATTTAAAGAGGAAAATAATATTAGTTTCCACAAAAGTATCTGACTACCTTCTGTGGCAAACTTCAGTGCCCAACTAAAGGGACTTCTTATGCGTTGTGATATGCTCAGTAGTGATATTTCCGGCAATAGGCTTGTAATAACTTTAGTGAAATTTTTTAGATGTAGTCTTACACCCACGAAAGTCAAAGGCAAAGTTTTCACTGATGGTAGTTCGTTATGATGTGGGCCTTAATTTATAACCTCAGGAAATCTCCCATTTGGGTAAGCAGTTAGTATTATGATAATGCATATATTTTGGAGGTAAAAGTTTATTTGGGCGTAGGTGACCCACTAATTCATTACTGATCAGCTTTCACTTTCTTCAACTTCATAACAGAGTGAGCATAAATTTCCCTGGTTTTTTTTTTTTGTTTTGTTCCAGAGCCAGAAAAAAATGGTATTATTTCCTATTAACTCGACTTTGGAAAAGTTTTATTAACTTTTTTCTTTCATGTTTGTCCTTCATCATCCAAAAATATGCTAGTGTAAAGAGCAGCTGAGTGAGAATTAAATAGTCCCTGCACTTGGAATTTGCAAAGGTAAAAGAAAACACCCACTTATTTCGATGCAAACAAAATTACGCTAACATGGCACGTCTTTCAGATTACATTCTGTGTTTCTTTAATAGGCACTAATGGTCTATTAGGAAGGCTATGCCTTAGTCTTTCTGTCTTCAGGAATCCTGCCAATTCAAAACTTCTAACTTCTATCTGATTCCAAATCTCGTGTAAGAAATTTGGCTTATATCATTATAATGTGTGTGGAGTGTGTGTAATTTGAAGTTTATTTTTCACTTACATTATGGACTGATCTAATATAACATGAATGTATAAGCTTCCATTAGCAAATGCTGGTTCCGTATTCAAATGACAGTATATACAATGTTCTAATATTCATAAGGTTTATGCATCAAAGTGGCTTCATTCTTTTTGCACAATGCTTAATGAGACTGTCTTTGGAAATCATGCATATGAATGTGAATCCCATGAAAAAAAATATGTGTAGAAAACCCCACAGATATTCAACTGGTTGCTGCATGGCTGCGCTCTGTTCCAAAAAGAAGGGGTATTTTATTGAACCAGCTCCTAAAAGTCCACAGTTTCTTTTTATATTACTTTGTTTTGGAAGATATGCATACATGAGTTCTGTAGTTTGTCAGATTTATGATTGTGCTTGGCAGAATGATACAAGGAATTATTTCAGTAGTACGTAGGTTGTGATGAATCATACTTGTGCAAACTTCCTGGGCAATCTCTTTAAAAGGAAAGCTAGATCTGAGGTTGAGCATGTGTCTTTCAATGCATTCATGTAAATAGGTATTTTAGAAATTAAATCTTATTACTGAATTATTCATATAGGGTCGGGGACTTTTATTTCTGCTGCTGACCATTCCATCTTTTTCTCCCCTCTTTCATTTCCCTGTATTTCTCCGTTAATTTGCCATGTGCTAGCATGACTGTTTATGAGAAGGGTGATGGCCTTCCCATTTCCCACATCACGTCGTTACCTCTGTAATTTGAGTTTATCACAACCATCTGAGCTGTATGACACATTTTATGGTACTGAGCAACCAACCCTGGAGGGAGAGGGCTTTCCCACCGCACTCGTGGATTTTTAAACAGTTTTATAAGGTTTTCTGAGTAGTAAGGCCGTAGTATGTGCTAACATTGAAGAAAACTCCCTGTTTTGTGTACTGTTTCCCTCAGCTATGATGTTGACTTCAATACTACAAGCAGGAAGGAAACTGAGAAATGAAAATAGGATCATTGAAGGATTGTGCTACCTGGGCAATAGTGGTAGGGTAAAGGTTCAAACCCACTCTGGCGGGGCTGGAGGCAAAGTTGAGACAAACTTTTAGGCCTGAAAATCAGGGTGGTTTTGTTTTCTTTTTTTTTTTTTTGCCTTGTTTTTTTTTCTTTCTTTCTTTCTTTCTTTTTTTCCCATCCCCCTTTAAAAAACATTATTTGATCCAAACTCTGTTGTGGTAGTGAGGACTGTTTCTGTTAACTTGAGTAAGATTTGGATCACATTAAAAAAACCTTAATTCAATAAATGCCAATTGAAATAATTGGTAGTGAAGTTTTTCAAAGGCTCTAGAATATGAACTCAGTCCCTGAATTGCTCTTTCTATTGGATTCGATATTGCCTTCGCCAGCTCATTTGCTTCAGTTCAAGTCTTTTTACTGTGTAGAGTTCTGGAAGAGCTGCCGAGTGTTATGAGTGTTCTTTTTTTCCCCCCCTTGTGAAAAGCTGAAACAAGCATGATTAATTTGAAAGGATGAGATATGTTTCAACTTAGCAGATGTATTTGAGACCACTTGTAAAACTACTTAGAGGCCTTGAATGTAAATGGCTGTTGCAAAGATTCTTTGTATTTAAAATATAAGCCTAGACAGATATTAATAATGAAAAAGGCCAATAAATGACCTTTTCTTCACTTTTATAAAGTAAATGCAGTATTGAATTTTTCATCTGTTGTTTTCTTTTGAAATGTGAAAGATCACACAAATGAAAGCAGGTGAATTAGATTATATTCTCTACAGACACAACCTTGATGCTGTAGCAGCGTTTGGATACACGAGAATTATTTTTTCATTTATCGTGTATATTTTCTTGATCTCCACGCAGTAGTACTGCTTCACATTTTCATGAGTGATATTTGAATGTGATCTAATTTTATTCATTTTTACAAATGTAATAACATTTTTTTGTTTTCTCTAAGCTTTCTGTGCTGTCGTGCCTGTACTCTGAAGGAGTTCATCTGTCACGTGGGCAGCGGGGCACGATTCTCCAACCATCCTGATATAAATCAGGAGCAACCCTCAGCAACCCTAGAAGAGAAACAAGTTTGTGGCTAGAAAAAAAAGGCTTCTATGATGCTATTGCCTTATAATTAAAAAATATAAATCCATGCATTAAGAGTGGTTGCCCAGTTAAATTTCAGCACTGGGGAGGTGCGGGGTGGGATCCGGAGCAGGGCGAGGGCAAGCGAGCGAGCAGAGGGAAAGGGAAAAGGATTCAGCTGGTACAAGTCATGGTATCATAGAATGGTTTGGGTTGGAAGGGACCTTTACGGGTCATCTGGTCCAACCCCCCTGCCATGAGCAGGGACACTTTCCACTAGACCAGGTTGCTCAGAGCCCCGTCCAACCTGGCCTTGAATGTTCCCAGGGATGGGGCAGCTACCACCTCTCTGGGCAACCTGTGCCAGTGCCTCACCACCCTCATGGTAAAAAATTTCTTCCTTATATCTAGTCTGAACCCTCTTTTGGAAATCCACCGGGCTCCATTTGGTCAGACCAGTTTTACACTGCCCTGAATTGTTGGCCTTAGAGATTTACTTCTGACACTTGTATCATTAGTAACGCTACTTGCCGACTGCTAAGTGATAAGGTTTTACAGTCTCAGGCACTGCACCCGCCTTAACTAATTCATCTTTGCAGCACCCCACTGAGGGGAGGGAACGAATGTAAAGGAAGAACAGCAAAACCTGTGGAGCTTTGGCTAATGAAACGATTTATAGTCTAGCAGAATAAGTTAGAGTAAGAAGCGGAGGTTGGAGGGAACTAACCCTTGCCTAGTGACGGGTTTATGGCCGAACACCATCCAGAGTGCCGTGGCCTGGGGAGCAGAGCTCCGAGCCCCATCTGCTGCACGTCTGTGCCTCGGCCTTACTGCAGCCTTCAGCCTGTTTTGTGTTGCGTGTGGGATACGTGGCACGGCCCGAGGAGCTGATGGGATTTGTATCAATCAGGGTGAGAAAGCAGAGCACTGATTTCCCATGGAGGCGGGTGGAGTTGGCCAGTCAAAATCGTTTCTCTGGCTGGTGCCGTGCAGGGGACTGAGTTGTCTTAAAAACACCCCAGCCCTCCAGAAATAACCCACGTTGCTGGTGGGGCAGCCTTGGGATGCTGGGTTGTGACCTGAGCCCAGTCAGCTGTGCTTTCCAAGGCTTGTTTGTGAGAGATTAATAGGCTCTTGTGTTTTCCCCAATATAGGGCAGGGTATTTTGCCCTGGTCTAACTAATTATATAGGTGTTTGCTTAGCTTTTAGCTCTTTTCATTGCTTTGTTTGTTTCCGAGATGTTAAAGTGCTCATTAGCATTGTTTTCCATTTCTGACATGTCTGAGCTTGGCGATTCCTGTGGGCGTCTCGCCAGCCCCACTGTCAGAGACAAAACCCTCTGGGGAAGGAGCGGGCGGGCGGGAAGCCTGCTTCCGAGCTTGTCATGCCGTTCCTGCAATCCCCGTCTCGCGGTTCGTGGTTCCTCCGCGCTGCGTGTGCAGCATGTGGTTTGCTGACAAGTGCTGGTCAATAGGTGAGGAGCTTGGATGCCCTTGCTGAGAGGTGTTGAAGAGAAACGGACACCCAGTGAGTGACTGTGCATGAAAGGTAGCACTTACCGAGGAAAAAAAACCTACAGAAAGGACACGCAGAGTCTGCCCAAGCTACTGGTCTTGAAGGCTAAAGTCTTCTGAAGGGCAGGGTATTAACCACAAGTTTAAAGCACGCTCCCCGCGGTGCACTGAAAGGCTCTATCAGGAGCTGATGCTAATCTCACTGCCCCTCCTGCAAACCAAAGATACAAATCCGTGCGATTTTTATTTGTTGTCTTCTAAAATTTTGTAATGAATGTATTTTTTTATTTTAAAGCTTCGGATCCTGAAGTATGGCAGCATCGCGGTGCACTTTTAGAAATGAAATAGAATGCACAATAAGTCTTTGTTGGCAGCAGGAGCAAGAAATCAGCCTCATGAGCTGCGCTTGGGCAGAGCATTGCGTAAATACAGGGGAATCGGCATCGCTACAGAAGCATGAAACAGCATGAGGGGCCAACTTCTATTTTTTTTTTTAATTTAAAGCTTGTGTCATTAATGGTCTTCCAGCTGGGGAAGTGGAACAAGGTAGAGAAATTTAACATGACAAACACCAGAGAGAAGCAACACAGCCTTCAGGTCTCATGGTTGTCTTAGCACCTTGTAGGACCTGGGCTTGGCTTTCAAACAGGTGTGAGGGATGTATTCTGCAATCAAAGGAAAAAACACTTCCAAGTGTTCCCTCTGGGGAAAAGCTGAGAAAAGCTTTATCAAGGTATACAATCTAAATAATAAAATGAGAAGTGCTTATTGCAGTTAACATGCACGTACATGAATCCAAACCCAAATGAAGCCAGTGAAATGGCTTCCTAAACTTTTTGTGGTGTCCCCCCCCCCCCCCCCCACGCCTGACACTATATAGTAACTTCCCAAGTTTTAATGAATGAATTCCAGTATCTTTGTTTACACCAGCTGATTAGATTCCCTGCAGTAAGCTCCATCGTCAGTGGTAAGTCTGCAGAAACCAGTATTTGCAAATTTATTACCTCTCTATTTATTTGTAGGTAAAATATTCTCTGGTGAGTCATCCCATCACTAGAGAATGCTTTTCCAAATAAATTGCATTTTGCTTCCTAAAATTTAATTCCTTATTTCATATTCCTATTGTTTGCTTAGTTTATGTCCTTTATCAAATGGCTTTCTGCAGGTTTCTTATAACCTTGAACTTTCATGTCCTCTGATATAACTCATGCATTTCCATCAATCTGAGAGAGTGTGCTTTGCATCTCTTGTGCTCTCTCTGCTGGTTGAAACCCAAGGAAGGGATTCCATCTTCTATCGTACATATTACATTTGTTGGAAAATACTAACAGAAAGCCAAAACATGAGCATTGCAAGTCGTGCTGATATATAAGCAGAATGGATATAACTTCTTTTTGTTTTAAACCCCAGCACCAGCAGAACATAAACTTGTTGAGAATCAGCTGATTCAGCTCATTTACAGTGTCTGGGAGATGCTTGAAAACAAGATGTTTACTTCAGCAGTTTAACAGTTCAGACAGCGTTTTTATTTATATTAGTGTTGTATTTTGTATTTTATTTATATTTTATTAATTAAGTTTGTATTTTATTTGTAAGTTTGTATTTTATTTATTAAGTTTTATTAATTAAGTTTGTATTTTATTTATATTAGTGTTGTATTGTATTAGTGTTGTATATTCAGTCACAGACCTTACATTCTAAGGAGCTTCAAAGATAGAGAAAAAAGGGGGTTCTTGCTTCAGAAAGTTTAAAGTTTTATCAGAAGACGAGGGAGTGTACAGATTATAATGCACAACAGAAACCATAAGGTAACATCGGTCAGCGTGATCTCTGCAGTTTCACTGCTGTAAAGTATTTTAAAGAAAGCTTTGTATGGACGCAGATATCTTTTGCTTGGAGATAATGGCTTTTGTTTCTTTGCAACTTAACAGACTTCTTTCCTTGGAAAGGTGGTAGATAAAAAAAAAATCACATGAATTTTTTGGGGTATCTTAGGTTGAAAGGAAAGCTAATTTATTACGATTGCACTTAAAATTTCTCTAGTTATTGTCATGAGATAAAGTATCTCTATTATATTATGCTTTATCAAATATCTGTTTTGTGTGATTACAAATGCTGCTTGCAGTTCTGAATATCAGCAAGTGATTTTTATGGTATTTATCTCATCTTGGGATAACAGCACAAACCTGCTGTTGAAGTGTAACCAAAAGGTGATGGAGGCTGCAGTCCTGCAGCCGTCCCAGCTATGTGCCTGCACAGCGCTCGGAAGAACTCGGGAGAGCTTGCTGCACACTCGGGTGAAGTTCTCTGTCTGCCATTAGAAATAAATTGCTAGAGTACCATATAACAGTTCTAACACCTTGTTGAAAAACAAAGCTCTATATTCCCTGTTAGTTCTTACTGCTTTGAACTTTAAAAAAGATGTAAGCAACTACATGCCTGTGATAAATGGCCTCGTACCTAGTTTTATGATGACTGAATTATTGGAGGAGAACAAAGCAGTGGGAGGATTCCAGCAGACCTTGTCCAAATGACTGCCCGTCGGTTTTGCTGTGGTATATAGCTGCTTGGTGTGGGTGGGAACTGGAGAGCCTCCGGGTGGTAATGGAAAACTCGGGAAACAATACATCTGATTTATTTTTTTTTCCACACAGACCTTCTAAGTAAAAATTACAAGTAGAAATGCTGTTGTTATTTCAGAATATGGAAAGTGTTTTTTTTCATGAAGCCAAGACCTCCTTTTAATTGGAGCTATGTGAAAATGATATGTGACAATCTTCAAGAATTCATTGTGAATATATTGCTCAGGTCTCATGGAAAGGTCCATGCAGAGAAAACGTGTTAATGCTCCATGCGTTTATTTGGCTTTCTGTGTTAGGATTAGTCCCATTAGCTCTGGTGAGGTGAGTGGGGAAGCATATGGAGAATTGGTGTCTCAGCTGGAATCAAATGAATTTACAAATGTTCATCGTCTCAGCAATGGGACTTGACTTTCATTGTTACTGTGGCTTATTTATACTACCCCATCTGTAAAGAGAAAAGCAAAGCAAAACCAGGAGCCTTCGACTGTATGTACTGTGGTACAGCTGCTGTGAGTTCAGTGCTCCCTGGTGCTGTACCCTGGACACTGGACCTGAGTTTGAGTTGTCTGTTGTGAATGTTTGAGGCGAGTTACAAACTTTTATGACTCTGACCAAAAAAAAAAAGAACCTTTCCTAAGCTCATAGCAGCCAATTCTGTCATTCTTTCCTCCCTTCACTTAATGCTGCAAGATAAAAGTGTACTCTTAACATCAGCATTAGCATACTCCTACGTGCTCTTTCATCTCATACATAATCAATCTACTTAGCCACCAATAGCAGAAATGAAAAAGCAAAAGCTTTAACTTAACCGAAAGATAGCAACACACCAGCACCAGCTATAATCAGATCATGGCAGCGATTTGTGCAAATAATGATATTCTCCACCTTGCCCAGAGCAAACTCCCTTAACTTGGAATCATGTTCTTCGTACTACACAAGAAGTAATTGAATGTCCAAATGTTTTGTCAGTGCTAGCTGTACAACTATAAAGAGACCAATTGTAAAGCTTTGTGAATGCTTCCACTTCTGATGAATGCTTCCACCAAGCCTATAAGCAAAATGAACCTAAATTTTGCTAGAACAGAAAACTAAATATACATCTCTCCTGTACGTGCTGCGGGCGCTGTCTTTGCAGCTGCTGTTTTACAGAGACAAAAGGAGCCTTGAGTGAAGTTCTCCTTGTTGGCGGTATATCATAACATGGAAGTGATGCTTCTGGGAGGACAGAACTGTTTTGAGACACTAGCCAACATTATGACATTTCCTTTTATTGAGAGCATCTGCTATCGAGGTGGTACCCAGCCTACATTTGTTGATTTCTGTGGGATTTGTAGTTGCTCAGCAGATTCTTAGGATCAAAGCCAAATTGTTCAAAGTTTAGCTCAGATAAGTTAGACTCCAAAGCTAAAATGTTGACATTAATTTCTCAAGCCACACATTTGATATTATTATGCTCGCTGAAGTATGTAATGGCAGTGGGAGAAAAAGGGCTATGCATATTTTGATTGTTATTGCAGTTAAACTAAAGAGAGGGGGTCCAAAGTGTTTTTCTGTGGCTTATTTCTAAGAAGAAAAGACTTAAATGAACAAAAATGGTAGCTGTAAAAAAAATTTTACAGGTTCTCATGTTAGTATTGTCATTTTGGTGCCTAAGAAAATCGTGATGTTGTTTATTCACAGCATTTATATTCAAGCATTCATGTTTTTTGATGAGATATCCCAATGGGGAACTAATGCTCTTATGAGGAGCAATTTAAAACCCTGAGAATAGCTACAAAGTCGAACCCGACAGTACAGATGTGATGCTATACTTGAGTGAAAATAGGAAATAGCTCCAAAGATCTTTATTGTGCATCTAGCTGGAAGCACGCACTTAGCTGGCTTCTTTTCTGGGTAATTGAACCTGCCAGTCACAGCATCCAAACCAGGATGGGCACCCTGCCCGTCCCAAATGCAGGTTCTCTGGTCTCAGGGGGGCAGAAAAAGTTCTGTATTCTGAAGAGCTTCTGAGCTAATGAAGTCCTTACCTACGCATGTTGGTTTGCAGCTCTTCTTTCTCTAGGGAAATACATTTCTGCAAAGCTATAGTACAAGCATAGATGCTCCAAGATTGTTGAGGATAAAACGATGCTGGGATATCTGTGGTTCCAGGTGCAGAAGCTCTTTGCGGTGTAACAAGTAGCTACGAAAAGAGGAAAACAGAAGGATAATGATAGCACCCTGCTATTCATCTATTATGTGTATCTTGTGAGACTGTCTCCAAGGAGGATATAAGAACTGCAGGAAGGCCAAAGGACTGATTTGTTAGTGCCCTCCTCGCACTGCCATCTGTTGCTTTCTTTTTACAGAATGAAAGGGAAGGATTCACAGTTATTTTTCCCTCTAAGAACTGTACTGCACCTACCATGAGCCTGATAATTCAAGTATCTGAATACACTACTCATAAGTTGCAGTATTAGACCACTGTGCAAATAAAGTAGGCAGATCTCTCTTCTGATTAAGATGCAAGATGATAGCATTAGCAGGGTTTGTAATAGAATGAAAATTTAGATAAGAACTAATAGATAGTTATTGAAACTTGTAATTCTTGAAAATTTCTCAAGGTGCAATAACATATTGTGGAGAGAGCCACAGACTACATAGCATTTTATGTACAGGAAAATTTAGCCTGTGTCTTAACTATTGCTGATACTGTCATGTCTGCTATGTTTCCAATTGCTTTCTGGCATGGTTGGACCATTGAAGTCCCTGTAATGCTCCTATTTACTCTGGCACAGAAGTCATTTGGTGGTGTTGCTTATCTCGCTTGGACAAGTGTCGTGAGTCGTAACAGCGAACAATCCTCTGTGATCCTCTGTGTCCATAAATGTCTCTGTACTGGCCTCGCTTGCAGGTATAGCTTCTAATTGCAGAGCAGTCCTTTGGGAGTGATTTTATTTCAGTTATACTCGCCCTGGCCCTTCTTAATTTTTCAAGGCAAATAAAGAACAAGGACTGATTATATTTTACATTTATTCTTTCACTTTTGTTTATCTAAATGTTATTAGAGGAAGTGCCTTATCTGATACTGTTCTCCTTCTGGTAGAAGCAGCTAGCATGAGTGTGTTTGGCTGGCAAAGCTCCCCTGACTATCAGGACAAAACCGCAGGTTTGAGTGTGTTTTTCTACAACTGATGACTGGTATCGAGAGATTTAATGGGGAGATCCTTCCCTGTGCACCATAGGGTTGTGGCTCTGATGAAGAGAATACTGCCAGGGCAAAGAGGCTGAAGGGAGAAGGTCCTACGTTTTGTATACCCCTCTCCTCATTTCAAAGAGTTAAATGGGGCTAGAGAAGGGGAACAGGACTAAGGACAGTCTTCAGCATATTAATTAAATTGTGAGTTAGATGTTATCTTCAGCCTGCATCTTCCTACTACATAGCAACAGTCTTTTCCATAGCACAGGATCCACTTTTTGCCTTGTGTGCTCTTTGCGTTGAAAACGAACAGTATTTTCATGCAACAATGCAACCATGTATAGGACTGAATAACAACATTGGCAAATAACACTGCTGAATGTATTCAACCCCTGAATAAAGCCTCACGTGTTATCAAAGGGATAGAAAATTGGAAGGGAGCTGTTTGGCTAGAACAGGCACCGATGCTGGGCAACCGCATGCTGTTTCTTTGTCCTTGCTAAGCAAAATGCTTTTTGTACAGTGGGAGCTTTGCCTGTGTGAGGACTGCAGCATCCAGACATCCTGGGCACAGGGGGAATCTGTAAAAGCTGCAGATGCCTCTGGTCCCGGCACCCAAAGGCACAATAGTTGTTCCTGCATGTTTTAATTTTGTTAATTAATAATTGAATAAGCTTTTATGGTAGCTCCAGGACACTGGAGCACTTCATATCTCCCCATCATGTGAAATGCCAAAGTTCCCCGAGCTGGGATTGGAACTGGTAGCATGGGGAGAGCACAGCTGTATTCGGTACAGGCTCTCCTGGTGGAGTCCAGCTGCACACACTTGGAAAATCTGCTTTCAGGCTTCTCAGGACTATCTAGGGCTTTGAGACAGCTCAGCGTTTGCAAAACAGGATATGCCGCAGGCAGCCGGCGTGCCCGTGCTGTGTTAGTGTATTTGCTCATGGCAGAGCGAGGGCGCAGCCTGTCCCCGTGTCCTTCTGCGTGGGTGGGAGTCGGGAGAGCGTGTGGGATCCTCATCCTGGGACCCGCTTGGTCCTGGTGCGTTTGGCAGTGGAGGAGATTTTCAGAGTGATTTTACACTGCTCTTGTATCAATCTGTGCCAAACAGATGGATGTAAGAACAGAATTGCTATGAGCACAGAGACATGGATGTGGCAGGAGGAGGTGCAAGAAAGGGAATATATCATATAGACTGACCCATGCCTCGCTGCGGCATGCACGGTGAGAGCCGCCTCGCTGGTGCAAACCAGTGGCTTAAACTGTCTTCAGTGGAGATTAGGGGACTAAAGCCTCTTATGTTCAACACAGGTGTGATGAGAGCACCTACAGCAGCTCAGCAGACAAGTAATTATCAGCTGATTTGCCCATAACTTCTTTACAACCTTTATACCCTGGGTTTTGCATAATTTTTGCAACCAGATAATGAATTGTGCTCTGCAGAGTGGATTCTGGCGTACCTGAAGGGTTTAGCAGTTTGTGATTTCCTACAGCATTAAACCATCGAAACAAATTGGTGCTTAACATAGATTTTAGTTTTATTAGCTTCCTTCCACACGTCAAGAAGCAAGTGTATTGACTAACATAAGTCAGGGTTTTGAGACTTTTAAAATGTATCTGTTCTCCAGCCTCCCTTATTGGGGTGGAGGGGGGGAAGACAGTTTCTTGCAAAATACAGCTAGTAGAAAATGGAGGGAAAAAATGTGATCTTCTCCAAGTCTGTGGGAAAGATTCACAGCATTAATAATGAGGTGGTTCCTCCTGAAGACACCCTGCATGGCATCCCCCCTCCTTCCCAGTCTCCACAGCACTGAAGTGTTGCGTGTGTTCTCCATCACAGAGTGTTTTCAGGGGTGGAGCTTCCTATGCCAATGATAACATCATTAATCTTCCCGATTTTAGGAAAAGTCGAGCAAAAAACCTTTGTGCAACAGCCCCAAACCGGTATCATTAATCAGTGATCATTTCAAGGTATTAATTAGAGCACTGGGCTTTTTGCCTGGAAAACATACTTCAAGGCATTTTTTACACCAACAAAGTAGTCTCCATTAAAGGGCAATTAGCAGAGAGACAAAACGAGGGAAGTGTTCCATCTGATTCATCAACCCCATAAACAAGGGGCTGCCACCATTTCTTCAGCCTTAGATAAAAAAAGGCTTGTGAATACCTCCCTCTATTATCTGTATCATCTGTTATGGAAATGCAGAGATGCTTTACCTGTTGAAATTTAGATTTTTGTTTGTTTGTTTGTCCTGTATTTCAGTTACACACAATAAAAAAGCCCTTTTTTGTTATTTATTCAGGGTTTCTCAAAACATTTTAATGATGTGAATAGAGAGAGGGTTTTAGGGAAAATGCAGAGTTCACAGTCAAACAATCCTACTGAAGTCTCTTACATGCTATTAGAGAAGGACTGCTGCGCATTTTAATTGTGTTCACCACGCTAACAAACCTGAATTTCTTTTAAAGTAAGTAGTGGCAGCACTTTTTGTCAGCCAAGCCTCCACAGGCCATTAGAGATCCTTTTGAATTCAATTATTTTCTTCCGGATTGGGAAGAACTAAAATCCAATAGCTCAGAAGTTGTTTCAAAAAGGTTGTTTTTTTCCTCCTGGATAAAAATATATGCTCCAGCTTAAAAAAAAAAAAAAAAAGCCGAAAGGTTACATCTCTCTGCAGCTCTTCAGTGAGTCGAAGCAATATGAGAGGTTCATGGTACATATTCTTAAGGGATCACTTTTCTTCTAGCAAGAAATTTACTTCACACAAAATGAATCTGGATATTTCCTGTTACTGGAAAGTGAATATAATGTTTAGTATGAATCATCTTGGCCTGTTATCTGACAGATGCCAATCATTTCTTTGTCCTCATTCAAAATGAAGTAGAATGGAAGATAATGCAGTGATTACTTTCCTCTGAAAGAGGAAACATCTGCCTGCACCTTGTTTCACTCGCGCTAGGGCACGCAGGCGGACGGTGGCGATGATCCGAATGAGAGCGGGGGAGCGTTTGAGTCCAGCCTTCCCAAACGCGTGGACGTGCAGCCGCCCGCGCTGCGCTCCCAGCTCTCACCCATTTTGCTCGATTGACGTGTTCAAGTCTCAACACAGGATACTGAGGGAGGGAAAGGCCGATTACTGTTATGACAGAGTTGCTTTGACTCTGGATGGTCTTTGGTGGTTTGCGTGTATCGTCTCTGTGTCCTTCGCTGTCTTCTTGCCCATCTCTGTGTATATTGTGTGGTGTATGTGTTTGCATGAACTCTTGTAAAGCAAAGAAGTAGCATCTCATAGTGCTCTAGCTGGTGAGCAAACACCTTCATTTGTCACTATGTCATTTTGACAAAACATTGGAAGTCACGTAAATGCACTTACAGAGCCTGGCCTGGCTTTGCAGTACACCTAAGTTCTTTGTAACCTCATTACTTTTTCTGTAAATGACGTGCTGAAATTAAAATGTGAAGATGCATTAGCATTTTAAAGGATTTTTCTTAATGTTTCGTGGTTACCCTCATTATATTTGCTCACTGTAATTAAGGTTGTGATTATCCAGACAGTCCCACTGCAGATTTCTTCTTTTGCAGAATAAAATTGATGGAGAGCTTTCTTGTCTTCAGGAAAAAAATGGTTGGCTACAGCATGTCATATTGATTCCATAATAAACAATTTGTCTCATAATCATTTTTTTCCCTCTTGGTCCCCGGTATGTACTGCAGGGATTTCCTGTCATTAAGATTGGCTGTCTGTCATAGGAGAGTTATTAAAGGGAAAAAAAGAAGTCATTTTCTGATCATAGGATTAAATTTTAATGGAGAAAAGAAAATGAAGTCATGGGTATCAATTTAGGACCTTTTTGAAAAAACACTGTTCAGAACTATTTAATAGTAAATAACAAGATGAAGAAATGTATAGGCTATTTCTCATACAGAGCAAATTCTCAGGCATTGTGCTTGGCAGGAGCGGGGGGGGGACTGCACAGCCAGAAACCCACCTGAACCCGAGTATCGCACAGCTGCCCGCGGCTCGTGGGAGCGACGGTGGAGGCTGCAGCAGTCCCAGCCCCGGTGACTTGATTCCTGTCCCCTATATTCCATTATGTTGACGTTTATAGAACTGCATTTCAAATATACGGTGAAGTTTCATTCAGCAGTAAGTCTCTGGATGTTTAATGGAAGAAAACCATAGTTGCGAGTTTTGTAACAGGAGTCAGAGGTTTGACAAACATCAGCTTTATTTATAAATAGTTCTGTAGGACAAAAATGATGGCCCCTACTTGGAAAAGTGTCTTAAATTACCACGATGTATAGTGGTGAGCAATGCATAGTGCAGCATTTTCTGCAAGATTGTTCTCTAGATAAAGCTGCAGCAGACAATATATCACCAGACAGGCTGCCTTGCTTCCCTAAAGAGTCTGGGATTTGCTCTCTAATCTCTTCCTGCAGGACTATTTTCTAGATGCTTTTTCTTTACAAAAGAGATTAATAAGTCCACAGTGGAGCTGCCTTTTGTGCATCTGTCCTATATTCAAAATACATTCACTGGGATTGGTGAGAAAATTGAAGTTAAATCATCCCTGTGTGACCATTAAGATTACTGCTGCGTTTTGGGCGTTTTTAAAACATATCTCTTGTTCTGCCCTCTCCATCCCTGCTGGAAGGTTTTTTAAACTAAGATTTTGATACCTGTCTCCGGGCTTTAGAAAGCTGTAGATTACTTGCTGTCTGGATGTGAAGGCCATGGGTACAGAAGGAATTGCTTTTTAGGCTAATGCAAATACTGGCCCTGTGTTATGTTCTTTGTAGAAATTGTGTACAATAGATAGAAGCACCGAGAGGAGCTCGGTGTGGCAGGAAGGTGATGTTACAAACGGGTAAGGCAGCTAAAATGCAAATGAGTGGAAAGCGGTGGCAGTGAGATGCCATAGTGGACTATGGAAAATGTGCTGACAGATCAAAAAGAGACTGAACCAGGCATGAGAAAGTAAAGTTTAGCTGAAGAACAAACATACCAGTTGACAACAAGGAATTGCCTAGAAACACAAAGAAAAAAAAACCACAGCAAAGAGCACAGACCCCTGATTCAATAAAAGGCTGTTAAGGGCTGCTTTTTGCATGAATGAGAGGGGAAGTTGTAAAGTGGTTGCGTGGGTGGCTTAAGCGGTGGTGTGAAACAATCCCCGTGTCAGATTGAGCAGATATAGGAAATTATTTATGTTGTTAGTGGTCTATAGAGCCGGTAGAAATTCTTTTCCCTGCGAGATGCATCTTTGCCAACTGAAAGGTGATCTGTTTCTCTATAGGGGTGTCCTGTGTGTGTGAATAAAGGGACTGACTTTGCACAGGGGCCCTGTAAATACAGAATCCAGGTGGAATTCAGGCATCCATCTATTCAGCTCTACATATTGCAATATGCCCCTGAAACCAATGGGAATTCCAACACATTCCTAGTGTGTATGTCCAAGTCCTTAGCTTGAATATGGGATGCCTAGTTGCTATGTTGAATGAGATATAACTGCTACTGAAATTTGGAATTGAAAGTAATTTCTTACCTCTTCCCACTAACTCCTTAAAAAATTCACAATCCAGCAACCTGGTGTTTATTAGCATGTGCCTGGAAGTGGATACCGGTGGACAGAGAACCTTGCATTTGAAAAGTGTGTTGCAGTTTGCACCTAATGAGAAGACTCTCTCGCGAGCAATTAGGATCTTTGATCAACAGCTTGGAGTTGTATTTGCCTCTTCTTTTGTTGGAGAAGGTAGATCTCTTTCTTGGCATTACCCAACCTATCCCGGCTATAGGCAGCTTCTTGCCTGTGAGGTCTTCCAAAGATGCCTGCAGCTATAAGAAATACAGAATGAAGTAAATCAGAGGGAAACAGAAGAACCAAGTATGGTGTTACCTGCACCATGTTACTGTTCACTCTTACTGCCCAGGAACCAGAGGAGGTTGAAGAATGACATGCAAGTAGTTAATTTTAAAAAATAATAATTAAAAAAAAGTCCTGAGGGAGAAAAAGTGAGAATAACTTCTTTCCTTTAAAGAAGGAGAGGAGCTGCATACTCATTTTCTAAATGTAGGTCCCTCTTTATACTCTTGCTTACTGTGAATTTTTTTTCTGAAGAGTGTCTTTGGGCTACAAAGAGGCTTCAGGTGTATGCTACTTCCCTCTGCAGGTTCTAAAAGACTTTTATAGTTTTCTTGAGCATACAATATCAGAAGTTTTTATTAATAGAAACATTATTTAGGAGTATCCAGCAAGTATCGATCTTTTAAAACAGCTTTTAAAATGGTATCTTTAATATTTCTACACCTGGTAATGAAATTCCAAATGGACTGAACCACTTCAAAGCTTGAAGCGCATCTCGCCGGATAGCCTGCCAATTTTGCTCGTAGGTGTTTCTAAATCCAATAGCCTCCACAGTGCTTTTGGCTCTTTAGTGATTAGCTCCAGTAATGTAAAACTTCTACAGAAAACCTCTGAAGCAGTTTGCTTCTGTGCAGGTCTTCAGTGCATCAGCTTTTCATATGTCAGCATTTAAATGGCTTGAAATTCTTGGTCGTTCTTAAAGGAAAGAATGACCTGCTTTGCTTCACTGCAATGCTCATTATTTGTGGAGCTCTGTCAGTTCTGCCAGAAATATTTACAAACCAAATCGCATCTGCTTTGGCTACTATCAATCAGATGATGAAAGAAGTATCATTGCGTCTATTTACTAAAAACTAAATAGCAGGACAATTAGATTTATTGGATTTTCACCTACACTTGTACTTTCTTTCTGTGGTTTTAATAATATCCTCTGGCTCTTCATTTTTAGCAAACAGGACAAGTAAAGGCTTATGAAAAAGATATGATCAGCCTATGGGACTTTCTGGTACATTTTGGTTTTTATTTAGCTACATTATATTTGTGTTATCACACCACCCATGTCCCTCTACTGGGTGCTCTACAAACCCAAGTTATTGTCCTGTCCCGAAGAAAATGCTATCTAAATAGACAAAAGGGACAAAAGGTGAAAAGCTAGGACATGATTGTCCCCATCTTGGGGCTAGGAGAGCTGGTGCATGAAGAGAATAAGGATGTGCTTAAGCCATATAGTAGGGCAGCGTGCAGGTTTCTCACCTAATTTCACAATACTGTAGTCCAAACAAGCCCTGGTTTAGGTCCACCCATCAGCTCCATGTGTGGACCTGGGCAAATAAATTCAGATCCTTGAAACCGCTTGAAGCTTCCCAGCTATGATGTTCCTTCTCAGTCTTCCAGATCTTGGCTTGGCACCTATAGAGTGAACTCAGGACTGTACAAATCACTGTAGCTCTGCGTTTAATGATTTGCCTTGATTGACTTGTACCTTCTTGAATACTGGTACAAGATTGCATTAAAACCTGTGCTGGGGGTGGTTATCAAACCCAGATAAAAGTTTTGACCTCATGTCTCAATCTCAAGCATGTCCTCCTTATCCCTGTATGGTAGCAGACAGTTTCTTGGGTACAGTCTTTCATTTGTACACTTTTCCTGGTGTCTTCCTAAACATTTGCTGCCCAATCAAGATCACAGGAAACAGAAATAAAATAATCTAATTTAAACATTAACATTTGTAGGCTATTACACCTAAAAATGTTTATCTACTAAAGCTTGTGCAAGGGAAAGTAGTTCATGCAGCCAGTGGGTTTCGTGCTTTGGTGTGTTCCAGCTGTGATGTCTGTTCCATGGTGGATGTCCTGTCTGTTTAAGGTAGTGTCTTTTTGTCTCATACATATACAGCAGATGCTCAATTCTGATCAGACGTAGGGAAGCACATCAGCCTGACCCCCTTAAAATTGAGACAAACTCCAGCTCCCTGCTGATGTAAATTGAACCACTGCTTTGAGAACTGCAGAGGGGCATGCATTTACACCAGCAAAGGAATTGGCTCCTTAGCCAATCACAGTGTGACTTGATAGTTTAGACAGGGGAAGATCATCAAGAAAAATTATGTGAAGTAAACAATTATGTAGCTGAACTTAACTCTTTGTTGCTGGGCAAGCGACTAAAATTGCCCATTAACATGTCTGATGTCCACATTCACGTGATAAACATTTAGTTACAAGGTTCTGGTTGCTCACCGTGGGCTTGACTTACACTTGCGCTATTTCCATTAACGTCAGCTGTCTCCGGATCAGCCACAAACTGCGTTTTTACAGGTATTGCAGTACTGCAAGTTGACATGCAGGCTGCGTGATTAGCCACCTAAAATTGCATGTTATTTTTTCCTGTTTTGTAATCGGATTACTGTAATACTAACAAATAAAAGCAGGAGCTGAACCACAATAAAGCTTTCATATGAAATGAGCAGAGAGGGAAGAGAACATCAGCAGGCAAGAGATTTAAAAACATAAAAATGCTAAACTGATTTGTTTCCTCCCCCCAGCTGGAGCATTGTGTTAACTCGTGTTCACAGATCACAAGTCTCATGGTACAGCTTCCATTTTGTACAAGGCAGGAAAGCTGAAACTCAGAAACCAGGGAAAGTTAGACTTGCTGGATTTTTATTTCAAACTCCATGTACAGAGGGGAAGCTTTTTTCTTTTTTTTTTTTTTCCTTTTTTTTTAATTTTCCCTTAATGTATTCACATTTTTGCATGAACATGTGCTTGATTTATACAGAAAGTATTCTCTTTTAGAAGTCTCATTTGATTAATATGCCCTGTGCCTGGCTGAGATGTTGCACTGCTGTCTGCTGTGCGAATTGCCGCCGCACCTGTTAGAGTGGAAAGACTTTACATGCATTGAGCTTCCATCTCTACATTTGTTCATGCTCACATGAACATCCTTGAAAGTCAATAAAAGTATCCTTGAAAGTGAATAAAGTATTCTGTGAAAACAAGCAAATTATGAAATGGGGTTTAACATCTGGCAGCAGTTATTTGCTACTCTTTTCTTCTGTGTAATCAATCTGAGTTGACCAAGCAGGCTGACGCAGGAGGAGTTTCTCTGTTCTCAACATTGTACAGACAGCAAAATGATCACCCTGGGCCCCAAAAGCTTGCAGTCTAGTGTGAGTGGACCTAAAACCACTTACTAAAGTATGGATGACACTTTATTGCTCATAAATTGACAATCTCAGACCAAAGATGCTGAGATAGTGCTTTTGGTGGGATTTTTATTGCCTCCCAAAGAATATGCTCTTTCCACCATGGGAATGAATGATGGTGCTGGCAAATTACTCCCATTTTTCATGGGTAAGCAGACACTTTCCTATTCAGCAATTCCTGAATTAACTGTGTGGTTATTTACAGTCTTTAAAACAATAAGCATATACCCAAAAAGAGAAAAACTGTCCAGGTTAAGTACTGGTCTGTGCGTGTGTGCAGGTGTAAGATCCTGTGTACTACCTGCTGTCTAGTGACCACGGTAATTACGTCTGAAATGCAGAGTGTTTCCATAGCTCAGGCAAAGGTGTAGGGAAGGGGGAGCAGCAGAGCTCTGCTCTCCCATGGCATCGGAGAGCTTCCCTTGGATGCGGGAGCATTGACTGAGCAGGATGAGGTGTGAATGAACTCTCCTAGGAGTGAAAAGCTCTGTAAACTTCCAGGCCTTCTGCACCATATGAAAAGTGTTTTCTTTCTTTGCCTCCTGTGCTGTAAACCCATAAGCGTATTCCTGCAGAAGCTCCAAGTATTACCCGTTTTCCACTTACCCAATTCTCTGCTGTTGCAAAGGTCAGAGCAAAAGCATCACCTTTCTTGCGGTGGCACATTACAGTCTTCACAGTGTAGGTAGCATTGCAGAACATGTTGTGATCTGTGCTACCAGGAGTGCAGGGCGAGGTGTTTTGTACACCCTTTTGCATTGAATTTTTATTATGCTGTTGGTCTGCAGAGAATGAGGGATGGCATTCGGTAAGATGAGCATGAGTAATGTCGGGAGGGCTCAGAGCAAGAAATAGAGAATGGACCTTGATGTCAGCTCTCACCAAGGTTTGTGAGAGATCAGCAGTGAATTTCGGATTTGAGTTTCCTCCTGTTGGCAAGAATGAAGTTCCTCTGTTTTTTTTCTTAGGAAGAATGGTTAATGTGCATTGTTGAGTGTTGATCATATTAAATTAACAATATGCCAAACACAGCTTATGCCAAAATTTCCCACAAAACTTTCTCATGGGATGGACCTATGTTTTGGGGGGAATTTTTTTTTTGTTTTAATAAACATCTCATATTATTTAAAACTGCTTTCATATTCTTGCTAAACAAAACTTCAGCATAACAGACAAGGGCTGGGAATTGAAGAGGGCTGATGAATTATCAGAGAGATGCAACAAGAGGAGACAGCAGGAGAAAAGCTAAACCATTCGACACAGACCTGCCATATAGTGTGGTTGCAGGAACTGAGATTTCTATTAACTTAATGAGCATTGCATTGGTCTGTGCTTGTTATAAATTCTTTTTCCACAGTCCTTTGCAGTAGTTATTAAAATCTCTCTCCACAGGCAGTCTGTTTTACATTGGTTTGCTGCCTATCCAGTAGAGACTAGTTTCCAGAAGCAGAAGAACGTAACAGACCACTTAGAGTGGATCTTGCATTATAATCTCTTAAATGAGATATTTTAACAGAATATTGATCCCACATTGTTAACTTATTGTGGTCTATTGAATATGAAGCACTGGAAGGCTGTAATTTAGTTGGAGAATTCTTCAAATAGACTATCATTTCTTTTCTGTTCTTGCTGACAAAATCAGCTCAATAGAAATATTTCTAACCTGGAGTAGGTAGATTGGTGGCTGATAGGTCATCAGTCCTAGTTTTATTTTAGATTTATAGATGATTAAACATAAGACTTCTAATATTTTCAACTTTACAGCAGCAGTTGCAGTTTTCTCCTTTATTACTAAGGTCTTCTGATATTTAAATTTGAGGATGTTCAAACCCTTTCCTTCAGAAGCATCTTTCCTGTGGTGTCGTGAATGCTGGGCTACTGTTGATAACTATACACTAAAAACACTGCACAGTTAATTTATTTAAAATGAAATTTTAAAGAGTTCATTTTATTAGTCTTGCTTTTTAATGTAATGCAATTTTATAGAATAAGAGATAATCTATCGCCACTGCTGCAGATTTCTGGAATGTGGATGCTTTTTATCTTCAGGATTTAATTTAAGTTTGATTTAAAACATTAAAACATTTTTCCCAATTCCCCCTCCCCACCCACAGAAGTCCAATTTCTATTTTTGTCATCAGAGCATGATTTCAATACGTAGAACTGTCAAGAAATTAAAGAATATTTTCCATATTAGTATGAAAAACAGAAGAAATGAGAAGGTAACATGTTACTAAGCTCGATGTGCTTTGCAAAAAAAAAAAAAAAAAGGGAATTTATGCCTGGTTTTCTTCTTGTTATATAAAATAACTTGATTTTTAAAAAGTATTACCATTTTGTCCAGAGAAATCATGTCTTTTCTTTCCCTAGAGGACAGATGTTATAGTATTGTGATCACAAATGGATCTTAATCCTAAATAGATGAGAGAGGAAAAGATATTTCATGCTTTTCTAAATAGCTGATTTGGATAAATAAGCATTTGTTCTCTCTGAAAGATTCAGCAATTTATTTTCTGTTTATTAAGAGGATGAAAAAAATCACTTGTAAAAAGATCTCTAGTCTTATAACAAGTCCTCTAGGAAAAGTAGCAAAGATGAAGTTTGAAAGTCTTAGTGCTGTTCTAAGATTAAAACCATCGAATTATAAATACATTCTTTAATGATATTTTAATACATTACAGAGTAGCAAAGAAGGAAGCTTCATTTTTTGGTTCTCAGTGACCTTTTATTTCTAATCTTACCTGGAACATCTAATTAGGATTTCTTCAGTTGTAAAGACAAGTTGTTTAGTTATGCAAAATATAATACAGGAATCTAGTAACTAAGGAATTTAGCTGGAGATGAAGTCAGTCGTTTTTGAGGTGTCCTGGCTAAATCCTATATCATGGTGACTCTTCAACCTTATTACTTGCCAACAACATTTCTTGTATTTCAGGGGAATTGCTCCTAATTTCAAAAACCTAGCGATGCTCTGAAATTTCAGAGGGCCGTGTATGAACCCAATACAACGGTATGTTGTGGTTGCTAGAAAATAATTATGGACGAGGAAATGATATGCACTAATGACTTCATAGAAGAAAAGAGCGCAGCAGTCGTAGGCAGGAAGCAGCAAACCCTCTGGAGATCT
The DNA here is from genome assembly GCF_035582795.1 of Mycteria americana. NCBI lineage: Eukaryota > Metazoa > Chordata > Aves > Ciconiiformes > Ciconiidae > Mycteria > Mycteria americana. The sequence goes on along the minus strand of NC_134375.1, from coordinate 14,033,427 downwards.
TTAATACCTCTTGGCCTTCTTTAATGAAATCCACTCATGTCAATAGCAGATAAATGCTCCACACGGGGCAGGGGATAATGCTGAGGAGATGGGTCTTTAAACCCAGCACGACACTGGAGACAGCTACTGGGCATTTGCAGTATTATTGGTAAATATTTGAGGAAGTGTATAATGTATGTTAATGTTATTTCACTTTTCCTATATAATACTTTCTTATAAAAAAAGCAATGTTGCTGTCTTTCTGATCCCCGTAGTGTCATGCAACGTAAATAAGATAGCTGGCTGTTCAGCTAGAGGAAGGTTGCTAGCAGGGGTTTCATCCATCCACCAGCACCAACCAAGGCATATCAGGAGACAGAAATATATGAATAATATATATGAATAATAATTAGCATGTCCTTATTTTGACTTGATGTAGGAGTAAATGCCAAACTCAAGACTGTCTACGAAGAACACTTTACTGTTTCCCGATAGATCAGGTGCTTTAGCTGAAGCATCTTAGTTGGTCACAACAGCTCTGCTAATTCACGGGCAGACGAAAGCAAGAACGTAGCCATGACCCCCACATATAAAAAGTACTTTGTAATGAAAATTGAGTTTACGCATAAAGCTTGCCAGAAGTTAACAGTTACCTTTGTAATTGTTGATTTGATTTAATTGTTAATCTTATACCCACAGGAAAAAAAAGCCACTCTCCTCTTTCATTTGTGCCATGATCATATTCTCAAGCTGTTTCTCATTGTGTCTATTCATGACAGACTAGATTGTCCCTGGAGTGAGCCTGCGGAAGCCACCTGCATTACAAAATGAATGAATTGAGCTCAAGCAGTCTAACCTTTCTAATAACTTTTCTGTATCAGGGACAGGAGAATCTGTAAAGATATTGATCCAGCAGAATGGTACATTATTAACTTGCAGTGATGGCCTTTGTGACTGACAAGATAGTTGTAATAAGCAAATACTTATCAGTGATCAGCAGGATGAAGGAAAGAGACATCAGCACCAACAACCATGCCCCAGACGGGAAATGGGATTTCAGCCCCTATTCCCATAAGGTCCATTATGTGGACGTGTCGCATATTATGTACTGTTAACTCTGTAGCCTGAGCACAGGTAGTTACTTTCTATTCCGGAATACCTCTGTACAGTGATAAATGTAGATGGATAGGACATTATTATCTACAACTGCTTTACCTTGGTAACTGCTCCTACGCCGCTTACAGGATCTCTTTTTCTAGCTGATGTGGCCTTTTCTAATTCCTAGCTCTGTTCTTGATTTATATCCTCTGATTTTTTTTCTGAGAACACAGAAGAGTTGTTACCCCTTGAATCTGAGAACTGATTGCCTCCAGTTTCATGTTTCCTTGGGGTGTTCTGTACCTTTTGTTCATTGCAAAATGAGGAAAGAAAACACAACAAAAATCTATGTGGAACAGCATAAGAAACATTGTCCGCATGACCCCTGTAAAGATGGCAGTGTTTCAATCTGAAAAGTATTGCAGACTGTAAAAATTATGAACAGGTGAACTATGCGTAGTACTGTGTGCCGCCTGCACGTGCAGTAGTAAATGCTGACCTCCTTAGTCTACAAAGATAAGAATTTCAGCTATATTCATGTACGGTGAGGAATGATGTGCTCATAACCGTATCCCTGTAATAGGGAGCACAGAGTTCATATTGAGCCCGCTGCAGTGGAGCCCTCTTCCTATCTTGGAGCTCTCAGATGCTATCGTAGCACAAGCCACCCTTTTACACGTGTGAACTGTGCACACACTACAGAAATGGAAGTCAGACTTTGTGGGAACTAGTAATAAAAGGGAAATAAACCCAAGATGGTAGTTAATCATCCATTTATTCAACTTGGATAATTCCAGTCGCTGAAGATGAGATCTACAGCTGGCAGGAATTAAGAACCCCATTGTCTTTGGAGAGCATTTACACTAACTGTGGAGCTAATTAAGGAAATTTAACTCCTACCTTAGCTAGCAACTGTAAATCAGGAGCCCGGTTCTGTTGCTGGTTGCTGTCACGTAGCCTCATTTTAAAAAGTGTTTGCTTTGGTCTACATGAAGGAAGCTTCTCTGGGTGGAAACCTGGCTAAACAACAGTCAGGGTGTTCCACAAAGCCACGAAGAGCTCAGCTGAGTGACCTCCTGGGGGAACGAGGTATGAAGCATGATGCTGTAGTCTTTTTGTTAGGAATTAGTGTAGACAATGATGAGTTTAATGGTATCAAAGTGTACCGCTCACCGATAGTAAGGGTCTTGTAAAATGGATGCTAGCAGTCAGAATATTTGGAGAAAATTTGGCAAGAGCTTGCTAAATTAACAAGTATTTATAATTTGGTTTCCCCACTGCCGCTATTTTCCTTCCTCTGGTTATAAATATGCAGTTAATAATAATTTTCTGCATCTGAGGATGGAATAATTAGTTGCCTGAAGGCAGCTTTCAGGGCTCAGAATAATGGGACGTGGCTCCCAGGCCACAACAGCCAACTGCCAGCATGGAAGTGATTTGCTTCTGCAAAGCAAAGCTGTTTCCGCAGGCTTGCTGTGTTTGCAGAGAGAGGGATGCATTGACTGTGCCTGGTCTCACCCCATGTCCTGCACCCGCTACTGCCCTTTTCTCATGCGTGTCCCATGTCGGCGGTCTCCCAAACAGTTACGAGTTACACTTAGAGGTGAGAATTATGCAGGTGTATGTGCTTAGCAATAAGATTACACATGTACTATTAATCTTGTTATTTTGGTATATTAGTATACTGAGTAAGATAATCTTTCAAGCTAACTGAAAAATACCGAGTAAATCCTAGGCAAGGAGCAAGTGTGGGTGTACCGTAACTCTGACATTTTCTCCGGTCTCTGGCATTTTGTCCATTTCTATATATCATCACCATGACTACAGTGGTAATGTCTAAGAGAACTCCAATGTAAATCTGACAGCACCTCCTTAGCGGTACTTACAATCATGTAATTAAGTAAGAAAAGGCTGCTGATTGAGGAGGTTAGGGCTGCCTTGCAGAAGATTACAGCACATTTCATGATTAACAATCAGAACATTCTTTTCCAAACCTCTACCTAATTTAGCAGACTAAGGTTTCAGCTGAGAATAAGGCTCTGCTCTTAATGCTGCAAAGAGGAGGGAGAATGGTAATTTCCCACCATTTTCACTGCTTTCCTGGTGTTTACTCCAGTGTCAGTCTTTGTTCTAATTTTGCTCTCCCAGTTAACTGACTTAACAGAAGTACCGAAAAGGCAAAAAGGTCAACGCTGTTGATCATAGCACTATAATTGACTTCAGTTTCTTGGCAGTTTATAATTAGGATGGAGAAATAGTATAAAAACAACTCATTTTAGTGACAAAAACTCTGCACCCATCAGTTAATGTGCTAAAATTAATCTTTTCTCTTTGCATTCCTAAAATTATAGGTTGGTTTCAGAGATAAACTTGTGTTTACTTACTGGCAAACACATTTCTGTGAAACTATATAGTTAAACTGTTTGTGAGGAAGAAAAGGAATTCATATATAGCATATAGGGATATTATTTAGAGTTTTAAATAGAACATGTTATTGTATATGAAACATTTAAGGCAGGTCATAGCGGTGAAAGGGATCCTGATAGACAATTCCTGTGTTAAATTGTCCAGGGTGTGATGGAATTTCTTGTGAAATCTGCTGGTTTGGAGACCATTCTCAGTGAGAGGACAGTGACACTGGTAAAGCAATTCAATTTCTCTTCCCCCTCCGTACCTGCACAGACATTTACAGATGGGGTCATCTAGGGAAATCTGTAGCTTTTACACAAAGCAAGGTCTTCTAGAGGAATCTTTAATGTGACATTGTGGCAGGGGGTAAGTAAGGTTCTTAACCATGACATAGCTTTGTGCCAGATACCTTTATCTTCCTTTCTGTCACTTTTTGATATATTATTGTTCATGTTGTTCTAACCACGTTCCCTGGGCTTTGTTGTCTTCTTTTATATATATATATAAAATAAAATAAATATATACATTGCCTACCTATTTTCTTGGCAGCCTTCAAGAAAAACTTTGCTACTTCTTGACTCTCATTGCCTTCCACGTTAACTTGAGTCTGCATTAACCTCCAGATTTCTCTGGGGAGTATTTAGCTTTTCCTCCATCACTTGGTAGAGTGCCCATATGTCATGAGTTACAGGAAGAGAATATTCCTGTTGTCTAATTCTATACATCCCAACTAAAATTGGGGGGGTTTTGGCTATATATGTTACGTAGATGCGTGCTAAGGACTGGAGAGAAGCTGGAAGTATTGCATATAAGGTTTAAAAAAAAAGCTTCATATTTTCTAAAAACAATATTTCACAGAATAAATACCAACTGCATACAAGAGAAAAAGCCCTGAGAAAAAGGGGAGGCAACACGTACAGCCATGGAATTGGGACTTCTTGCCCCCAGACCCCTTGAGGGAACAGGTTTTGTATGCTGATGTTTGTAATGAATACTCATTTCAGTTGCTGCTCCTTTTGACTCTATCATGCATAGTTTTTGCAATATTTTAAGGATTTTTGCTTTCACATGGCAGTTAATAATTGTGAACAGTCATGGAGAAAACCAGGGAGTTTTCCTCCCACAGGCTGCGCAGTACAGTACAGATTGACATTTCCAAGTCCTTTAAAAAATGGGAAATGCACTGTGTTAACATCTTTATTCTCCTATTGCAAAATTCAGCATGGTTTGTGGAGAGAATTAAAATTAAAAAATACATTCCTGATCCTAGAGGCCTGGTTTGAGTGTAAATATAGTTGAAAAAGTCCTGTATCTATGTCTGCATATTCCAGTTGTGGAAAAGATGATGATGAATCTGACTTTTTCTTAAAAACTCTTGGGGAAGTGCTGGCATAGATATCATTATTAGCATATGTTAAACCAGAGAAAAAAAATTCTTTACATAAGCAGCTACTGCTGGAGTGATCAAATATCTCCATCGCTGCAGGTCAGAATGTGCAAATTAACACGAATATTCAAGTATTAAATCACTCCCAGTGAAAGGCAAAAGGTTTACAGAAAATTTGGGCTCTGTCATGTATCTATCCACCAGCCTAGCTAAATGACAAGATGATATGCAGTCCGAAGGAATTATTGACTCAAAAGATAAGAACATGAAGTAGGCATTTTAAATTCAAGTCTGCAATTAACTTACCTCAAAATGATGTTACGGGATTTATATTACCAGAGGGCAGTTGGGATGAAAAGCTGAAATTTTGCTACTGAGCAGGCGTCATTCAGGTACATAGTTAATCTGAAGAGCAAAACACTTCAGTGTTTGGGATTTAGACGCTTGTAATAAACTAAAGGAAAAGAAGCTGCAAAATGGGGTAGGTAATGCACATTATATAATTTTGTGTGCATTGAGAAGGTGAGAGGAAACATCGTGTATTGTCAAGTTAAAGGAAAAGAATGAAGATATTGCAGAAAGTTCCTTACTGTAAACATGTCCACACTTTTAACATAAAAATAGATAGATATAGATGTGGATGCGACTCCAAACTATGCAAGTTCCTTTAGCACAAGGATTTCAGTCCTTTTTGGAGCAGAAAAACTTGATGCTTATATCTGCTATTTGGGTTACTCTCTGCAACCATAACCCTGTTTGTTGCCTTGTATATACAGTCTTTAACTTCAAAATATATAGTCTTTTGTTTCATCCTTTTCCATCTGGTGTATTGCATTTATTGGCACCGTTCGATACTCATCCCTTATCTTCCTCATTCAGAGAGCTAAATGTCAGGGAATCTGAAAACACCCCACCTGTCCTACAAGGGGGAGTTGAACCCTTGTGCCTCCGCTGCTTCAGCCTCTCTGTAGGAGGAGGAAGGGCAGCAGATTAGAGCCGTGTTGCATACAAAGGAGAAGCAAATGAGATGGGAGCTTCACGGTTAAGGAGCTGGTGTTGCGTTCCCTTTGCTTAACAACCCGAATGGGGTGCACAAGGCGTTAAATGAACTCTGCTGTGGAGTGCACCTTTCTCAGTAGCATAACCACGGAGGCAGTTTAATGAACTATGCGAGGCTGAGAGGTCCTAGCAACACCTTACCTACCCGGCTGGGCATTACGTGGCTGTTCAGACACACGCTCGTGTGGTCAGACCTTTTAGCAGAGTTTTCTGCAGTCTGTCCAGGCACACAGTCTGGGCTGCCTGTGATTTGATTACTACATTTCCAGCAGGGTTTCTTTCAAAGTGGTATTTGTAGCTGTAGTGAGGACTATATTGGAATGGCTGCAGTTGGTTTTGTAAAGCAAACTGAATTTAGGTTCCAACCAGGAAATCATTTGAAGGCACGCAAATGTTTAGTAGGGCGCAATGATTTTGCGTGTTAGTTACGCACATGCGAAAAATGCTTTGCTTACTCAAGGCCTTAATGTAAGTCAGGTCAGAAAAAGCAATTGTAGCAACATACTGCATAGGAGCAACATATTCTTGCTCGTGGCATCTACTTCCTATGTATGTTTACATTCCCACCTGTACCTGAGAAGTGCTGGATGGAAATTGGAATTCCCAGAATATGGGAAAAGCTATAATTTTGCATAGTTTTCCCATACGATGACCCTATTTGCCTCCTGAAAAACACTTCAAACGCTAGCTTTATTTCAGGCCGCTGAAGATGCATGAACCTGTAACGTTTTTCCCAATGTTGCCTTTTTAGTTGATATTATCCCAGAGTTTAAAAATCTTGATAATACATTTGCGGATTTGAAAACTGCAGCATTCTGTTTCAGTTGTGTGGAAGTGTTGCATTATGATACTAGTAAATAGCTCTTTGCAGTCTTTAAACAAGATGTGAATTCTGACATGTTTCTATGGTACTTCTGTTTTGATTAGTCGGAATTATCTGACACAAATAATATTCTGCCAGGATTTTTTTGGTCGCCCTGTTCTACAGATCTTTAAGTATAATTTTTCATTCATCTGAGTCCTGCTAGCCTTGCAGCCTAATCCTCAGATTTGTGCATCTCATGCAAGAGCAGCTGCCTTTGAAGTATTTTTATTTTCAGATACGATGTCAGCCCGGCTGTCCTGCAGTTCCTAGGTCAATTGGTGAGAAATGCGATTTCTGACCTATAGGTGTGTCTCAGAATAGCAGCCCAGGGATTAGGGAGGTAGGGAATGTGATTTTAAGGTATTTTTAGGGTTCCAGAACTGCTTTCCCGAGTGGAAGTTAGAATAACCCTGAATATGATGGCTCCAGTCCCCAACACGCTTCATCCTTCCTCTGTTCCTTTCAAAACGCTTGTGAGGGGATGGTCATGGTCGTTTCACCGGCTCTATCCCGCTGTGGGATATCCTTTATGGCTAAATGAATCCTGAGAACAAATCAAGCCCTCATTATAGCCAATGCATTGAAATTTTGCTAGAAACCTGATCCCCAAATCGTCTTCCTCATTCAACCAAGCCTAATCTGATATGATGTTTTCAAGGTTTGTATCTTAGTTATATTCTGAATTGTTTCTCTAGGTACTTTCTTACTCAATATTGCTACAGATAGTTAGCTCTGAAATGTGGATGAAATAACTCTCCTGGAATAGATGTGTAACTTTAAATATGATACGGCCCTTTGACTCACATTTTTATGTAGAACAGCTCACAGAGTTTCATTTGTTTTTTTAATTATTTCCAGTCAGTTTCCAGTGTGCTCAAAGTGTGCTTTAAAAGCTGTACTTGTGTAAGGAGTATATGGAATAGCCTGTTCCAGAAAGAGTGGATGGACTTGGATGCTTGCGTGAACAAAACAAAAGCTTCTGAAAATGTACAAAAATCCAGATATGTTGAGAGTCGGAGTCAGAACTGAGAACCAAGCAACAGACACTGTAAGGGATGCTCAGATTATTTTTTTTTTTATAGCTGTGTATTTCTGAAATTTATTTAAGTTGATATGAAATACGTAGCATTTACAGTTAGAGGCTTTGTTGATCCTTGAAATAGTGATGTTCTGTAGCTTGTTACTCATCCAGAAATAGCTAAAGTGGCTTTCTGGGTGCAAATATCGGTCATCTGTATGCTTATGGACAGTTTTTCCTGCTTCGATGAAAGTTTATGACTGCTGACCTGATTGTACAGCTTCCAAGTAAACATATCATACATATTTTTTTCTAGTACAGGAAGTCTCCTTTACACACGCTTGCTAGAGAGAAAAAGAAAAATGTCTTTTAGTCTGTGGCTGCAGAGAATGGAGCCATGACCAGACTAAGAAGTTCTTGCCCATTGCCTGAGTCGCTGTAACTCTGTGAGCACATGTTCTGCGCCGCCTCGGTTATGAAGTAAAATGTGTTAATCTGATACTTGTTGAATTGCTTGACTATATGCTGACAAGGGAAACAGTTGTATTTCTTTAGGACTTTCCCATTAGGTGTTCACTAGTTAAAGTGTTTTAAGTGTTTTAAATCGACAGTTCCCTTGACTTGGCTGTGACCCCAACATTATTAATAATATCATCTTCACCTCCCCCCATCGTAGACCAGGTTTAGGTTATAACTCTGATACTTAAGGGATTTTTGTGTTGCTATTCAGTAGTGCAAGCAAAATGCCATAGCATCTCCTCTTTCTTGTGGATCCCTTGTGGAGCTGAATTGATCATGCTTTAATTGGGACTCTGCTTTCTGATCGCATGCTCATAGTAATCTAGCTTTTCTTTACCTCACCAGCAGATTACCTATCAGTCAGGGTTTCCTATAACAATATCTATTATTTTGCTGTAGTATGATTTAATTCATTAGTACTCCACATAAACAGCTCTGTTTACTATCTACTTTTTTTATTTTAATGATCACTCTTGGATTCAGCACATCTTGTGTCATTTCAAGATACTACCTTTGTTCTGTCACTTGCTGGACTTCTACTCCCAGCTCTACCTTTTTATATATATTTTTATCCACAGGTCTTTAAACTCTTCTTGTTGTCGTTAGTCTGTGCAAGTACAAATCTTAAGCAAGTTTAAGGTCATTTTTGCAATCAGTTCCAGCTGCAGAAGGAAGTAAAGTACTGCTTTCCTCCTAAATTGTGCCTGTATTCCAGGTATTTTAATTCGTGACGTCCTTTATCTGATTGCAAGTCTGATACATTATGTTTAAAATGGCACATAGGACGTAAAGAAATAAGCTTTGCATTTTGCAGTTTGTTGATTCCAGTGGTGGAGGTGTAGGGTTGCTCCTTAGGGTGGAGTTAGGGCTAGAAACATTATTCCAGCCTCCGGTTTGTTCTGAGAGGACTGTTAACAACAAGGTACGCGCCGTGTGGTTTTAGATGGTATATTAGCACGTTGTTTGCATCTGCGGCTAACTGCGAGCAACACGTTCTGTGTCCAAGTCTGCCTGGGAAAGTCTAACACCGCAGTTCCAGAAATCAGGCAATGCTCATCCAGCAGTTCATGTTTCTACTCCCTCCTTCCCCATAAGTTGGAAGCTAAATAACATTTCCTTTATTTTTTTTACCCACAGAAGTAGGTCTTGTCCAAAACCTCATTAGCTGTCGCATCTGCCCTGTCTCTAGGAAGTACTTAACATTTCTGGGCCCTTGAGGCTCATCTCCCGTAGTCCTGTTTGTGCTGAGAAGGGATTACCAGGTAGGACTGTGGAGTGGAAACAGTTTGCCAACTTCTTTGGACTCACAAAACTGGGGGGTAGTCAGTGATTCACACCCAGAAAGCAGGACAAGCTGCTGATGTGGCTTCCCCCAGCCACACCTGCCCTTGCAGCCAGCACCAGAGACTCTTTTGCCTGGTTTAACTGATTTTGTAGCTTCCTGCTTCAGCTGATGCCTTCCTCATCATCTCTGTAAGGGCTCTCCAGACTTATATGAAAAACATGTAAATGGATTGTTAGTGCATTAAAATTGCACTGAAAGGGGAATGAATTAACTCCATAAAGACATCTTGCATCCCTTCACCTGGCTCCTACAAAAGGGCAAACTGCTGCAGACTTTTTTGAGGACCAAAAAAGAAACTTGAAAGATCTTGGCAACAGCAAAGCAGGAAACCACAGTTTTCTTACGAATGACCTTTCATTACACTCCCCATGTAGCCTCAGCCTGGCCCTCCCCATACTCCTGTTTTAGCCAGGTGTCAGCAAGAGAAACCCTTGCTTCTTGCTAAGTGGCTATTTCCAACCACCACCACCACCAAGTCAAGAAGGCGGGTGGTTTTCTTCATGAGTTTTATGAGGGCTATAGCTGGTGAAGCTGTTCAGGAACAAAAAGACCCAGCAGCCACCTGGGTATCTGTTTATCAGCTCTTCCTGGTATCTTTTTAGTAATGATCTGAAAGAAAACTTGTTGAAAGGTCAGAAATATTGAATTAAAGAGATAATACTATAATATGTTGTAGATTACAATCTAGCATAGAAGTGAAAGGAGCATTGTATGAAATTATTGTCATAATTTCGATTCTCTTTCCCCAAAATGTCTCATTAAAGGCAGGCAGATCTTTTCAGTTAATGTGCAGTCTTTTCCCTCAAGAGTCCTAGCCTCTTGTGAACGTGCCTGTGGGGATGTGATTGCGGAGCCGTGGCCGGGGTTTGCATCTCGTGGAGGCAGCACTCGGTGCTGCTGTGGGAGGATTAGATGGTAAAGCCAAATCATCTGCCTGTGTGGAGGATGCTCTCCTGCACCTTTTGTATGTGAACGGTTTGGACAATTGGCGCAAGATAAAGTTTTAATATTCTTTCAGAGACAGTTGTTTAGAGGGTTGGTAATAATACTCATAAGTTTGTGAAGTAAATGGCTTTTAAAAAGATAGAGTTTCAAAACTTTTTTTAAGGGTTATATTTTCGTCCTGCATCTCTGTACGCTCACGTGGCAGGGTGCCTATGGAGCAAGAAGTCGCAGGATGCCCCGTGGCAGGGTACGGTCCAGAACTAGCTGGAAGCTGCAGTCACCTGAAGTCTTACAAGGGAGGGGAGAGTAGCTATGTTGCGCGTGCTGAAAAGGTTGAGAGAAGCATCAAAACTGTAGGGATTGCTGAGCAAATGGAAACTCCAGCACTGTAATATTCACTTGTCATTAGAAAAGCAGTTTCTGTTCATACATAGTGATTTTTCATACTGGCTTGATAAAATATGTTTCCCCAAAGGTGTTGCCCATGGGAAAAAAAAAATACAATTGCAAACGTTACACAATACGAATGCTATTTCCATAAGTGCCTTGTATCTGTTTCTCCGAGAGAGTGCGTCTAGTTGTCAGTTTGATACAACTTAATAGCAATGTCTAAATTCCTAAATTGCGTACATGGTCTTTGCTGTGATAGAAGAGTAAAGATGAGGGATGAATTAATCAGTGAGTTGCTAATTTACGTTTAATCAATAACAGCCTTAATAAGTACGTGTTATCAAAGGAAAAACCATAAATTGCTATGCTATACCCCATTACTATGTACAGCAATCAACATTCAGACTGTTAATAAAATAGATTGAAATTTTATTATCATGTCTTGAAATAAGCTTGTATTCACCTCTGGCTTGAGTTATTTCTGTTGTCTTCAGTTGATATGATAATGGAGACTCTTTTCAAGGCCTTTGCATCAGGCTTTTATTTCAGACTGGAAGGTGAATTTAATTGACACTTCCCTGGTACTCAGACTTGCCTCATCCACGTGGCTTACACATGAATTTTCAAATCGGTTTCAGCCTCACATGGGAACAGCCACAAATCCAAATACCTTGCTGAAGCTGCACAAAATGAATTATGTGGATAAGAATATTTCATCAGGCTTGGAACTTGGCTGTATTTTGTCCAAAGCAGTAAAACTGTGTAAATGAATTGCTCAGTCACTGTAATATTAATGAGTTGTATTTCATCCTTTAAAAGCAGGATGACAGGAGGGCAGAGGAGAGAATTGTCTCTCACCTTGGTGGAATTTTTCTTTTATTTAAGCCTACAAACAATTTTTTTTTTTTTTTTAAATTCTATCCTTCATGGGATTAAGTAATTTCAAATATTTTCCGTCAAAGTTTTTTGTAAAACACGAGAGAGCAATAGGATTTGGAGGAACAACCTCTGCAGCTTGCGATCCGTCTCCTTCCTTGTTGTAAGATACTTTTGTGTTGGGTTACCCGTGGAGCTAGGTGAGGCTCAGCTGTCGCAGCAAATGAGGCTCCTTGAGCTAAACGGTCTGCCGTTCACCCATTAGACTAAAACCTGCCAAAAATCAAACCGGAGCAGCTAGGCTGTTCCCAAAACAGGAGTCACCACGGGTGCTGGAGCCAGAAGATAACTCAGACTGGGGTGACTGCTTCCTGAGCTCTTCTAAATGATTTTTGTTTGCTTGGGGTAGGGGTCTGTATATCAAGAGTTGGACTTGCAGAGTGGAGCCTCAGCTGGGCTTCTAAAAAGCTCCTGTTTTGGCTCTCCTGCCAGCGTGGCAAGATATCTTTGGTTGGTCTGGAGCAAGGTCTGTCTCGTGGTGAATACTTCTGAATTTCAGAGAGGCAGGAAGGAAGAACCGCATGAGAAAGAAACAGGAGTTGAATAAAGCACCCAGCCTTGCTCAGCACACCGGGCTCTGCAGGCACCCAGGTTTCGGGTGGAAAGCACCCCCTTTTCCGTGGCAATTGGAACAGTTCCTGCGGGCAAGGGGAAGCAGGAGGCTGTGCCCTTTTTGCTCTGTAAACTGCAGTGAGAAAAGCAAAGGAAGAGCCTGTCGGGGTTGAGTTCATGAGTGCTTTGGCAGAGGAGTCTCCCAAGTGACCCCATGGTGAGAGCTAGTCCACTCTGGCCTTCTGCTCCCCAGATTTTCTGTTCTTTGTGGGCTTTATTCAAAACCTGTGATTACTCCTGGCCGCAGTGGGCTTTGGGTCAGTCTTTGGGGGTCTCTTACAAGCTTTGTGTTCAGCCAGCAGCTTCGGTCAGCTCTGCCACAGTCGGCTGTCTTGGCCGTGACTGCCAACCCTCTTTTTCTGTGTTTATTGTCCTTTCTCCTGCTCCATCCCGCTGGCCCCATTCACTCCCATTAGTGCCTCCTTACTTCAAGCAGCTTTGAAGGATAAGCTTCAGAAACAAGCTAACTACAAAAATAAAAAGAGGGGGGAAAAAAGGAAAATCCCCCCCCCCCCCCGATGTTTTAAAGCATTTTGGTCTTGTTTTTCTTTAACTGCAGTTTCAGGTTATTGTAACAAACTAATCTGGAATACCTGCATGTAGGCTGGAATAGTGAAAACCTCTCCTCATTAGCTTTCATTTGCTTCTTCCCATGTTAACATCAGAGGAAGTGTTAGCATTGGTTTCTGGGGGAGCAGAGCTGAATCCGGACTCTGAGCTTGTGAAATTTGTAGCATTAAAACCCTCCTTGGGGCACACACACCAGATCTTAGCAGACTGCCTTACCGTAGTCAGCTCACTCAGTTAGCAGCTTGATGTCTATGTCTTGTGCAGCCAGTACCATGCTATAGTAAATAAGAATACTGTTGCAAATATGGTTTCCTTTAGCTACATGTTTCAGAACCTTGTATCATCAACAATCATTTTTTCTTGCTTTTTCTGATCAGTCCTAAATTCCATAAGGCTTCTCTGGGAGCCAGTCTGCCCAGCACGTGATTCTGTATCAGAGAAATTTCAGTTGTTTTCTGCGCATCCCTTTTCCAAACAATTCCCTGGATGAGCTGAAATTGTTTGGGGAGGTTACAGAATGCAGCGTCATATATTTGCTAGGAATTCTTACCAATGTTTTCTTGATACTTCATGAAAATATTTCATCACTAGATTCCCAGCCTGTGTCTCTAAGGACCATGTGCAATGAGGGCTGTGATGTAACAGCAACATGTGGTTTTGAACGTATGATGCAAACTCTGGGCTTATAGTGGAAAAAAGTGATGTTACTCATAAATGTTAAACACCAAGTATTTTCAGCTCTTGGGTTATAAACTTACATTGGCAGCTAAGTGGATTGCAGTTGTGTAAATGAAGATGTATGCAACCCAGTTCCGTTTCTGTCAGCCCACTTACCACACAACCTTAGGGCACAGATGAGAGTATTCAAATACGAGGTAGGGGATGTCATTCTAAATCTGGAATTTGCAGTGGGGATCCTGCTGCCACCTGCTGTCAGCTGAGAAATCAGTTGTTTCTCTTTGTGGCACAAGCAAAATTGTGATTCTAACCTATTTTTAAAAAGTTAAAACTTTTAATTTCCAAATTTTTACTTATGCTAACCATCAAATTTCAAGCTCTTTGCATTTTCTCCCTTAAGAAGACATTAGTTTCATAACTTCTATTTCTAATTTGTTTTCTTATCATAACAGGTCTGTTGAACATCTGTTTGGCATTTCATTTTTAACATTTCCATAAAATGCAAGTGTGGGTAAACTGCAGGATGTTATGTTGATGGCTTGCATTTATTGTAGGCGGGATTCGGGGAAGTGGAAGGCTCATCAGCAAGTTAATTTGAGTATATGATTTTGTATCCCAAAGCATTTAAACATGGACTTTAAAACAGACAGATGTTGATATAGATGGAGCACTTTGAACGTGACTCAGAAATGTTTCTGTCTGTAGTTATGTTCTGGGCTGGAGCATTGGCAGAGTGAGTGTGGGAGCCTCTGGGCTAGAAGTATGAGCTGTTGTTGCAACGAGCGGCGTGTAGTGTCAAGTTTTCAGAAGCACGTAGTTGATGTATGAGCCAAAGGGTAACTCTGGTACCTTTTATTTCAGGCGCCAAGTTAAGGTGTGAATAGGAATCTGTGCATATGCAGCTGAGAGCACCTGAGTTGCCCAACTACAGAGGGTGCTGATACAACTTTTAAGTTCCACTTTCAAACGTGATCCTGATGACTTTGCCCGTTATAAAGGTCTTGCTGAGTGAATGATATCATTATAGACACACTTTCAAAACTCTCCTACACTTGGACTAGTTATGCTGCTATAAAAGTTTGTCCAGGAGGTGCAGGTTCCCTGAACAGGCATAAGCCATAACAGGGAGAGTTCTGTTACGTTGTTAGAAGTTCATGCCGGAGCTCTGCTATAGCTTCACTTTTATGTGGTTACAAACCACATCTTTCTAATCAAAACTAATAGACAGTAGTGGTTTTAAACCTAGACCAAGTCTAGCTATATCAAAATTAAGACTCCTGGATCCTGCTTCACTTATTTTTGAAAATAGAAGTTACGTTCCTTGGTCATGTAAGTTATTTTGAAATCGTCACCTGAGGTCAGTAAATCTGCAGAAAAACATAGCCCCGGGTTTCCCTACAGTCCAGCACTAGTGGGACACAAAGTCAGTTGGAGCTGGTCAGAATTTCTTTCTCTGCCTGTCCTTCTCATGGAAGGGTAATGCTGCCCAAATCCCGCTTTCCTGACAAAACAATGATAAATAGCACAAGAAAGCTCTGCAGCCTCTTAGAAGGGGGGAAAATGTTTAGATAAACTTCAGGTAATTTTTGGCAGCAGTCCAAAACTCAGTGGGGTAAACACTGTGAAAAGCTCCTCAGCGTCCCTGATGAAACCCATGTTCAGTTACCCAGCAGAAGAGGGGTGCTCGGAGCTTGACGGCTCTAGAGGATTTTTAGAGACACGCCAGAACTGGTGGAAGTCTGACAGACTTGAGTCACATTTGGTCCACAAAAAGTTGCCTTCTTGATGTCTGTTGAAATATTTCCATAAATCACGTGAGGCCTTTTTTTTTCTTTGTTTGTTTTTTTATGATGCATTAGCAGCATTTGGTAAAATTTACTCTGTCTAATGTTGTTGTTAATCACTGTTTTTGGAATGACGTTGCAGCTGTCCTGCCATGCCGTTGTGGGTGCTGTGCTCCTGCTAACGGCACTGATCACGCTGCTGCCAGCACTATGTTTGCTAAGTAATGACACCCAGGGGCTTTTTCTTAATTATAGGAAAGTGGGTCTTTATGGAGAGATACAAATGTAGCTGCAATTGCATGCAAATTGCATCCTTGGAACTCCTCTCTTCAGTGTTTAGTCTCTGAAGAGTCTCAACCTGCCTGTAGGACTGACTCTGGTTCTTACACACAGGAGGAAAACTGCAGTACCAGTGATCCAAGGAATAGCAGGATTCAAGGCTATTAATTTCAAGCGTGCAACAGCTACCTGTTACTCAGTACAGAAGTCTCTTGCCACAGCCCTCATTGCCTTCAGATTTAGGCTTTCCTGCCCTTTGCCGTGGTGCACCTCGAGTGGCTGTGGGACTGCAGCTTCTCTACCAGCTCGTGTGCGGGAACAGCCTGTCTTCGTGTTCACTGCTTAAAAAGAACTCATTTACCAAAAATGATAGGTGCTAATGTTTGGGTACCACTGCTCTAGAAGATAGTACTAATTACAATTTATCAACATAGTTAGCCATGCATTTTCATGTGACAAGATATCTGAAGGTAGAAATGGCGTATTTAAAATAAACTAAGGCTTAGCTGAGCGTGGTGGCTTGTGGTGCGTATGTAATCCATGCAGATCCCCACTGGGTAGACAGGAGAAGCCTGAGTACAGGCAGTATTTAAGTTGCCGAGGCGAGCAGCTCCGGTGCTGGTATGATCCGCAGCGAAGCACTCGAGGGCGGTGCACAGGGGGGTTTCCTGAACTGGGGGAACCTCAGGGGAGCCCAGAGCTGCCAGGAGCCCGCAGCTGGTGCGGCAGCAGCTGATGAGACCTGGGCACAGCCAGGAGCAACGGTGGCCAAGCCCCCCCCAAGTATAAAAGAAGCCCTCAGGGAGGGCTGCGACCAGGAACGCCGCCAACAGGGCGCGGCGCGGCACGTCAGCAAGGGTGCGGTGGTTCGCACAGAAGGGCGTGCAGGAAGGGCGCTGAAGCTCTGCCAGCTCAACCAGGGAGCAATGGTATCCACCCGGCAGAAAGCCACGGCCTCTCTAAGCTCTGCACCCACCACGACTGATGCGGCTTCCCAGACAGAGCTGTGGCGGGAACACGCTGCGGCCCAGGGGCCAGGCCGCAGGGTGTGCCCTGCTCTTAGGCCAGTACCATGGGCAGCAGTGAACACCTGTGGGAGCTGTGCCCGGGTAGGGAAACTCCTCTGCTCAGTGACAGAGCTCCGGGAGGAGGTGAGCAGGTTGAGGGAGAGCGAGAGAGAGATAGGCTACTGGAATCGCACCCTGCCTTCCCTGAGACAGGCCCAACAGGCAGACAGGACGCATGATATGAAGGATTCCCTACCCTTGCTCTGCCTGGCTGAACACAGTGACTTAAGGGATAGGGGACAATGGCGACAAGCTCCTGCCTGGCGCAGCAGGCGTGTCTCCTCTGAG
This sequence comes from Mycteria americana, assembly GCF_035582795.1. Classification (NCBI taxonomy): domain Eukaryota; kingdom Metazoa; phylum Chordata; class Aves; order Ciconiiformes; family Ciconiidae; genus Mycteria; species Mycteria americana. The sequence goes on along the minus strand of NC_134375.1, from coordinate 14,016,199 downwards.
GCTGCCCCACCTTCCCTTGCCCTTGTCTGATAGGTACGAGGCTCTGCAAGTGGAACCAAACAATAACGAGGACAATGGTTCATCTAACTTGGAGGTGTCGCTGAGGTTAATCAGCCTACAACCTGTGTCAAAACTGCTTCCATAAAGAAAATAAAAAGACAGGTTGTTGTCATAGGAGACTCCCTTCTGAAGGGAACAGAAGGCCCAGTATGCAGACCAGACCCACTTCTTAGGGAAGTCGGCTGCCTCCCCGGGGCCCGGGTAAAAGATGTGAAGAGAAAACTTCCTACCCTGGTACAGCCCTCAGACTATTATCCATTATTGATTTTTCAGGTAGACAGCGATGAAGTTGCAACTAGAAGTCCGAGGGCAATCAAGAGAGATTTCAGGGCCTTGGGACAAATGGTTAAGGGATCAGGAGCACAAGTAGTGTTCTCCTCTATCCTTCCAGTTGTAGGGAATGATGAGGGAAGAAACAGGAAGGTCCAGCAGATCAATACCTGGCTCCAAGCCTGGTGTCACTGACAGAATTTTGGGTTTTTTGATGATGGGTCGGTCTACACAACACCAGGCCTGCTGGCAACAGACAGGGTACAACCTGTCTCAAAGAGGGAAGAGGGTCTTTGCATGGGAGTTAGCAGGGCTCATTGAAAGAGCTTTAAACTAGATTTGAAGGGGGAAAGGGATAAAACCAGGCTTGCTAGAGATCAGCCTGAGGGCGGCACGCCAATGTTCGAGGGACTGTGTGGTGGTGAGGTCCTTCAGTCTGCTGTCTTAGTGGAGGTAGGGGATGGAGATCCACGTGGTAGCAAAGATGCAGGAGTTATGAATGTGTTAGAAACCATGGAAGCACCTGAGAATGGTCATGTAGGAATTAGGGCTTCTCCCCCCAAAAAGGTGGCAGGATCAGTAGCCCAACTGAAGTGCATCTATACCAATGCACACAGCATGGGCAACAAACAGGAGGAGCTGGAAGCCATTGTGCAGCAGGAAAGCTATGATATAGTTGCCATCACGGAAACCTGGTGGGATGACTCACACAACTGGAGTGCTGCAATGGATGGCTATAAACTCTTCAGAAGGGATAGGCAAGGAAGGAGAGACAGTGGGGTAGCTTTGTATGTTAGGGAGTGTTTTGATTGTCTAGACCTTAATGATGGTGATGATAGGGTTGAGCATTTATGGGTAAGAATCAGGGGGAATGCCAACAAGGCAGATACCATGGTGGGAGTCTGTTCTAGACCACCCAACCAGGATGAAGAGGCAGATGAAATATTCTATAAGCAGCTGGGAGAAGTCTCACAATTGCTAGCCCTTGTTCTCGTGGGGAACTTCAACTTACCAGATGTCTGCTGGAAATACAATACAGCAGAGAGGAAACAGTCTAGGAGGTTCCTGGAGTGTGTGGCAGATAATTTCCTGACACAGCTGCTGAGTAAGCCAACTAGGGAAGGTGCCCCACTGGACCTGTTGTTTGTGAACAGAGAAGGACTTGTGGGTGATGTGATGGTTGGAGGCCGTCTTGGGCATAGCAATCACAAAATGATAGAGTATTTGATTCTTGGAGAAGTAAGGAGGGGGGTCAGCAGAACTGCTACCTTGGACTTCCGGAGGGCAGACTTTGGCCTGTTTAGGAGATTGATTGACAGAGTCCCTTGGGAGACAGTCCTGAAGGGCAAAGGAGTCCAGGAAGGCTGGACATTCTTCAGGAAGGAAATCTTAAAGGCACAAGAGCAGGCCATCCCCATGTGCTGAAGGATGAGCCAGTGGGGAAGAAGACGGGCCTGGCTGAACAGAGAGCTTTGGCTGGAACTCAGGGAAAAAAGGAGAGTTTATGACCTTTGGAAGAAGGGGCAGACCACTCAGGAGGACTACAAGGATGTCAAGAGGTTATGCAGGGAGAAAATTAGAAGGGCCAAAGCCCAACTAGAACTTAATCTGGCTGCTGCCATAAAAGACAATAAAAAATGTTTCTATAAATATATTAGCAACAAAAGGAGGGCTAAGGAGAATCGCTATCCTTTATTGGATGCGGGGGGAAACATAGCACCAAAGGCTGAGGAAAAGACTGAGGTAATTAATGCCTTCTTTGCCTCAGTCTTTAATAGTAAGACCAGCTATTCTCCAGGTACCCAACCCCCCTCGCTGGAAGACAGGGACGGGGAGCAGGATGAAGCCCCCATAATCCAAGGGGAAACGGTTAGTGACCTACTACACCACTTAGACACACACAGGTCTATGGGGCTAGAGGGGATCCACCCAAGGGTACTGAGGGAGCTGGTAGAAGTGCTCACCAAGCCATTTTCAATCCTTTATCAGCAGTCCTGGCTAACCGGGGAGGTCCCAGTTGACTGGAGGTTAGCAAATGTGATGCCCCTCTAGAAGAAGGGCCAGAAGGAGGATCCATGGAACTACAGGCCTGTCAGCCTGACCTCATTACCAGGGAAGGTTATGGAGCAGATGATCTTGAGTGCCATCATGCAGCACGTACAGGACAACCAGGTGATCAAGCCCAGCCAGCATGGGTTTATGAAAGGCAGGTCCTGCTTGACTAACCTGATCTCCTTCTACAACAAGGTGACCTGCCTAATGGATGAGGGGAAGGCCGTGGATGTTGTCTACCTAGACTTCAGTAAAGCCTTTGACACCATTTCCCACTGCATTCTCCTGGAGAAACTGGCTGCTCATGGCTTGGACAGGCGTACCCTTCACTGGGTAAAAAACTGGCTGGATGGCCGGGCCCAAAGAGTGGCAGTGAATGGAGTTAAATCCAGTTGGCAGCCCGTCACAAGTGGTGATCCCCAGGGCTCAGTATTGGGGCCAGTTCTGTTTAATATCTTTATCAATGATCTGGACGAGGGGATCGAGTGCACCCCCAGTAAGTTTGCAGACAACACCAAGTTGTGCGGGAGTGTTGATCTGCTTAAGGGTAGGAAGGCTCTGCAGAGGGACCTGGACAGGCTGGATCGATGGGCCGAGGCCAATTGTGTGAGGTTCAACAAGGCTCAGTGCTGGGTCCTGCACTTGGGTCACAGCAACCCCATGCAACGCTACAGGCTTGGGGGAGAACGGCTGGAAAGCTGCCTGGCAGAGAAGGACCTGGGGGTGTTTGTTGACAGCTGCCTGAATGTGAACTGGCAGTGTGCCCAGGTGGCCAAGAAAGCCAACAGCATCCTGGCTTGTATCAGAAATAGTGTGGCCAGCAGGACTAGGGCAATGATTGTCCCCCTGTACTTGGCACTGGTGAGGTCACGCCTCGAATACTGTGTTCAGTTTTGGGCCCCTCGCTACAAGAGAGACATTGAGGGGCTGGAGCGTGTCCAGAGAAGGGCAACGAAGCTGGGGAAGGGTCTGGAGCACAAGGCTGATGAGGAGCGGCTGAGGGAACTGGGGTTGTTTAGCCTGGAGAAAAGGAGGCTGCGGGGAGACCTTATCGCTCTCTACAACTGCCTGAAAGGAGGTTGTAGAGAGGTGGGGGTCGGTCTCTTCTCCCAGGTAACAAGCGATGGGACGAGAGGAAATGGCCTCAAGTTGCGCCAGGGGAGGTTTACATTGGATATGAGGAAAAATTTATTCACTGAAGGGTTGTCAGGCACTGGAAGAGGCTGCCCAGGGAAGTGGTTGAGTCCCCATCCCTGGAGGTATTTAAAAGACGTGTAGATGTGGTGCTTAGGGACATGGTTTAGTGGTGGACTTGGCAGTGCTAGGTTAATGGTTGACCTTTATGATCTTAAAGGTCTTTTCCAACCTAAACGATTCTATTACTGCTAATGAGCAGTTATCACCATTAAATTGTCACCTGCTCCTGTTCAGGAATTGCACACTTGTAGTTAACTGGCACACTGAGTTTGCTTAAGCTGCTTCAGGTTTACATCACAGTGAAAGCAGTATATGGTTCCTAGTGCCTTCCTCATTTTCAGCGGTAACAGCAGATCCCTGCACCAAACATCTAGCCTTACACTCTTCTGGTGCTAAATAGGTTGAGTTCATCAGTCACATGCATATACTGTGTTGAGGCTGTAATGTATGTTTTAGTATTCATGTGTCTCTGGTCAGACAGTGCCTAAGGCCCGACATTTAAAGCTTGGCTTACTTTTATCTTTTAACGCTAATGCCCGATATCAAGGAGCACTTATTCTATCTTTTAAACAAAGAAGTGGTACATAAATCCAGGAGATGAAAAGGGCATGTGATAACAAGTGAGATTCAGCATTGGCTTTATCCATGAGGCTGATGTATGTGTGTCCCATTCTGCTCATAGCATCAGTCACTGTCCTAAGCAGGACATCAGCATATACCTATACTGGGGATTTTAAGCTAACATGAACTGAAAAGTGCTCCAAATTTGTATTGAATTCATCTTTTAGGCAGTATAGGCCTGATGTAGAGCTCCTTGAAGCCATTGAAAAGGCTGCCTTTGACTTGAGCAGATTTGGATGAGACCCTGAAACCTGAAGAGCTAAGTTCTTTTGTATAGTTATCGTAACAAGTAAAGCTGAAATGGAAGAATACTGCCAGTGTTATAGATGGAAGGTACTATTTAAACAGAAAAAGGATCTTTTTTCTCTTTGCCTTTTTTGCTCTGATTTCTGATGGTCACTATAGCAACAGGAACCACAGAGATGAAGAACTGGAAAACATGCACTTCACTATGACAGGTTCAATTTACAGCCAGCTCAGCAATATAACAAATCTATGTCATACTTACTGAGAATCTATGCAGCAGGTAACAGATCAGCGTAAGGTTGCAATGCGCTACGAGGTAGGGAAACCTGAGTTTGACTGTATATATTAATGAGTCTTCCTCATTAAAGAGACCAGGATGAATTGAAACATTATAATTAAGCCTGGACCTTTGTCACAGTGGCCCCGGTCTGTTATAGGTAACATGAATTTTACATTTTATTTTTTTAAACTCACCTGGTTTTGACACGTTGGTGTCAGGTCTCTGGGTATGACAGCAACAGCGATGCAGGGCACTGGGCTGCAGCGGGACTGCAGCGCAGCCTTGGCACGAACCTGAACTCGCACTCAGTCAGGGACCCATGTGAGTGGATCAGCAGCCTGGATACAGAGGGGTCATGGGCATTTCAAAAAGCAATTCATTTGTACAAACAACTAAACTGTAAAAACGTAGCTCAGGCATCTCTTGCTTCAAAGATGAAGGCAGTTACAATGTGCGCCCATCAGCGCTGGGGCAGCTGCAAACGCCCAGTGCTGGGAACATGGCAGGACTGTCCAAACAGCAGGATTAAGAGCTTGATCACACTTGAAAAATCTGGCTTCAATTTTTTTTGCGTTTGTCACACTTTGATTTATCTTGCAAGTTTAAATGAAAAGCTCTTTAGTGTAGGAGCTGTGTCTCACTTCAGTAGATAAGCTCTCATTTTGGTACTTGGCCACAGGTGACTGGTTGGCCCTTGGTTCCCAAGTAGGTTGTGAGCATTTAGGTGCTTTCACATGTTAGGACTATATCGTGCGACTGGCAGAAGGGCTGTTGTGGTATTAGGGCTGCTGCTGTACAGCAGCTATGCGAAGATGTAAACCAGCATCAGAGAGTAGCTCTAAGAATGTGCTGCAGCCTCGTCCCCTCACCGTCCTGCAGTGACAATGACAGGATGCACAAGGAAACCTGAGCATCTCCCACTCTGAGCTAGCCTGGAGTTCTCCTTCCATAGGGCCTGCATGGACATGTCTTTCAGCTGTCAGTTGTATGAATATTTCTGTATGCAGGTAATAGGAAGGTTGGCCTGAGCAAGTCTATAAAAATACTTAATGGGGGAGAAAAGAAAAAAAAAAAAGTGCTCATTTTGAGTGAGAACTGCTCAGATTTAGGCTTTCTGTGTAGTCACAGTCTGATTCCATGTAATTTTTGTTTAATGCTTTGTTTCAGATGGTGTCTGTAAACTATATTCTGTTTTGGCATCCAGAATAGATAGCAGCAAAGTAATTTGGGTTCTACAGAAAGAGACTGCAGGCCAGTGAAAGGAAAACTAGCTCTTGCAGGGTACCAGCTAAAGAATCACAGCTCATGAGCTTTTAAAAATGCTGTGAAATAATATGCTTGCCTAGTTACTAAAGCTATTTGTGTTGGAATTGCTATTAAAATAGAGTTAAAATGTACATAAGCCATTTTTATTTTTCTTTTATACTAAGCAAGTTGAAGTGATACAATTGGAATGATTTTTGTTTCCATTTTGCTAACTGCTGAGGACATGGCATTCACAATGACAGGATATTTGTTATTGTATTATTATTCACAGGGCAAAAATGCGCTGGGAAGACATTGCCTCATGCTGTGCTGGGGGACAGGCTGAAACAGTAGATTGCATGTTATGTTTTGGGGGGTTATCCGTCTTACGCTGTAGAGCTACTGTGGGCTTTGATAGAGAATGGTTCTGTTCAAAGAAAATCGGGTGTATGGGTTGTAAGGGGGACACAACACCAGCCGGAGCCCTGGCTGCACACAGGTACCCGCACTGCATCCTTGAGCATGGGACCCCCCTGGCTGTGCCAAGATTGCTTGCCCTGGAGGCTCTTATTACAGGAGGAGATTATTTCATTAATTATCTGTGTTTCTGCATCCGGCCTCACTGTCAAGTGCAGTGATTAGCCATTTCAGCCAACCACTGTGTGCACATGAATACATTTTCCTATGGCTTTGTGTGTGTGGTGGGGGTGAGATTGTGCCCGTTGCGCTCGGCCACCCAGGATCAGTCTCCCGACAGTCGGTACCTGGAAGAAGTGCTGCGGACATTCCCGTTCCTGTTACGTCCTTTCCTTTTGCAGATAGATGCATGGCTGCAGGTACTGAGCAGGTCATCCATCCATTGGTCTTGTGGTTGTGCGCACGGGGCTGTGGGAGGGTGTCCATGTGTGCTGGTCTTTGCAGAGCGACTCAGGAGTGTGTCCTGGTTTCAGCTGAGATAGAGTTAATTTTCTTTATAGTGGCTGGTATGGGGCTATGTTTTGGTTTTGTGCTGAAAACAGAGTTGATAACACAGAGATGTTTTAGTTGTTGCTAAGCAGTGCTTATACTAAATCAAGGACTTTTCAGCTTCCCATGCTCTGCCAGGTGCACAAGAAGCTGGGAGGGGACACGGCTGGGACAGCTGACCCCAACTGACCACAGGGCTATCCCACACCATATGGCGTCATGCTCAGCGTGTAAAGCTGGGGGAAGAAGAAGGAAGGGGGGGACATTCGGAGTGATGGCGTTTGTCTTCCCAAGTCACCGTTAGCGTGATGGAGCCCTGCTTTCCTGGAGCTGGCTGAACACCTGCCTGCCCATGGGAAGGAGTGAATGAATTCCTTGTTTTGAATTCCTTTTGTTACAAAAGGTGAATTCAGCATGAAAAAGTCAACAGAGTTGTTGGATTGTGGAAGGAAAATAGCACACTCAGATAGCAAGATTATCTGCTGTTTATTTGCATGATATATAAGGCTTAATTTCATACAGGTTATTGTATAAAAAAGATCTCATGCAATAACCTTTTATTATTTTTTCTTTTTTTTTTTTTTCCCCCCTCCTGCAAACACCCTGATTTTCACTTTGCTGATTAGGCTATTTTGTGCATTTTTGACTCTTCTCTCCAGCACATCTCTCCTTGTCTGTCCAACCCCCTTTTCCTCTCTCTGTCTCTGTGTACTCCCCATTGCGAATGTAAGCACTACAGATCAAGAGGACAATCAGCTGGAGAACAATATGACAGCAGGTGGGTATTATTCTCTCCCCTCAGCTGTGACTCAAATATGTGTCAGTTGCCAAACAAAAACCTGTTTCAGCTTAGAGGCGAAAATAGATTGGTACGTGGGTAAATCTGCAACAATAGTTTTTTGTTTTTTTTTTTTTTTCCCCCTCCACAAATCTGCATTTTTTTCTAATGCTGCTTTTATGCATCTGACTTCTAGCAGCTGTAACTTCTGTTCCTGGTGAATGTACATAGATTTTGTTGAATTAGATCAAGCATTATTGTTGCAGTAATTACTGTGATGGAGCAGTTCAATACTGTACTGGGTTATGCATGCTGTTAACAGTAGGGCTTACTAGTAGGACTGTACTTGTGTGGAAGGTGGTCTTTATGGGGTAAAGAATATAATCAGAAGATAGGAGAAGGGGATTCTGTCAGAGCAGGATTAGATGAAAGAAGGTTTAAAAAGTTTGCCAGGAAAGCAAGCTTGCCTTCAAACCATCAGTCTATCCGACATGAGGACCTCTGTAAACTGGATCAACATGATCCCACGTATAGGCCTGGCTCTCTTGCTGTCTTAACACTGTCATAAACATAACAAACACTGAACTCTCTCCTTGGAGCTGTTGCTGGTCAGAAGATGCACACTGGCGTGACTGTGCATTTTGGGTTTGATGCCGGATGAGGGAGGAAGCAGTAGCATCCCACCGTCCCACTGCAGCGTCCGGCGCTGCTGTGTCCATGAACATTGGTCTCCTTTCTCTAACCACGCTTTGTAACTTGGCTTCTTTCCGTTTCCATGCCTTGTTTGTTCATGCAAATGGTACCGTTTCTCCAAAATTCTGGTCTTTTCTTTCTGCCCGCATATGTGCAACCTGCTCTTCCCCTTATGTTTGGATGACAGTGACCCCTTCTCAGAAACACCCACTGTGTCAGCCTCCCTGTCCCACTCAATGGAGCTGCCAAGATGCTTTTCACTCCAGTTGACCTTTATCACCTCATCTCTACTTACTCGCATTTTCCACTCCAACACACTCAGGCTCCTTATTCTCCCTTTCATTTCTCTTCAAAACGCTTCTCCTTCCTGTTTTAATAATAGAATTTATCACATCTCCTGCCTCCCCTTTCTTCCTCTTCATCGATGGTGCTGCTTTTCTCCCATAGAAGACTTTATACAGTGCTCAGAAATGCTCCTCTTGCCCTTGGAATTAATAGTTTGATTTCCTTCCTCCTCTCTAGTCCATGCCCTGGTGAATAGTTGTTGATTTTACCTTGTCTAATGAGCATTTGATGTACTTAAATAAGCACTGGAGCATGGATTGGGACCCCGTGCCTCCTTTTTCCTGGATGAATGCTCTGAAGAGGGGCCAGATGATGATGATTAAAAAAATAAAAATAAAAATCACTCTGAATGGCACAACAAATCTTCAGTTATCCTGTACAAAGCGGAATAGCTTCAGCACAGCCTGCAGGCTGGCAGCTAGGGCTGTCTTTTGGGAAACAGGAAGGTATTTTGAGTCCAGCAGCAGAGAAGAGAGAACAGAGCCCAGATGGCTGAGGTATTAGATGAAGGCAGTTCCGCTGTTCTGTCTCACCTCCGCTGTAGCACACCGCTGATCCCTCTCCCTCTTCTCATGTTTTAAAGAAAGGTCTTTGCTCCATGATACGAGGAGTCGGTTCAGACTTGCATATCCTGAATGAAGCAGCTGGCTCCGTGCACTCCCCATCCAACATCTAAACCCTTTTACCTGCTTGGAATTTCCTCCTGGCTTAGCAGGCGGCTCCCACAGGTCATGTTTTTGGTTCCCAGCTGTCCCTGTACATGGCCTGTGTACTCTTTTGGGCAAGTAACTCAGGGCTGCAAACCCCCAGGGAGTACCCAGGTGGCTAAAATGTGTGTTGTGCAATGCCAAACCTTGGGCGGCCCAGCCCGTCCTGGATCCTGTCCATGTGAGGCATGTTGTGCTAAGTTCGTGTTCTAGATTCGGGGGAGGCTTAATACTGTCTGGAGCCTCCTGCTGTGGATGATGATGTTTCTTGCATTACAGTAATGTTAGTTAAGTTAATTGGCCAGGTGGGTCTTAGCTCCTGGCTGTTGACCCTAAGGAACCAGTGCAGGGCTGGGCACCCAGAGGCTTGTTTGTTGCCTCCAGCTGTGTCATCTGCTCAGTAACAGCAATACTACATCTCCCCACAAACCCAGCCTCACGTCAGTAGCTGTGTGATCTTTGCCTAGTGTCCCTTTCCCCTCCCAGGAGCAAACCCTGTTACTAGTTCAAATCTGCAAGGGGTAAGGAAGATCTCAGCTGTGGGGTTTGGGCATTAAGGCAGAGAGGCTTGTGGCTGGAGCCACACGCAGCGTTTTGAAAATCCACCTTCCGCTATCCTCTATCCTCTGCGCTTATCTTTGCTTGACGTTTTCCCTTTCCCCCATTGTGATCCTCAGCCTAAAATAATTGAAAAGCAATATAAACTGTCTTATTTGTCTTAGTCCAAGAGTACCAGCTTGTTCTACCCTTAAATTCTCTGGGGACTTGAGGGCAATTTTTTTCACAATGCTCCTTTTTTTTTTTTTGGTGAGCAGTATAAAGTTTTCTAATGTATATAAAACTTTTGATTGCTTTCTGCACTCTCCAAACAGGTGATCACGCAGCCCTCCAATCTTTCACTTCTTTATGGGGTATCATCTTGTGCCTCTTCTATTTTAAGGATCTCTTAAAGCAAGTGCTCCTTCTCTGCTGTACTTTCATCTTGCCAAAAGCTCGCTGCATCTTCTGTATGCCTCAGGCTCAGGACTTGGCATACCTCGTTTTTCTGCAATACCTTTTTTTGGATCAAAGTAACTTTGTCTTTAAAAATGGAATAGGTACTGAATTTGTTTTATTTTTATTAAGCGAATTAAAAAATAATAATCCCAGCAATAATCTAGATGGAATGTTGCAGCAGAGTTATGCTGAATGTCAAGATTTTTAATTTTTGTTCCATTTCAGAAAGAAAGAGTCCAAAATGTCATATTCTTACGGAATGAGAAAAGCTTTTGGATATTTGTTTCTGAAAAACACTTTACTAATTACTTGTATGTTTTACTTTCCTTGATCTTTTATTTATGTCAGCAATGTTAACAAAAACCCATGACATTTTTTGTTTGTTTTGAACCTTGTCTTCTAGTTGCATTTAGTTTCAGCAGGATACTTTAAATTATATATATATATATATATCTTGGGATATTTGGTGCTCTGTAATAACAACTTTATAACATTTACCAAAGTAAATTACCTTCTTACTAAAAATGAAACAAACAATTTGGGATATCATACCTCAAGGTTTGTTTGGTTTGTGGTTTGTTTCTTCATTTGCCCCTGGCTTATACTGCACAAAAATGCAAAACTCCAAACTGATAGGGGATGAAGCCGGAGCAGTGGTTACTGTCCCCAGGTCTTCTACGAGATCTGGAAACCCCAGGAAGACCCCTAAAAATTAGATAAAAAATAATTCCAAATAGTACTACTAAAAAAAAAAAAAAAAAAAAAAAAGAAAAAGCCTTCTTGACTTCAGTCTTCTTTTCTCTGTCCAAACCTGTGAAGAACAGATAAATTTTACACAATTCCTAGGTGCTAAGTTTGACGAAGGAAAGAGCCATCAGAGCCTGCATCCTCACCAGTTCCTAAAAGTGTGTGTACACTTCTGATCTGTTATACATTGCTATTTTTTTTCTTTCTTTTCTTGTGGCTTTTCGTTTAGAGATGGCTAAGCAGGATCTTTGCCCCATAAAGAACACATAAAAAAGAGAAGCTGAAAATGAGCCAGGGAGCTATGAAGTGGAATAGCAAAATGGTGAGGTTTGTTAATCACAAATGAAAGTACTTAGGAGTGCAGGAAGAAGACAACTGTGTAAAATCAATCATTCAATCAACCAAACTACCATGTGCTTTAATGGCATTCATTCAGAGTCACTTAATAAAACCGTAAAATTAACAACTCAAATAATAAGTAAGTCAGCTTGAACAAGTGAGTTTTCAGCAGGAATGTGGTTAGCTAAAATAAGCTCGGCACAACAACGTACCACAGCCATGAACAACCCAGCCTAAGAGAAGCAATGCCTCTAACCCTTGAGTCGCTGGGAAGTGGCAATTATACTAGTCTGCACGGAGCCTTACAGACCATGGATATAAATGTTTTGTGGGCTCAGAAGGAGGACCAGCTGTGGAAATGGTGTGAGCTGTAAGGAAGGGCCCAAGGGAAGGGCCAGAGGTCCCTGAGCACACCAAGAGCAAAGCTGAGAGGTGCAGAGCCATGTGTTTGCAGTGTGTTGCGTGGTGCGGTGCAGGCGTGGCTCCAGTCCCGTGTGGAAGCGGGATGCGGGGCAAGGATGGGAGAGTGCTCAGTATGTTATGGGAAAAGCAATAGGCACATAGGATCGGCCACATCATCACGCTTCTCTGTGCTGTGTGTCATGAAGACAGTTTAAAACCGGCTCAAATTCAAGAGGAGAACAAAAGGTATTTTGGCTACTCTGCTTGGCATATGCCTCCTGCAAGGAGAGATGAAAAGCCTTGGAGGTTTGATAGAAAGAGGTTGCAGTGATCTAAAGCTGGAGTTTAAAAGAGGAAAGGGAAGAAGGGATGGGTTTTGGCAGAAAGTCAGTGGATTTGGTCAAAGTGCAGATTCCGGTGGAAGCGAACAGAGGAGAAGTGATGATAACCTTTGGTGACTTTCCTTCAGTGCAGGGGAGCCTGTGCAATTGGCCATACAATTGCACTGCCAACTTCCATAACGTAAGCTTGAGCCATGCAATACCTTGCACTTCCTTAACGCCCATGTTCTCTGACTCATGTGATTGGGTGAGGAACTCAATATTATTTTTAAGCGTGTTTCTAACTCTCAATAATAGACAAAAACCTGAAAAAGGTCGTTCTAAAGCCAGGAGGCAAATTTAAAGAAATTGAAAAGCATTTAGCTAAAATCCTCATAATTTGGGGGCTTCACTCTTTTTTTTTTTTTTTTTTTAAATACTTCTCTCAAGTATTTAATTTCACCCGTCGGTCTTTCTGCAGCCATCCTGTTTTACTCGTGCAACATCCTTTTGACTGTAATTATAGTCATGTCATTCAGCTTTCGTACACCCCCTCAGATATTCTTTTGGCAAGGGGAATTTTAAATATAAAGCGAGAATTAATCAGCAGCCAGATTGAAGTATTGCAGAAAGATATTGAAACTGCTTGATATTTGTAAGAACTCTGGTGGTTTCTTTATGTGCATTTTAAACCATGCTGTGCTTGATGACCTTGTAATGATGAAGTCTGAAGGGAAACGGAGACTGAATCATCGCTTCTGAGACTGATGGTTTCAGCAGAGGCTGATGCTCTGAGCACTGTCACGGAAAAATAGCTGTTGTTCAAAGGTCAGTATGTGGATTTGGCAGGGGGCCCAGGTACCTAAAAACATCTGCAAAGCTGCTGTGATCGCTGCTGATCAGTGGGATGCAGGAAGAGGTGGAGATCTGGAGCCAGATGGTCTCCTTAGCGGCCACTTTGCCCCTGAGTGGCTGCATTTCTGAGAGCCCTGCTATTCCCACCCATGGCTCTGAGGCTCACCATGGTGTCCCGAGAGTGACGTTAACATGAAACTGGTGTCATTAGCTGAGCAGAGTTCAGATTAATGCAGAAATTGAAATCAGAGGCGGGGGTGGGGTGGGGGGTGTGTGTGTTACAGTAGGAAGTTGAGGAACTGAGTCCCAAGTCCTCGTCAAGGTTCAGGCACCCAACCCCAGCTGATTTACAGGTAGATCCCAGCTCCTCTGCGAGAGCGAAGCATTATCCCTAGACACTCTGCCTGCAATTTTCTCATGAGCACATGGCATTTAGCATTATCGATGCGGCAGGGTAGTGAGACACCAAGGTACCAAATGGAGCTCAATCTCCTAAACCAGCCCTCGATTCTGGAATCTTTGGGAGCTTTATGTTGCTGAGTGCCACACTCCTCCACATCAAGAGAAATGGCTGCTTTATCCGGACCACAGGCGGCAGCCTCGACCTTTCCTGGTATCTAACATGTTCCTGGTGTTTTTCAAATCTCTCCCTTGAGCTGCCAAAATTGCCTGATGACATGATGCTGCCTCCAAGCTCTCTGCCATGCCGATGAGTCACCAGCCTCCCGGGTGCCCGCCTAAAGGCTGTACTGTCCCTCCTGGTGCCAACTCCTCCATCCCATACCCCAAAGTCCAAAACCCCTGTAGCTTCCTAAAGCCCTGTGCAGGGAAAGCTTTGTGCGTGCCGAGCCCTCTGTCTCCGAGCCCGGACCCAACACGAGCAGCAGGGCGGGCATTTGGGCAGGGGAATGAATTGTTAGTGCGGCAGGGCGGGCCTGGCAGCATCCCAGGGAGAAAGTGAAGGCAGGGAATTGGGAACAGAGTCCCCACAGCTGCCAGGGACGTGCCTGGAGGGAGATCAGCTGTGCCGATGGGCAGCCGCCTGCCAGCACCGCCGGGGAAGGAGTCCAAGTCCCAGACAGCCACCAGGAAAGGCAAAGATGCATCACCCTGAAGGCTTGTCTTTGGTCATGCTGGCTACTCTCTGGTCTTGGAATTAAACAGCCTGTTTTTCCTGTTTTTCAAAAGATAGCTGAAATATTTTGGATACTTGCTTATATAATTAGCTTTTAGCTGCTCTGGATACTGTGACTTAATTATTCTGGATTCCATTGTTAAATCATTAGAGCTGTCTTGTTTACTAGCAAATTTTCTGTTTGTTGCTCCAGGATGATTTGTTTTATATTAAATTAAGTACCCAGGGCAAGTAGCATCCAAGTGTCCCAAATGCCAGCAAAGAATTGGTTTTGTTTGTTTTGCCTCTGGGCAGTTTTGAGATATTTCCAGAATGGACACTAACTGTCTCTTGGTTTAAAATCCCTCTCTTTCCCAGAACAAAAGCTTTCTTCTGTTTGTTTTTGTTTGTTTGGGGTTTTTTTTAATGCTTTCTCTTTAATTCTGTGTTGCCTGAACTGTACTTAGAGTTACTTCCAAGCTGAAGCTTGACTTAAAAACTTCGGCTTTGCCCCTGTGCTACTTGGATAACATGCAATGAGATTTGTTTCCCCCTTGGGACGTGTGTTGTTGGCTTTTCTATCAATTCATCAAGTTGACTGTTTCTTCGTGTTTTGGGATCACTATTGCAGCCACAGCTGCTCAGAAACGCTTTGATAAGATTTGTAGGGAAAAAAGGAAGGTAAAGAGAGGGCCAAGAGTCACATCATAAGAGTCAAAATCATTTTTTACAAAGGTTGTGGGTGGAGAGGAGAGTCCTGCTCCCACCTTGCTGCCCTTGCGGGCTGGTCTCCATCTGTGCCACTGGGGGGTCTTGCTTTGTGTTAGTAATTGATTGTGGGGAATGGATGAGTTGGGGGCATAGGGAGGTAATTATGTGGCAGAGCAATTCAGAATCCGTGCCCTGGTAGGGGGAATGGTTTCACGGAGCTCTGCGTGCACCTCCTCTTTGGGCTGGGGACACAAACCTCTGCCTTCACCTCCCTGCTGGGCATTGGGCTCCTTTGGTCTCTTCCCATCCTCATGTACAATTAGAGCAGTCATTAAATACGAATATTTTTTGAAGAACCCAATTTTTTGTAGCTCAGCCAGCTCTAACTATAGCTCTCTGTTGACAAAAACCGGACAAATACATTTTGTCAAGAATGCCTTTTATTTCAGATTAAGAGAAAAAAAAACCAAACAAACAAACAAAAAAAACCAACAAAAGGAGTCTTCTCCAGAAAGGCTTGTGTCCCTCATTTATAAAGGTCTGTGCAGAAAACAACATGAGAACAATGTAGCCACCCTTTTCTGCTAAGGTCAGAAGGTGGACTTCTATACCAGGTGCAATAAATGAATCAAAGACATAATATTGACATAGTGGAATAGGAACAAAAACATTGCAGTACCATGTAAGACCTCCTTTCCCTCACAGTGGCCAGCACCAGCTGCTTCTGAGAAAAACACAGGGGAATCTATAGGGGATTTTTTCTTCTCCTCCCACATGGGAATTTGTGTCACTTTTTTTTTTTTTATTTTTAAGCCTCTGCAATAGCTGTTTACATGCCTGGGAAGGGGGAGGAACACATGTCCTACTCCGGTAAGACTTGGCAGGGAGTTCAGAGTTTTATAAGCGATGTGCTTACTCAGTTATTTTTAGCACGTTATTACCAGGCTGCTTTGGTTTATTTAATGGACGATATTGACTCCGTCCCCATCCGGCTGTGAAGCCGCTCTCGCTGCCTGCCATGCAGGCTGGGCTTGCGGGGCTTTACTGGAGAGGAGCTGCCTGCTCGGGGCTGCTGCCAAACGGCCAGAGCATCACCGATCTCTCTGCCTTTCACCAAGCCTCATATTAGGCACTGGTGATGACTATTTCTTGGCCTCTTGAAAGAATTTTCCCACTCTCAGGTATAGCTTTCTAGTTTCTGGATCCCACTGATGTAGCTGTTAGAGCTCCCAAGCAAAGTCCTGGAGAGTTACTATGGCTCCACTGAGCTGCAGTAACTGATTGCTGGTGTCTTCTGCCTGTGACAAATACAGGCTCGTACCCCAGTGAAATACGTTTATGCTAACACATTTTTCTTAATTTGCATTGGGCTAAAAGTGTTGGTACAGGCAGCTTAGTGAAATGTAGTTGCTTCTTAATCCATGGCAACTTAATCATGTGTCTGGGCACTAGCTGTACTGGTTGGGTAATTTACCATGGCAGATATTTGTTGCGTTTATGGTTTTCAGACAACTGATACTGTTTAGCTGGAAGATAAACATTTCAAAACCACACAATGATTTAGGAGCTGTGGGCAAAATGTATGGGAGCTGGGTATCTGAACTCGTTTAAAGATCTTGCTGCATATTCCTATTTCTAAAATGTGGCAGTGGGCCAGTTTTCATAGATATTTAAATACTGACAGATGCACTCAGAATAAAAATCCTACTAGGTGACTATCTGCATCCTTAGACTTCTAAATACTTGTATATATCTAGCATTTAAAAGCTTAATTTTCCAGCCCCATTTGTTTGAAATCATTTAATGAGTCCACGTTGCTTTTAACAACTAAAGATCTTAGTTCATACAGGTATTTCTGAAAAAAAGTTTAAGTACCATAATCATCAGGAAAAGACCCTAAAATTGGATTTGTTTGAATGGGCTTTTTGAAAAGAGTTCCCCTTTCTGTAGCAGAGAAATTTTTAAAAGTACAGCTGCATAGAGTGATACTGATAAATAAAGAACGTTTCTACCAACTGTGTGGCAAAATGAACAAGGTCTGTTTTTTCCCTAGAGGTAAAGAGCTTGGGCAGAGATGCATGAGCTTGGATGCTCTCTTAGGACTTTCCAGTGCCAATGGATCCGTCACTGGAAAGTTGCCATGGACAGAACTGGGATGAGGGTGATGCACCCCACGGGATGCTCGTGGTGGAGGAGCACTGCTGCACCCTGGCACTGCCCAGAGCTACCGAAATTGCCAAGGCTGGACCTGCTCTTGGAAAAAGTTTTCTTTGAGTTTGGTGTCAACAGGAGGATTTGCCCCAGAGAGGGGAAAAAAGCTAAAGTTGAAGAAAACCAAGTGTTTTGGGCTGGAAGAAAACCAAGTGTTTTGGGCTGGATGTCTTTTCTGATCTATGGGGTTGGGAAAGGGCTCTCTCTGACTGCATGCTATAAACTTCTGCACAGTCATGTCTGTGAATTGCAATAGATAGTTACTAACACTAAGTAGAGAGAAATGTGACTTTTTTATTGTTGTTTATTTTTTAATCAACCCTGTGTTAAGCCTGTGCATACATCTGTCATCAGAGACCCTCTTCCTTTTGCACTTAATGGCATTTCTGCTGCCAACCCGAAGATTGACTGTACAGGGCTGGCATTTTTCCAGTGTCAGTTTTTCTTCTTGTCAGCTTTTCTCTTCTTTCTTTCTTTTTTTTTCCTCTTTGGTGACAGTATTTCTCTGTTTAGCTTCTTTCCATGCTAGACTCTTCCACACTGAAAACCCTGTCCAGGGACTTTGCTGCGCATGCTGAGGAGAGATGGCAAAGCATGCTTGAAAGTGGCTTTAAATACTCAAACACATGGGAGACATTAGCTAGCAAAGGAAACGTTTTACTGTGAAGTAATCTACAGTTCAATGAATTTATGGAAATAAATTTGACTGCAAGTTAGGCCTGAAAGGTATAAAAGCGTGCTGGAAGGAGAGCTTTGCCAGAGGTAAACTGCATAAAATGGCTGCTCCGGAGAAGGAAGAGGGCAAGTTAGCAGGGCACGAGGGCACGAGATTTTGTGCTTTATTTCATTACGTGTTCATACATTGGTGCCATTCATACATCAGGGTCCGGGCACTTTTTTTTTTCCCTTTATAACAACTATAGCAGCGTTTGCTGTTGGCCTGGTAGCCCATGCAGCTCAGCTTTTCACTGCTACTGATGCCTGTACCAGTAGGCTGAAGTGTATGCTTGCATGTCCTGCGGTCCTACGTCCTTGCTGCTGTGCCGTTTATATGGCAAGCCTGGGACTTGGACAAGGTCTGGACAGAGGATCTGTCTCCTGTGAAGGTCCTGGATGTGGGAGGCTTTTAGGCTTTGTAGAGTCCACAGGGCTGGAGCGTGTGCATCTGGCTTTTCTGCAGCCCGAGCCTGCGCTGCCATGTCCTGGCACAGGGCACGGGCTTTGCAGCCTCCACATCATCGGCTGGAACAGAAGCCTGATGTCCCAGCCATGCGGAGACCACTGGTTGTGAGGACAGCAGCTTGAAATGACAACAAGGCATCTAGGGGAAATGGAAAATGGGAGCACTGTTCAGGTTTTAAAGATGAAATGTCCAAATACCACTTGTACCCAAGTATTTCTACCTGCTTCAGATAAGGTAGCGAGCAGGCTGACAGCGTGAGCTCAGAAGACACTGTGAGCTGTCAGTATGTTAATTCACTCAGACAAAAAAAAAAGTCTGGCTTGGACATTTGCCTCAGACCTTTCTGGCTTTGCTTTATTCTGCAGGGCAGCCTGTCCGGAGCTGCACGGGTCCAGCACCGCCTGTGCTGGTTCAGGCTCAGCGTGAGCAGCTGCAGCTCTACTGCCTTGACAGAGTTTGTGTTTTCCTGTGATCGGATTTGGCCCCAGCTCCCCCAGCTCCGTGCTGTATGAAAGCTGCAGGCAGGAGACATGCTGTTTAGATGACACTGAGTTGTTTTCTAGGAAAGGTGCTGTAGTAAGTGCTAGCAGCTTTATTGGATGAAATTAAATGTACATCATCCTAAATGATGACGGTTTGTAGATCTTTACTTTGGCACATTATGGAATTTATGGGGTGTAAAACAATTTCAGAATCGACACTGCAGAGATCAGAAAACACTATTGTACATTTGGAAATGCAAAGCAGCGTGCGAGTGTTGTGCTGGGAGAGGTGCTATGGGCTCCTTCCCCAGCTGTAAGGGAAAGCAGAATTGTTGTGGCAAATAGCGATAGCCCCACTCCTCTGCCAGCTCACGAGTGGAGCAGCTTGGCCAGTGCCTCTGAATTATCCGGTGAACGATTCAGCTTTTAATTGGGTGCAAGTGCTTAATAGCCCTATACAGTTATGTAAATATCATGTAAACAGAAACAAACTCCAATAATTGGACGTAGCAGCAGCGGCTATGATTAGATCACGTTTACATCAAAACAACTAATTGCCTGAGCGCTGGGTTAGTGAGTTCACACCCAGCTCGGAGGATTTGCACCTACGATGGGTTTCGGTATTTGCAAACGCAGCAGTCGATGGCAGCTGCGTCTGCTCCCAGGTCCTCCTTCCCAGTCAAGTTCTGCTTCTTACAAAGCCAGCATTGGGGTTAGTGTTCCTCCGTTGGACACACACGGACCTATTCTGGACCTAAATGCAAGAAATGCCAAGTTTGCAGCCCTGGGGAGAGCCTGGTTGTCTCCTCCGTGCTGCTGCTCATTCGGAGGGCAGGGACGGGGCTGCCCTTACAGGGAGCTGAGGGATCCCAGGGCAAGGCGTGCTGGTGGGGCTGAGGCTGGGACACCAACACACCACGTGTCAGGGTCAGCTCCAGCTGGCTGCCAGGTCTAGTTTTAACTCCCATTCAGTCACCTCTTGCCTTTCTGGATCCTTTCCTGGCCTTGTCCCTGTAATTTAGGGGAGTAAAACAATTATAAACTGATGGAGATGGTTTGAGTTTGGCCTTTGGGGGATGAGGTCTCTGCTGCAGGTGCTCCTGACAATGGGAATTTCTCTCTCACACTTGTTTTGGTTCAGCTGATAAAGCAATGATTCCCTCTAGTACTGCATGGGTGATCTTTTTTTAAACAAGGGGAGCTTTCCATTTCCAAAATTGGCGATAAAATATTTGAAGTGTGGCAATTTATGGAAAAATGGGAGTGTTTAATCCAGAAAATGAGAACTGGCAGCAGTATATTGAAATATTGGGCTGGTATTTTCTTGCAGATAAGGCTATAGATAAGAACAAAGATAAATTGATTTTCCTTAGTGTCTGTGGCAGTAAAACCTCTTTTCTCTGGAAGACTTTCTTACGCTGTCAGAAACTTGGAGATAAAAGAATGCTTGCAAAATAACTCAGCGGAATCCTTACTGCACCCCAGACCCCAGCACATGGGAATGGGTCCTGGTGGGGCGAGGAAGGGCGAAACCAGCGGCGTGTATGCGGCAGAATGGAAAGGATTTAAAAAACTACTGATTTGGGAATGTCTGTGGGGTTATGATGTGGACATTTTGGCATTAATAGAGAATTCAAAGACAGTTACTGGCAGAAAGAAACTTAAAATAGCCCAAACTGGTAAAATTAGCAACAGTAGAGGAAGCAGCAGAGATTTTAAAAGCAGGCACTTGGGAAGCAGGGACGATAAAACTCAGTAAACAAAATGCAAAGCTGTTTGGAAGGTGTTTAGCCTCTTGAGAGGTGTTTCCACTCTGGAAAGACTCATTCTGCATCTGTTTGTGCATTTAAAATGGCCCAGGGCAAGATTCAGAGGAGGATTTAAGCATTGCAGCTTAGTTAAGTGAAACAGAATGTAAACCTTTGTAGGAAGCACATCCTCACCTTGAGCCTCACTGCCTGCTGTATGTGGTGGCTGAGCTTTCTTTGAATTTGTTGCATTTAATTGTAATTAAATGAATGAACAGATGTCATGTTTTCCATGGCTGTGCTGTAGGCCACCTCCAGTCTTCCATTCTCGGTAGAAGAGAGTCTGGAAACATGGAAATGCTACATTTATTGCTCAGCTTTACCTCACCTTCGACACAGCACCTGTAGGTGACAGCCGGCCTGGCAGAAGCTTTTTCTGAGTGAAATCTCAGCTCAGAGTTTTCTTTTCTCAGAATGCTCCATTACTGCAAGGATTTACCTTGGAGAAGAAGCTGAAGAACAGCTTCTTTCAACTTTTGGCAGTAAATAGGTTCCCATGAGCAGATTTCTCAATAAGAATAATTATTCTAGTAAAAACTTCTACAAGAAATTAAGTTGGTGCTAAACATGGATGAATTATTCTTTTTTTTTTAACCCCTAAGGAAGAGGCTACTGCCTGAATATGCAAATTAAAATGCTTTTCATGTATATTTTTCATGCTGGGCTTTAGTTGCTGTTCCCTTTCCTAGAATGAATGCTTTCACCACTACTCCACCCCAATATCTGCATTTGTATTTGATTTCCCAGGGCTAGCTGCCCAAGCCATATCCCAGACCTTGCTACCCTTGGTCATGCAGAACAGAGTCTGAATTCCTGAACTGTCCCATCCATTCCACCAAGGCAGTTTATAGAGGAATCATTGCAAGGTAAGTCTCTATTTTCCCTGTCCATCCAATTACCTTCGTGAAGAAAATAGCTTTTTTTCTAAAGTCTTTAAAATAAATTAGTGTGATACTTCGGTTGGTTTTTGTTTTTTAAAGCTGTCAGCTTTAAGATTTATAAAGAAACCCAGAGCTTACTCTTTTCCAACAAATTGTCCCGGTGACAAACCAGCAGTTACAGCCCGTAATGAATTATTCTCCAAGAAATCATGGACATAGTCTCATTGCTTGACTGTAGGTGGTAAATACAGAATTTAATGGCTCAATTGTTTAAAATTATTTGCATGGATACACAACCGTACCTATATTGCAGTTGCATCAGGGGAGGCCTAGCAAGGATTGCCAGGCATTTCTATAGGTGCTTGCGGTGTGAACTGACTGATCCTGGGTGCTGGACAGCAAGGCTGATCCTCTCTTTGCTTTCATCCATCTTTACTTTAACATGTTTACTTCTGATTGATAATGTATTGCAGAACATTAGCTCTAAATCCAGCACTTTCTCTGAGTTCCTGCTGCTGCCTGGAGCCCCTTTCAAGGCTCCTCAAGCCTCACCCTCCACATCTCCAAACACCAGCATGCTTGAAAAGGACTTCTGTGAGCATGTTTCATAAGCCCCTGAGCACGTGGTGAGGAGGTTAAATACCACGTGCTTGCCTTTGGTTCGAGGTGTGTTTCTGTAACTGTGGCCTCCAGCCAGCACATCATGCGTCTGAGTGTTTCCTTAAGAGCATTCTCCACCTATAGGTACAAAAGCCTAAATTTTTTAATTTCTAAGGCTTCACTTTCAAGAGTGAGGGATCCCACTTCACTCTGAGTGTCTGGCTGTAAGACCAGCTGAAGTCAAAGGGGTTTGATACCTACGCTGAAAGTGGCTTAACCAGTCCACGTTACAGGTGGGTCCAGTGAACTTCACAGTGATTCTGCTATTGTAAATGTTATATTACCTACACTGAAAAATCCATAGTTGCTCACATTTACAATTTAATTACTTATTATTATGTTAAGAATTAATTAAGCTGCTTGAGAATAATGTACTTAAATTGCATTACAAGCACGGTTTTGGCACTGATTCTGAGGTCTTTATTTATGTAGCTGAGTACTTTGCTTGAATTTAATCAACTGTTTGCCCGAGCACAAACCTGAGTTTTGCAGAATCAAACCCCATATTTTTGTTGTAGGCTTAGAAACCATGACATTGCTGTATGTGTTATGTGTAGATGACAGCTGTATGTGTAGATGACATTGCTGTATGTGTAGATGACAGCTGTCATTTTTATATGAATAGTGTAATCTATTGACAGCTTTGATATAAACACTGTAATTGATGTGTTTATGACAAAGAATTGTAGCATTCGGTGCTGGAGAGTTTAGCACCGTGTCTGAGCAGCAATTCTGTAACATTCCCATTTATTTCTCCCACACTCCCGTTTACCTTGTTTACCCACATCCTGAAATGTCACGAGCGGTACACCTCAATGCAGGCCACTGCGCTGAACAAGATGAGATTTAACTAAGATGACTAAAACCAAATTCCTGGGAGGAGGGGAGGTCTATGCTGATGCTACTATTTTTTTCTGAATCAAGTGGTTTCAACACTGATTTTGCTGATGCTGTGTCAAAGGATATTTCAACATGCCTTTGAATAAGGCATAGCTGGCTGGTGTCTTGGTATGGACCCTGGAGTAACTTAGTGTGGCAGAGCTATGGAGCTGCAGTGTCCCAGTGAATTGTTGGTGTTTTGGTGGAATGGCAGGAAGGTGAGATCTGGGTAGGACACAACACATCGATCCCCTTTTAAGTGCTGTTGAGAGTGGATGTGTGGGGAAGGCGGGGTCAGGAAGGAGAACGTTGCATTTGCTGCACTTACAGCTCACGTCTGACCTGGATCTAGGCTCAGGCTTGCTCCCCAACTCCTCACTTGCCATGCCCATTAAACACAGGCAGGTCTGTAGGCCATCTCTCCAGAGCATCCAGGTCCCAGGGACAGGAGGCAAGCCAGCCTGATGGGCAGTGGGGGCAGAATGGCAACCCCGAGATGATTTAGGAAGCTGCTTCTGACCACCCCTTAGCAGAGAGTTGCCACTTTGCAGTTGAGACAACAGTCTTACTACTTGAGGGCTGCAATAGCCAGCAGCAGGAGCCAGCAGTATTCCTGGCTGAGCCCAGGAACGGAGCCGAGAAGTGCTTCTACTGTTCATCTGAATCCTTCGTACGAAGTGGCAGTTCAAAAGCAATTAGCATCCCTGTCAGAGCTTGGCTGCAGTGGTACGGAGGGCACCGCCGGGGAGGTGACAGGTCTGCTCTCCATCCGTGCCCCACCAAGTGCCCACCAGGCTTGGGGGGAGAAACTGTGGCCTGCTGCCACCATCCCCGGCAAACCAGAGCCCAGTTACGGAGTGCTCCTGCTGTGCTCCATCCCAGTTTGGTTGCACGGGCAGATGTCAGGGATGTCCCCCTCTCCCTCGCTGGGAGTGGGAAAGTGGCCAAGAGGAGCAGAGAAATGTGTAGAGATTTGACAGTACATGACTTCCCAAATGCACCGGCCAATGTAACTGCGCTCAGTTCTCCTAATCATGTGTGAAGTTTCTGGCACTCCCTCCTAGGAAGTGTGTTTCCAAACAGGGGCTCACGGTCAGTGGTACCATCTGTTGGAAAGGGTATTAGCTCCGTTTGCATGCCCTCACGCCTAATTTGCACATGCAAAATAGTGTCCCAGTTGCACATATGCTACTGCAGGTGAGACTCTGCCTTTAACTTTCTGAAAATGAAGCCACAAATGGCCACAACTCTTGATGGTTCTCCAAAAGATGCGCTCTGTGTTTGCACTGTCTCAGTGCTGGGACTGGGGAGCACTCATGGTTCAAAGGTAGTGTTGCTGCTACAGCCAGCCTGGCATTACACAGCATTGCTCCTGCACCTGACCCCAAATGTGTGATTCTTGTTGAAAGCAATGTCAATCACAATTGCTAGTTTCTGCAATATTGTGACACCTGCAGATCTATTTGGAAATAATCTACTGACATGCAAGTATAGGTTCCTAACTCAGAACAGAGTAAAAGAAGGAACAGAAAATTGCCTTTGTGCTGGGTTTAATATTTACATCTCAGACTTTGCCAAATAGGTTTGTTATTTATAGCAATAGCAGCAGTAATATTCATCAGTTGCCATGGACATACTAAGCTCACCAAATACAACAGTGAACCACAATCTGCACTGGAGTCATTTTAAAACGCTTTCATGCTGAGTGAAATAGTTTGTATTAAATTTAAGAGTAAAATGCTAGGTTTCTCTAGTGCCATTTCTGGGATTTCAGATATAAAAATGGAAATACGTTATTGGAAATGTAATGGGAAGAGCGGTGCTGTATACAAGAACCCTAAAGAACTTATTTGTCACTAGGTAGCATTTCAGGATCACAATTTACTGTGCCTAAAAAGCAGAATATATAATGAGAGCACCTAGAATTCCATTAATAAGGATGTATTTTTGGAGAGCTGAAAAACTAGATGAAAAATAAAATTTTGTTAAGTTAACTCTTAATGGAAGCACATTTAGGGGGCCAGCTACTGCCTTCTTCTGGCATCTTTATTTGAAGCGGTTGGTCAGTGTATCTGATGTGGGAAAGGAATCATGCATGCAGACCACTGCTCTGATCAAATCCTCCTGTTCTGCATCTGGGGAAGCAATCCTCATTTCTGAAATGCCAGACCTCTAAAATATTGCTAGAGATGCAAATTTTTCTGGGATAATTTGGGGAAAGAAAAGACAGCAATTATCCAAGACTTTCTAGACAGAGCCTGTGAAAAGGGTTAAATCTGGGCAGGGAGATCTCAGTAGATATTTACTGGTTATCCATTGAACCTGGTCTTCCCCTTCCCCAGCCCAAAGAACAAATCCAGCAGTAAAAGAACAGCTGAAAGCTGTCAGGCATTAATACCTATAGATAAGGTCATTCCTTAGGGGAGACTTGCTCAAATGCATAATAATATAACCAGAAACTGTAAAAGACACTGAGATATATTAGAAGATAAAATAAAGCAGACTGAAATTCAAACACAGAAAAATCTAAACTTTATATGGTGAAAGGTAAAATATTTCCACAGATAAGTAGAGGCTCTTGAGTGAGCAACTGTTTGAAAGACCTGGGAGGCTGGTTAAATCTTTGGGGATGAGAGTTTGAAGGCTTACACGATACAGATAATGGAAGAGGCAGGTTGTGAGAGGGGGCCCATCGGAGGTGAAAAATAACCTGCAGGAGCAGGTCTGAAGCCCAGCTCACCTGCTGCAGCAGTCGTGGGGTCTGAAAGGGCAGGAGGGACCGAAGCATCGCTTTGGCCAAGTGGAGGAGCTGCAGGTAACTAGGGAGCTCCCCCAGAGCAACCCTAAAAAAAGCAGCCTCCTATTAAAGTAGAGATTCAGTCGTGCTGTGGCACAAGCACTGACGGACAAGGCTGTCTCTGAGGTTCTGTGATTTTTTCCAATGTGGTTTGCAATATTTTGTGCTAAAACTGAGAAAGTTTGAACTGGATTGTGGATAAAAGTATCTATTTTGAAGGGATTCCTCTACTGAGCCTTTTTGGGTTATTGTTGTTACTTTGTTGTTGTTGCTTTTTGTCTTTAACTTGAGTTTTTTTAATGCAGCATCATGCTGCAAATCCTCTCAGTGGGACTATATTTTGGTGTGAGTCTGGTCTGAAAGCTGTGGCTGAGAACAGCACATGGTTTGATAATGTGGCGATACATCCATTTCCACTGGGAAATTAGTCTAGTGCTCACCGTGTTTAGCTGGCAGGCCTTGGTTAAACCTCTACCACTGTGTGTGTGTGAAGCAAGCTGTAGCACTGGATTTTCCTACTATCTTAGTGGGTTCATCCTCTCTCGTGGCTCGGATCAGACCACGTTAGTACTCACCTGATTTTTGCAAGGCAGTGTTCTTGAATGCATTTTGCATTTAATCTGGTGTTTGTGCAGGGGCCAAGAAACTGCAGCCCAT
This sequence comes from Mycteria americana, assembly GCF_035582795.1. Taxonomy (NCBI): domain Eukaryota; kingdom Metazoa; phylum Chordata; class Aves; order Ciconiiformes; family Ciconiidae; genus Mycteria; species Mycteria americana. The sequence goes on along the minus strand of NC_134375.1, from coordinate 13,989,697 downwards.
AGTGGTGGGAACTGGGCTCGGCATCGCCAGCCAGGCTGGCAGCGTTTGCTGGTTGCTTGGGCGAGGTGGGCGAGAGTGCCAGCAGTCTGTAATCAGGACTTAAATACATTTTCTGGGAGGAATCTGCTGATTTCTGAGTGCTGAAGGCTGCCCAGACCTCTCAGCACTGGGATCGGAGCGGGTTGTGCTTTGGGAAAGTAGTAAAGGAAGAATTCAAGGATCAGTCTTGCCAGTGAAATACCTATGCTTACTCTAGTATTGCAAGATTTTAACAGTTCTATGGTTCAAGACACAAAAGTGATTATGAGCTGGCCTCAGTGAAAATGAGCTTTCTAAAAGTAATATTGCAAATGCAATTGTAGAGTAGGGAGTGTTACAGCCCGTCAGTAAAACTTTTGGTACTGGCTAAGTGGTGGACTGGCCTTTGCAGGTTGCAGATTGGTCATATTCCTATCTGAGCTCCTTCCTGCTGCGAAAACAGCCCAGGAGCCCATCCTTCTGTAATAGTTTTCTCTTTTCTTCTTCTTTAGCTGAATGGAGGCTTGACAGTTCTCAAATAGACTTAGATATACTGCAGATATTTTATAGTTTTAGCATGTATTGTTGTGCACAACGTGTAATTGTATTTACTTGCTGGCAATAAAGAAGTTGTAGGAATAAAAAAATCCCCACAACACTGCTATATTCTCTTCCTTTTCATACAATGCGGTGTGGGAGAGATTACTTTCCTGAGATAAAATTGCAACGTATGAAATCCCGCACTGAGCGCTTCAATGCATTTTTGTTACAGGGAAAACAAATATGAACAAGAATGGGAGCAAAATTTACTGTTTCTTTTGTTCGGTTTTGCTTTTTCTTAGTGTGTTTTTCATTTACAAAATTTGCCAGGCAAAAGAGACGTGCAAAGTGAAAATGGAGGGAGAACTGTTAAAAACAATTACTGACATGCCCGTAAAATCCAGTATGTGTTAGCCGTTCAAGTACTATTCCCCCTCCCTGAAGCGTAGGGCAGTGTGGCTAAACAAACCGTCGGGAGTGTTTATAATCATCAGAGCTACAGCATTAGCGAACCAAGGAGGAAACACAGTGCAAATGATCCCTCCTTCACTGTGCTCACTGCATCTGGTGCAGACGTCCCCTGCTGCACTTCGGGGGGTCTTTGTGCAGCAGGGGACTCCAGCAGGACACTTTTCCCTCCCTTGATCCTGTCTGTAGCCATTCTTTCCAAATATGACTACATTTTATCTAGACAAAGCACTTTTTTTTACTCCAATTTTAAAGCTCACCTGATTTCAACTATCTGCAAAATTTAGCTTAGCTTTCTGAAGGCAAGGAAACCCCAGCTATGTAGAATTTAGTAAAAATTGGTCCTGTATAAGCAGGGATCCTCTGACTCTTAAAAACAAAAAGATTTATTGAAACCTCTCTGGAAGTAGAGGAGTCATCAGTGAGGTCTGTGTGCGTGCCGCTATTTTAGCCTAGCACAATACCAATGTTTCATATTCAGAAAGCTTAGCTCCAGCTGTTGCAGAAAAGTTGGCGAATTATCATTTGCAGATAAATCTTGTATCTAAATTGTACTTCTTGGTTGCTAATTTTACTAATTAAAATATCTATCACCCGTGCACGGCCTCAGACTGATTTAGAATAGGAAGATGACTGTCTTCAATTTAATGAGGACTTGTACATGAACCGCAGATTCTTATCCAAGTGGCTGTGCTGTAATTTATCACTGTGTTAGGGCCAGAATGTTCCAGCGGTGGAGAGATGTTAAATGTGTACTGAGTGGATTCAGACAATAATACACGTTCTTACAGAAGGGTTTGGTAATGCGGTCGCTGAGCCATAGGGTGCCGTTCTACACTGGAGGAACCTGTGTCGATAGGACAAGGGGTAATGGTTTTAAACTAAAGAAGGTAGATTCAGACTAGATATAAGGAAGAAATTCTTCACGGTGAGGGTGGTGAGGCACTGGCACAGGTTGCCTAGAGAGGTGGTGGATGCCCCATCCCTGGAAGTGTTCAAGGCCAGGCTGGATGGGGCTTTGAGCAACCTGGTCTAGTGGAAGGTGTCCCTGTCCATGGCAGGGGGGTTGGACTAGATGACCTTTAAAGGTCCCTTCCAACCCAAACCATTCTATGATTCTCATTCATACATTTGCTTTGGAGCTTCAGACAGTGAGACCATAACATGTACAAAGCTGTGTTTGCCTAGAGCACTGCAGTTTAAGTATCATGTTTTTCATGGAACTTATCATCAGATTTCTGTTTGTGTATCTCCTCGGGGAGGAGGGAGCGGAGAGGGGCTGTCAGGAGCTGAGCAGCAGAAGAGGTTGCAGACATCCGTGGCAGTCCTCTGTAGAGACGTGGCTTTGTAGGAAGCACAGCGCTGCTTTCCCTGCGCAGGAGCGGGCAGAGGCGTCAGATGCCCTTCACCTTGGGAGCGAGGGGCTCCTGCGGGAGCAGGACATCGTGGGCACTGTGGGGGAGAGGCCACCCTATCTCCCAGCGGGGATTTCCATGTGGGACACCCGCCTTCACGCCCTCGCTGGCTTTAGGCAGGGGGAATCTCCTGTGTTTTCTGCTCTGCCTCTGCCTTTGAATGGGAAACAGCATCCCCTGTTCACTAATGTGCATCATCAGTCTTTCAAAGATGCTTGATTTCTGTTTGATTCTTAATTATTATAATAGTTAAGGCACTTAACATGCTTTAGTGATTTACTTCATTTAATTGGATGTAGTGATTAGAATATCTTTTATATTACCCTCACTGCAGTTTTAATTTAAGATTATAATCTCATGGTTCTTTTCAGTTCCTCTAACTTTCATTTAGATACTGTTTTTTCTTTTCTGATTTCGTTTATTCATTTTTCCTGCTGATTCAGTAAACATGCTGCTAGGATGATTTCTCAGGAAACCTGAGTGTGGTTATAAATTCTTTCATTTAGTGCAGACACTAATGAATTAAAAAAATATGAAAATGATGCATGGGACTGTACTCAGCCTCTGGAGTTGTCTGTTGCTTTTTGCAGTCATTTATTAGAATTAGAAAAAATAAAAAAAAAGAAATTATTCTCTTGATGGGGCCTAGAGGGAACATATGAAATAAGGAGATGGAAAATGATAGTGTGACTTCCTCTTTGTGTGTGTCACGTCCTGCCTTAGTAGATGGGCGATGTACAGATTAAGATTTTAGTATTATGAACCAGTGCGTGAGATTTAGGTATTATTACCCAGTGTAGGAATTGCTCTGGTGAAGGGAATTGAAGCCCAAGGCTGTAGGTTCAGCCCTGCTGCCCTGGGCTGGGGGCACCAGCACAGGCACTGGGGAGGAGGATGGAGAGGAGCGGGTGCGGGGAGCCGCGCTGAGAAATACAATTCTGTGTAATTGGAGAAACGAGCAAGCACTTCTCCGGAGGGACAGTGGTGGATTCTCCAAATTAGTTTGAAACGTAGAGTAGCATGTTCTCTTTTCTTCTTGGTGATGCACAAAATCACACAGATAATCCAGCTGGCTTGTCACTGTAGAAATATATAGTATCTGCATTTTGTCTCCTTTATAGTGCCAAATCCTAAGTGTCCTCCGTCATTATCAGTGCTCCTTTCAAAGGGAAAGGGCCAACGCAGATATGGGCATGCACGTGACACTCAGAGGATTTACAGGTCCAGCAGGAGAGAAGCGGTTGCTTTGTAAGAAATTCCCATTTGCGATTAGGCTAAGAAAGTCCAGACATCCATTTTACAGGCTTTTCTGTGCTCGGAGGTTTGGCTACCTGAAATACATGGAAGCAGTAAAGCACTTTATCTGCTTTCTCCTCTCTTCGCCAGCACAGATACTGTTATTGTAGCACAAGGAATATGGTTTGCTTGAATTCTGACAAAGAACTACCATTACAAAAAAAAAAAAATCCTTATCATTAGAATGTAACAGTGATCCTGTCCAAACAGAATAAAGGATTAGGTCCCCAGTGCAGTGCTCCTGATCCTGCCCGGAAAGTGGCCGCTCAGAGAAGGGAAACGGGGCTTGTCACCCCCGTGCCCCACCAGCTCCTGTGCCAGCCGTACCCGGGCTGGAGACCAGCTCGAAACAAAGGGCCTCTTCCTTTTCCTGTCCAAGACAACTAATTAGGTGAAAGCAATGGGTACATGCAGGGCTTCGGAAACAGTCTTTGATGCATTAGTTATTTAGCCTGTCTCATTGCACTTGTGTACCACTACTGTATTGCCTTCCCAGACCGTGTGAATGCACCTTCCGAGCCAGGTCCTGGTGCCTTTAATCACTGTGGATTGAACTTTATTCTGGGAAGTGTCCCAGTGAAATCAAATAGGTTTTGTGCAGAGCAAGGCACTGCTGAACACGACTACAGGTACCAGTGTCTGGCCCTGGGTGACCACGGCATCTGCTCTGACCGTCCTGGAGCATCACAGCGCTCAGCGAGGAAAACAGAGACTGTCACTACATTAACGTGAAATATTAAAATGGCTCCAATGTTTGGAGCTGCCAAGTATCGGGCCTATAATACACGTCCTAAAGCAGTCAAACCGTTGTTACAAGTGCAAAAATATTAACAAATCATTGGTTATTTAAACGGAATCATTGAGGGCTCATCTGGCTAATGAGGAAGAAAAAAACTGAACTGAACACTTCTTTTCAATTTTACAGAGACGTATGAGATCAGCTGTTCATAGGAAGCTATCAGTGTACATACCTCGTTAGCTCCCTTGTGTAAAATTCCTTATCTGCTTCTTATTAGTCTTTCATTAATTAAAACTACAGAATTCAGTATTTTTTGTTAGCTGTTCTCTCAGCATGAAATTTGGCTAATTCTTCTACTATTGGAAACAAAGCTCAAAGATTGAAGTTTATTCTTATTGTGTTCTTTCAGTTATTTATTTCATATTGCTGTCATGCATGGATGAATTTATATGATGCTCTGATGACCTTTAGAAAGTCTTCTGATTAAATGCTGTTCTACTTCATTATGACATTTCTGTACTTGTACTACCAGATTTGATGTGTACAGCTTAATAACACAACCAGACATGAATGCTAATAACTTTACAATTCATAGCATTGCTATTTTTTAATGTAGATTAATTTTAAAACAAGTTTCTCTTGCTGCAGGCTTACATGAATCATATAAATTAGAAGGTAACAAAAGAACATATTAGCATTTGTTAGCCTAGATGCACAAATTTTGTAGTAACCATTTTAATATGTACTACAACTTTTCCAGCCTCAAGTTTAATATGTACTACAACTTTTCACCCTCGATTTTTCAACCAACATCATAATTGAATTGGTTTCCTTCTTGCCTAAGGATAATGATTTTACACTGATGGAATTGTTATTAGATTCTAAGGATTATACTGATGTTGCCTGTTTTACATAGAGCTAAAAAAAAAAATCAAAGTTATTCAACTGTAAAATACTTTTACACAAAGGCTACTGTAAGTCTGAGATAGATGAACTAATTATTATGTTTAGAGTTGTTGTTAATACCCAGCATCCATAACTGGAGTAAACTTCTTGAGACAGCTCTGTGCAGTGGATGTAGAGCGCTTTTGAAAACCCAGCCCCATTGGATGTTCTTGAAGTCTGGCAGGTGGTAACTTGCTGTTATGGAGCTGATGCTGTGAAAGCATGTGTTCATCGAGGTAGGAGATGGCTCCCTACAGATGTTCACAGAAATCACTCTGAAACCTCCTAACCTACAGACACATCCTCTGGTAGTGGGACAAGAAGCAGAGGAAAGGTGGAAGAGGGGAAAAAAGAAGGCATTACCTAGGGGACAAGTGTCTTTACTGGTAGGGATCTGGTTATCATTTCAGTTTGTGTTTGGAAGATCTGCCCGTGCTCCACCACACCTTCCTAAGTGTTAAAACAATGTTTTAACTCCTCCAGAATAGGTGAGAGCCAGCTCACCTGCATCTGCCATTTTCTGTCTGCACATCCAAGCACTTCTTGGATGTATGGAGGGACAAGATAGTCCAGGTTAAGCTTAAATGATAAGTTTCTGCTATCCTGAAAAAAATCAACATTTCAGAGGTAATTACACTTTAGGCTGCAGAAATAGCTGTTGAATTAATTGATTTTGCACTTACTTCCTGATGTGCTAAGTGGGTGTTGGTTGGAGTGGACTTGTCAAAATAACATCTTCAAAAGTCTCAGTGATACAAGACATTTACCTATATCCACTGAGTAATCAACAATTAGAATACAACATAAATACCTGCAGCCTTTAATCAGACAAAGGAGGACAAAAAATTTATTATTGCCTTTAAATATATTAAACACTTTTGCAATTTTTACCTGTCAAATATAGAAGTGCCTGGAACTGAAATTAAGCAAGTAGTCACCCTCTGACTTCCTTAAAGCTGGAGGCTAACCTCAATTAAAAAAAAAATATATTGAAATCATGTTTCTTTAAGCATCCATTTAAAATCATTTTAAATCATAGGTGAGAGACCAGTCATCATAACTCCAGCGGATTGCTCTTCTGCATGATTTTAAAAAGCCTTCATGCTTCATTACTGTGGGTGGATGTCAGTTCTAAGGTCATGAAACATGATTGCTTTCGCACACTTATGCTTCAGTCAGTTTTATTCACTGCAGAAAACAAGAGTAAGGAGCAGCACCGATTGTAAACTTGCACTTACTCAACTAATTGTGTACAGAGTGATCGATATATGAAAGCCAATGCTGTGTCCTTGGTGTATTAAGACATTATCAAACTACTGTGCTTCTTGGCTACTTTAATATGCCTCGAGGTATAGCACACCACTCCAGTTATATGTGGTTCAATAGTTTCTTTAAGCTGAGATGTAAACATGTCTTTAAAAAAAAAAAAAAAAAAAAAAGCTGACCTAAAGCTAATAGAGCAGGATTGAATTAATCTCAAGTACATGTTAAATTTTCTTGACACCATTACCCTTTTCCTTTGGAAACTTTGGAGTGGTCTTAGCTAATAATAAAAATAAGGAAAAAAAACCTGTAGAAACAAACCAAGAAAACTCAGTGGCCCATCTGCTTTCAACCTTTTGCTCTTTGTCCTGGGTATTCACAGCAAAGGAGACGAAATCCCATCAAGCTTTCTTTTCAGCATTGCGCAGTGCTTTATACTATTTCCTATACTCGAGTTTTTGCCTGTAACAACAAAACAAAGTAATTAAGGTGGTTCTAGCAAAGTTAAATCAAGACAACAGCAGAAGACAAGATCTCTGGATTCCAACCCAGGCTCTGCAACTGATTTATTGAACAACCTGTGCTAAATTGTTTAACCTATTTGCTGCTGATTCCCTGTCTTTAAAGTGAAGGCATTAAGCTTTACCTACCCGTAGCATCAGTCGCGGCACTTGTTGACTTTTGAAAGTCAGTGCTTTTTGACAGTGCTTTTGAAACACAACGCTCCGTAACGCTGCCATGAAGTGTGGCTGTGCCGAGACACAAGAGTACACAGCGAGGAATTGGTCCTGGCTTGGCTTTTGCAGATGTTGCTGGCAAGTCCCTCTTCTCACCCTGTCATGGGAACAGGGGGCTTGGACTCCCCGTCGGTCTGTGCCCGTAGCCGTATGATGTGGTGTGAGCTGCCATGTTCCTCAGCAAGGAGACAGCCCCAGGTGAGCGTCTCCTCTCATCTCGGCTGAATGTGACGTGCTCAGGCAACCCAAGGAAAACGTGTCCCTGTGCCATGGACAGAAATGTCCCTAGCAAATCCTGGGGCTATTTCCAGCCACTTGATGGTGTTGATATGGACCTGGCTCATGCCCTATGAGGACAGAGTGAGACCGTGGTGTCAAGTCGCTGGTGAGGCACCAGTGAGCTTCATTCAGCAGGGTGTGAGTTCACCCGCTGCCTTTTAGTTCAAGGTCTAAATCTGTGTCTGCATGGATGCTGGGTGCAGAGCAGGTGAGAGGGCACGGCCCCCCAGCCCTGGTGTCTCTGCTGCTTGTATCACTTTCATGATTGGCATCAGCTTTGGGATTTTGCTCCCCAAAGCTTGAATCATTCTAAAAATTGACCAGATTTCTTTAAATCTCTAGAGGAAGAGTAAAATCTGTTGTTGTTGCAGTAAAACCTCATTATAGACTTGGTGTTACATTTCATAAGGGATTGGTTTGTGAAGCATCTGTTATTGCTCTGTCAGAAGGTGGAGAGCAGAACTGCAGAGAAGCTTTGAGTTTGGGGGATCAGGCATCCATAATTGGCAAGTTGCTGAAGACTTGCCATGTGCTGTAAAGGGCTACTGTCAAAGGCCAAGCAGGCATAAAAATGTACCTTCCTCAGCTGCTGTCCCCTCTGGTGAGTTCATCTTAATTTTCAACGTTTGATGGAGAATTGACTTTTGAAATGGAAAAGGGAATGTCTTATTTTAGCGAGACCTCGGTATCTCTTAGTGCTCTTCTGCGGGTATCTATTCTGCGCAGGCATGCGAGGAAAGGAGCTGGGTCCTTGACGTATCACTCAATCTCCCAGATTATCATAAGGCCTCTCTAGGGGATGTGCCGACAGCAGGAGAGGGCAGGCTGGGTAAGTGACTGTACCCCTGGTTGCTCGACATCAACAACCAAGTGTGCTGTACCACTGGGTTCACCTATTGCTACAACTGGAATTTCCACTGGGAGAGAAGCTCAGCTGGGTGGGGATAATCAAGGTAAATATAGAGGTTTCCAGGATGGATTTCCTTGGCAGAGGTCAGAAGATTTCTAGGAAGGGAGCACTTGAATTTCCTCTGCTTTGGTAGCTGTAAAGCCTCAGAAATGTAAAGGAAACTCGGACCACAAGCTTGGCGATGACCTTGTCCTCAGCACAAGTTATCCCAATGGGGAAGAGGTATCAAGTATGTCTAATGGGCAGATGTGCTCCTAAGGACACACGTCAACATTTGTCAGACTCGAGCTCTAAAAGTGTTTCTGTGTTGCTGTGACTGGAGCGTAGACACGCATTAGCCTTGAAGTAGCTGGCTGGGATCCTGCGAGCAGTTCCGCTGCAGCAGGGCTGAGCTCAGCGCAGTTGCAAAGTCCGTCTGAGAAGCTGAGAGGAACAGTAGTGTTTTAGCAATTTCTCCATCCTACAGCTGTATGCTTGGGCAGAGAGAGTGCTATCACTAGCCAAAACTAATTTAAAACTGTGTAGAGCTAACACAGATTGCTCTCACAGGAGTGACAAGATAGATATATTCTGTAGGTCTCTACCCACCAGGTCAGACCATGCCTTGAATAATTTGGATCCATTCTGGTGGACTTGGTGGTCTCTCTCTTTCCAAAGAATAGGAATAGGGATCAGCAGTTACAAAAAGACAGGTAGAAGAAAAGGTTTATTTTTTCTGTCGTTTTCTTTCTAAACAACATTTCATTTGGTGCAAGTGTTAATATTGACAGGCGTATTTTATAATTTGCAAATGCACGTTAGGCTGAGATGGTGCATTGGTTTTTAATGTTTAATGCACATAGTTTAGATGGCATGCATTAATCATATTCCTGTTGCCTTTGTTATGTTAATGGGGGAAATAAGCTCTTGGTTTTGGTTTTTTTTTTATTTAAAAAAAGAAAACGGTTTAGACTTTTTTTTAAGATGCATTATATATCAGCAGCTAATGAAGAGGAAATAACGATGACTCTGCACTGTAATATGTATTAGAACACTAATTAGACTATAGCAAAACTGCTTACGGATGTCTTTTAAACACCTGCTTGGTAATTTTCAGCCCCATGTGTTACTCCATTTAACAATGCATGCATGATGAGAAGACAGAGTTAAGACTGAAATATGAAATGCAGTACACATCAGCCTTCATTTTTGTCTTTTGTTCATCCAGCTTTACATATGTTTAAGAAAAGGGTAATGTGGATGGTCACTGAATAGCCCTTTTCACTGGCTGGGCTTTCTAGAGCCGTTGCAGGTAAAGGGGAAGGAGTCAGATATGTTGTTTTCTAACTTCCCTGTGACCATGCAAAGGCATTATGGTTTCAGGGGAGGAATTCCCGATTCAGACTGTTGTCTTGCATGTATACTAGGCCAGAAGGTTATGTATTACATCTCCAACATTTGCTTATCATTGATTTAGTTTTGAATGTGTGTTTTTGAGACCACTAAAAGCTGTACATCTAGAAATAATGTTGTCCTTAATTTTTAAAGCTATGTTTTGAAGTCTCCTTTTACTGTAATAAGAAACCACAAATATTTCTACTTGACATCGTACTTGCTTTTACATTTTTGTCCATTATGTAAATAATTGAATTATAAACATGAATTACAAATGTGGACCCTCAGCCTAATAGCCTACAATGAGAATAACAAAAAAATCCTAGTTATAAAAGCAGTTGCTGTATTTCTGTGACGGGCCAAGGCTTCATCTGTAGGCATTGAACCTGCACTAAAAGAAGTAGATATTGTCAATAACTTGTTCCTAAGAACATGAGTCCTAAGACAGCAAGTGCTTGCTTTGCATTTTCATACACAGAACGTTTCTAATCTGCTCCCATATTACAGTGCTCTGCAGTGAAAACCATTGGTGTAAGAACATTCATAGTTACGCACATTTTGTGCCACCTAACTTTAAACTTCATGTGCACGGCGGTACCCCATAGGGAAGCCAGCTTAGGGACACAGCCACAGTTTCCTTCCCTGTTTTTAGAATGAAGCCCACTCTCGGGAAACGTCTGCGTGGGACAACTTCATTTGTTTAGGCTGAGCACGTTGGCTAAGGTTTGGATGATCCCTGCCTTTCAAACAGCAGGACAGCATATATGCAGTTACTTTCAACCTAAAGCTTAGTGGGTCCTTTGTTAAAGGCTATCCAATTTTGGTGTTTTCATTCCAAATGATAAATGGTGGTTTAAACCAATGATACAAAATTGCCGTAGAAAATCAAGGGTGTGTAAATATTGTAGTGGTCTCAGACTAATGTATAAGAACATTGGTTCGGTTTGTGATTTTTTTTTTTTTTTCTTTTAAGCTTCTGTAATAGATTAATGACTCCTGGTGAAGTTTTGTTTGCTGGTTATACAGTGTTGAGCCTTACTGACAGCGACTCCTCAGTATTCCCCAAATACTGAGTCTCCGTGGTGATTCACCTTCTTTTTTCTCTCTCCTCTTTCCAAAGGCAGTCTTCCCTGACCGCGCCGTTAATGTGTTGTAAGATATGGAGCTGTTTGTGCCTGAAGGCCTGAGCGGACCCCAAATGAGCATGCTAAAGGTGAGCAACTCTGATTCAAAGCTTTTTTTAATTTTTTTTTATCTTGACCATGAAAATTTTCAACTGATGCACTAAATCCGGAGACAGTTACACATTTAAATGCAGTATGACCACATTTCTCATAAAATAACACATTTAAAAGTAATATGCAATATTTCCATTTTATAGGTGTGTCAAGAGAGAATTTTTTTCTCTATTTTGAAATTTTTGGTACTATCTGCAATTTTATATAATCCCATTTCAGGTGGCCATTATGAGCTACAAATGTTTCCATCCTGCATGTAAGATCAGTTTTGCCTGACACGCAGGGATGCTGCTGCTCCACGTAACTTCTGCTCTGTACCCTAAATGTAGCAGTAAAGCTTAGGGAACTTGATGCAACATGCACAGAGAGGATACAGTTGAAAAGGAGAAGAGTGCTGGGGAAGTTCAGTGGTACACATTGGTAGCATTTGAGTCCCAGAATGCTAACAGATTTATGGCCTGCCCGAGGGCCAGGTGAGGGGTAAGGGGTGCAAAGTAGCATCAGATGCCATAAGCCAGCATGATGACCAGGTGTGGATTTGTTGAAGGGAGAGAGGGAAACAGAGAACTCTTTTCCTCTTCCTCCTTCCTCAGCGTGTGATCTGATCCAGACCGTGGCCCTGTGCTGTATGTTGGATGTACAGCCGGACTCCTGGAGGCAGACACATGGAATCTTTCGAGGTGCTTTGGGGCTGGGAGGGCTCTCTGGTGCTGGCTGACAGAGCAAACCTCCGAGACTTCGCAGTGTCAAATATTTTCACTGACAGATGCCCTGGGGACTGCAATACTGGAAGAAGATGCCTTTGGGTAGGAGGTTTACAGGCAGAAAGTAACAGAAAACTTACTCTAAGTGTAAGACAAGGGACTTACCTAGATACAGACAAACAAGCAGCTAAAAAACTCCCAAAACCCCAAGCAATTTTGTCATGTTCATCATCAGGATAAGTAGCGGTCTCAGCACACCAGATGCCTCAGCACCGTCAGCGCTTGTGGAGGCAACAGAGCAAAGCATAAATGCATTCGTGCAAGGGAACCAGGAGGCCAGAACCTGAGTCTTCCAAAGCACCAGGTGGATGTTTTGCCTTGCTAAGCAAGTCTGCTCGCTTGATGACACCAGCTGTATCTACCCACTGCCCCTGCGTAACGCTGGTGGTGCCCCTGAGAGTAGCTGCTGACAGACCCGAACTCACCCTTCAATGAAGCGCTGAACAAATACATCTAGGATTTCTGAGTAAGGCATGCTCATCTTTAAAATAATATTCTTCTGAGGTTAGGCACTTTCCTTCAGTTATGTGAGAAGCTGCCTCTCAGTACCATGAGAGGAAGAAGAGGGAGGGGAAGGAGGGCATCCTGAAACAGGGCTTTGTAGGTTCCACTGGTGTGCAGCTGTGCTGGGAAGTCTGAAGGGTTTTGCCTCTGCTGTCAGTGTTGGTGTGTGTGTCGCTGATGGGGGTGTGTGAGATGAGGGCTGTCCCCACCTCCGTCTGCTCCCTTCCTTGTGGCTTCAGAAGTTGTGCTCCACCTCTAGAGGAGATGGGACCATGTGCTGTCTCGCCGGCATATGTGAGATAAATGACCAGTCCAGAAGAACTGAAATAATAACCCTCTGGAGGGTATCCACTCCTGGCGTTGAATCAGTCTCTCCAGGGATCCTTCCCTACCGGCTCCCCAGTGCGTTTCAGGTGAATCCAAAGATCTTAGCTTCTATTGCTATTTATTGCTCATCTATATCAGCAGTATACTTGGGCATAAGCCATATCAATCTAATCACAAACCCAAACAAACCAACGATCATTCAAGTCCTTTATATATTGGCAGGCAAAAGCAAGCCCTCACCTCTTATCCATTCTGCATACATATAATTTTTCTGCAACCTTCATCAGTACCAGGAATTCAACAGCTGATACCAACATTTATGTCAGTAAATCCAGTGTGTAGGTCCGCCCCTTTCCTGAATATTCAAATACGCTGTCACATCACTGTTTCTCATTTGGAAGACAAAGACAAGGGTCATAATTTTATTCTTTATCTCCCGCTTCACCTGCTCCTGAATGCCGAAGAAAGGGAGGAAACGGCATACTGGGGAGCTCGGTGGTGTTGATGACAACCTTGCAATGCTCGACCATTTGTCAGGGCGTCATAGGAGGATGAGGAGGAGCAAGAAGCCCAGCTGAGCATCCGTGCCTTGCAGCCCTGGCTGGCTGGTGCTGGTGGTGGTGAGGTGGTACTGCCAATGGTGATGGGGAGGGAGAGGGTGGGCGTTAGCCCTGCCTGCCCCTCCAGCTGCACGGTGCAAAGCCGAAGGGCGGAATTGCCATGTTGGGTAGGAAACCTTCAGCCTGGTCAAAAATAGGTCTGATTTCTGAAGATGAGAAAGGTTAAAATTGAGTTTAAATATCTTGAGCTTTCCTCAGGAGTGTTTTGTGAAAAGGACAGTGGATTTCATTCAGTTACTTTCCACTTGTGCTGCATTTACATGCCTGAAAAGATTCAGCTGTCATAGCCCTGACAAGTGCTAAAAAGCTCTTGTTAAGGTCACCGATATCAGAGAAGTGTCTCTCATACAACATCCCAGTGTATCGGGGCCACCGTCACTGGGAACGGGGGCTGATGTCAGACACTGTTTGCTACAGACGGGATTGCGACCCCAACATCCCGGCATGGCTGAGCCGGCGCTTTTCTCACCTCTCTTCCTAAGGAGAGCTGTGTAACGCTGCTCCTGCTAAGCGCAAAAAAACCTCTAAACATGCATGACCTTTAAATTCAGGCTGAAGCTAAAAGATCTGCTGCTAACAAAAAATCTGGGGTTGCTTTCATGTGTCTCGGCATTCAGGGAATAGACTTAGCTTAACGTGCAAATGCAGGGCTTCCTGCAGAACAACCCTGCTTTTCGAGATCTCTCATATCGTGCTGTTACCTGTCCGTGCCTTGCTGTTTCTATGAAAAGAGCTTCTCTGAGGAAAAGTTTCCCACAGACAGAAATCCAACTGATGTGGTAAAAAAACCCCAACCCAACAACTTCTAGTTTAATTTCTAAAATGTGTGGTGTCTATCCGCAACCTGGCAATCGGCAGCATCTCTGCTGCTGGTGTGTAGGAAACAGCCAGCCACTCCCTCAGTTTTCTGTGTATATACTTTATCTGTTGGTCCTCATCTATTTAAGTGAGTAGATCCCGAAGTCAGGAGCCAGGAGTCCTGCCCTGCCGTAGGTGTGCAGAGGAAGATTTTCCCTCTGTGAACAGCGATGCTCCAGTGCCTTTTGGCATGTCCATTTGTGCATCTGTTCTCTCGGTGTACGAGTTACCGTGCTCCCGTAACTTAGGTGTTCTGAACATACAGAGAAATAGATGTCCAAATGCTTTTTTTCGTATCACTAATGAAAAACACCTAAAAAAGCCCATGTAGAGCTGCTCTGTCCCTTCCCTGGCGGTTACAGGTGTGACATGCCACCAGTGCAGCCCACTTGCTGCAGTAATGTTTATTTGGCACTCCAAATATCTTCCTTGAGCCACCTGGACATCATAATCTTCTGTCTTTAAAGCAATGTATGATGCATTATTGATGGGTGAAATACAGAAAATGTTTCCCATTTCTCTAATACCTTACATTTTTATTCTCTTCTAATTTCAAGTATGTCCCATTCTATGCCACTACCATATAATTCAACATTTTAAGCATATTGTTCCTCACAGTGTCTGCTTATATTTTTAAGCTTGTCTGGCTATTTTGACAACAAGAGACATCATAAATTATGTAAGCAATTTCTCTCCTTACAAGCTGGTCCCAGCCCTGCGCTGCCCCGATAAGAGCAGCGAGACAGAAGCTGCTTTAGTAACGGCAGGACTCGTGACTGCACTTCAGCTGCGCTGTGACCAGAGAATAGAGCACGCGGCACGCTGGGAATGAACTGAAACTGCATAGAATGGGGGGGGACACACACAAATCCAAGCCTGGCTCTGGTGTGAGACTCCTCTGAGACTTGGGAAGTGCGGTTTGCGGCAATTTAATTGTGAAGCTGTGGCTATGACCATGCCATGGGCTGTATGTAACGGAGCCTAGTTAGCACATTAGCTGGGTCTAGAAATCATGGCACCTTCACCTCTAAAAGCTGGGCTTTCATCCCAGACGTGCAGTTGGGAGTTCAGGTAGGTGTAAGGGAGGGGTCTAATCCACAAGGCTTCAAGAAAATCAGAGATATTGGGTTAAAACCCCTTGGGCCAGGGGAGGGACCTGAACCTGTCCCCCACTTTCTAGTGCATACTCCAGTTAAGTAGGAAGGTGGCCACAAGCAGCAGCATCATCTTTGTTCTTACTTGAACTCAAAGAAGAGCAAGAGTCCTGCTATTTTCTTGAAGGAAAAGGGAGGTGCTGGGAAGCAATGCCCCGCTCCTCGTCTCGGTACCTGGGCTTTTATTATCATCCACCATGATGTCCATATTCAGCCTCCTGACCTTTCAGTCACCTTTTTCATATAAACAATCTTTACGGACTAATTGATAATCTCGAGGACTGGCAGCAGTTATCTGGGACAGATGGCCTCTGCTGGGAAACCTCTGCCTCTGATAGCTCCAAAACATGACATAAGTCTCATCTTTTCAAGAAAGCCTTTACCAGATGGGTCTAATTTAAAGCATGGCCTTTCTTGTTTCTTCCTAGAGGATAGCTAATTAACTGCAGAACGGATAGCTCTGCTCCTCTGAGGGCAGGCAGAAGTGGGTGTTTGATACCGGAACATTTATGGGTTTGGTTCCAGCGCATCAGTGAGGAGAGATGATGAACTTGTTAGAATAAATATCAATAAGTGTATTGAACTTCCCATTATTATGAATTTATTAGAGCTGGCCAAAAAGAGGCCAGTTCTTGAGAGCTGTGAAAAAATGTGTGTCTCATCTCGTTTTTATTACTGCTCTGCAATGACCAACCCTAAGTCAATTTGTGTTCTCTCTCATCAGTCCTATTAGTAGACTGCTGCCAAACTGTGGTCACAGCTGAGGAGCTCAGAGAGCAGCTCAGAAGAGGAGGTTGAAATAAAGCTCTTGTCCTGCTTTCCAGGGGCTGCCTGCACCAGTCCGATCGTTTCTGGCAGTCATTTCCCAGTCCATAGCCAGGTTTGTCATTTGACATTTGAACTTATTTAGCCGGGCTCCTCGTGGTCCTTGGTTTGCTGCTGGGAGGAGGCGTCAGCCCCAGCCTGTGGTGGGATACTTCATTCTCTTTTCCTCTTGTGCATGAAAATGGCTCCGAGAGTGCCGTTTTCCTCCTTCAGACAGGAAACCCTGAAAACTCTGGATCTTTGCAATTAGATGCATTACAAGCTGTGCTGATTGCCAGCCTTGTCTCTCATCTCTTACATGAGCTATAAAATACCTCTTCTCCTCCCCTCCCCAGTTGAACTAAAAATGGCCTATTTTTATACGCTTTTTACAAGCGTGTCTACGTGGTAGAAATGAGGAGTTCCGGCTTATCTTGTGTTATGTAAATATTTCTGTGCTTTTAGAATAAAGTTTTTCTCTCCCTTTGATCCAACTTTCTTGTAGTCAGTTTAACCTTCAGAGAGAGTCAAAAGAGATTCATGGAGATGATTGCCACTGGCATTATTCCTGAGGAAAACTGGAGAAAAGAAAACTCAAAATTACCGACATAAACAGCTCATTTAGAAATGGATGGCTAACTAAAGGAAAAGGTTGTCTTTTGGTGTCTTTTTAAGCAAATTTTTGCTTAAAATAGCTGGGACCAAATGTAAAAACAGCATTTGCCATGTTTGCATAGTGTTACGAGATGGGAGTGGTGCTTTTCCAGCAGCCTGGGAGGCGGCTGTGCCCCGTCCCTGAGCTGCGGGCAGGATCTCCAAGCCCCACCGCCGGGGCAGTGGTGGGGGGACAGGGCACGACCCCAGGCGGGGCTGCGGGGCTGGAGCTGCGGCTTTCCCCCAGCACACACACGCTGAACGGCGGGGACCATCACCAGTGTCCCGTATGGTCCCGTTCAGCTGTAGTTGTTGAACAGTGTCAACGGAGAAAGGGACAGTCTGAGTCTGGTTATGGATGATTTTCTCAACAAATGGATGTTCCTGGTGGATTGCTTTTCTTGAAATGTTAATCGTGCTTCTTTAGAAGTATGCTGAGAGGTGAAGCAGCTCAGGTGGGGAGGAGGCAGCGAGAGACCTGGGATAAGTCACAGTCTCCAGCGTATTTTGCGCATTAACCTCCGAAGTGGAGGAGGCAGTCTGAAATGCTGCTGACACATTTTGCCTATAAGCACTGAAATGGGTCTTGAACTTCATATATGCTAATGCCAACAGTCATGGGGCAGAGTACCTTATAGGGACACGGTTTAGTGGTGGACTTGGCAGTGTTAGGTTAACAGTTGGACTCGATCTTAAAGGTCTTTTCCAACCTAAATGAGTTTATGATTCTATAGGAGTGTATACAGATGATGGAAAAGCTGTAGGTATGGCTGGAATTAGATGAGTCCGGCTCCTGGGGTTAAGTGGTGAAGTCAGCTTTGGGTTTGTGGCTGAACTGTGCCCTTTTTAGTACCAGCTCTGTGAAGGCGAGGCTGGAGCTCGGTCATGCCCATGGAGACAAGAAGGGGTGGGCGTGCTTGGAGGGGACGACCGTGCCCATTGCACCACTGCAGGGAGCTGCGTGCCGATACGGCTTCGCTGTGCCCCTGCTACGCCCCAAGAAAGCGGCCGGGGACCGCTGCAAGGTCCCCTCGGTGCGGAAGCCCCCGTGCACTCTGCGTTTGTCCAGGCTGTACCATGGGCTCGTCCTCTGCCTGCTGCACGGGGTTACCCACGGCTGCAGATGCTGGAGTCTCGGACTCCGGTGTTTCTCCAGTTCGTCAGTTGAACAGGCTGTGCGGCACAGGGGACTTCACCCCCTTCCAGCGCCTATTTAATGAAATACTTCCAGTGGTGTCAAGTACTGCTGTGTTAAAACCCGGCCCAAATCTGAAACCAGATAATCAAAGTTCTTTAGCAATGATGGTCAATCTTGTGAATATGAATGAGTGGAAAATACTCTAAAATTGTGCTTGGGTTGGTAGACAAAGATTAATATTCATTGTAAATGAAAGAGAAGGGATGCTTTGCATAGCTCACAAATGAGAAGGATTCTCAGAGAAAATTAAGAAGATTTTACTGGAATTATTTTTATCCTTCCACACCTTTGTGGCTGGAGTTTTAGCTGATTGCTTTGGGCTGTGCTGGCAGGGGGGGTGAACAGTCTTTCTGAAGGAAAATTTTAGGACAACTTCAAACTCCCACAAGAGGAGGTTGATTCTAGTCTTCACCTGTTTCATAGAGATTTATAATTAGGACCAAAGCACCATGACTAATGGGAGGAAAAGAAGCAAGCAGTCTGTAGTTAAAAAATATTTAATTAACAGTTAAAAATGATTATACAGAAGATATAATAGTAAAGATTTTGTTATTTGGAACAGTTTTTTGGGCAGAAATAATGATAGCAGAAGGTCTGGCTGAACTCATGCTTCTGTGCCAATGACCAGGACTATTAGCATGATTTCCTATCTGGAGAAAATGTGTATGTGGGATTTATAGAAGTCTTGCACACGTGTTTGCATGGATGTTTATCAGGTCAGATGCTACTATCTCTTTGAAAAAAGAGGGCATATATTTTAAAAATAAACAGATGACAGTGTTAACAAGGTCATGGATGTGAAGGCAAGAAGGAACCACTGCAAGCCACCACTTTGAGTGTCTGCCTGATGCCTTCTGGTAACTCTTCTGGAAACACGGTCAGAAGTAAAACTTGGCTGAGCTTTGTTCTGCCTCGGTCCTTTCCTTATTTAGAAGGGCTGATCAATCAAAGTCTGCTGAAATTGGGGTAAGGGTTTCATTAGCCTTGGATCAGGCCCTCAGCACTGGATACTCTGGTTGCTTGAAAATAGGTAATTAATGGTGCTTTATTTTTCATGTTTCCAAGGCAACACAAAACCCCAAGACATTGTTTTCCATTACGTGAGCAGAAGCTTTTGGCTGCTGCAGAAGAGTTCCTCTCTGTCTCATATGAAGCTGCTGCAAGGGTACCAAAGCCATATTTTCTGTCGTTATAGTAGATTTACATCCTATATCCAAAAAGTAATGACGACCAGATGCAGCTGATGAAATGATCTGTTCTCACTGCAGAAGAACTCATTCAATCAGCTGAGAGCTCTGCTGTTCAAATGGATAATTAGTGTTGTGACAAGTGTAACTTTAAATGCTTCAGTTTGGTGGCAATGTTAGGAAGTGTGACAAAAATGAAATTATTTGTCTGCTTTGACTATGGCCCTCCTTGGATTGCTAATGAGAGAAATTCTTGTTAAACACATGTCCTTTTTGATAGACTCCTTTACAGGTCCTCAGTGGGGAAAATGATTTATTATTTCTATCATAAAAGGCACGAGAGAGAGGGCTTTCCCTTATTTTCTCTGACTTGTTTCTTTTTATGTCTTTAGCTGAGGTAACAGGTCATTGCTTGTGTTCCAGCATAAAACAGAAAGATCCCCTAAAATGAAATCACCGGGGAGAGCAATCCTGATGAACATCTTTCCTGCCTGTCCATATTCCTTCTAAATTAATGGGCATGGGGAGCGCGCTGAGGTGCTCAAATCTCAGGGGAGCGTTTGCAGCACCTTCCCTGGAGGTGACCAGAAAAAAAAAGAAAAAAATCAATCTGCGCTTCTCTTTAGGGCTGCAGAGCAATGAGTTTAGAGCGCCTAGCATTAAGCCCCTACGCGTGCTTTGAAGTACCTGCCTCGGTGTGCTGTAAGTCTGCGGCAGGGCGGGGAGACCACCAAGGCCCCTCAAGTCCTGGCGCAGGAGGATGCTGCGTTAAGTGCTCACGGAGAGTGAGGAGTCGCTCCGGAGTACAGCTGCCAGGTGTTTTCATTCAAAAGCAGCGTTTTTATGTTTGCATTTTTATTAATGGCCAGATGGTTTGGTAGCTGGTTTTACATCCCACCTTTGACCAAAGGCATGCAAACCCTCCCCTTGTGCTGGTGGAGGATTCCAATCCTGCACCCTCAGCTGGCAATGGAGGGGGGGAAGCGACTCGGTGTCCCTTCTCCTCTTGCAGCTGGATCATTCTGCATCCCCAGGAGCACGGGATTTGGGAGGCTGGAGGCTGAGCGGGCAGCAAGGAGCTGAACTCTCTCAAAAAGTTGCTCTTTCCTGATGGACAATTCTGGGATGTCCCCCTGTCCTAGGAGTTGCTTTGAGTTTAAATTATCATGGGCTGAATTAATGAACATCTTGAAGGTGCTTCCTTTCTATTGGCTCCTAACGGGATGCTTTTGGTTCTTCCTTTGTCAGCATTTGCCAATGACTTGATGTTCTCCCATCCAAAGGGAATTAATCGCTGAGATGGAATGAAGAGCACAGCACAGAGAGCAGGCATGGTCCAGACCTCACAGGACTAATTATGCTCTTGAAGGGTAAGAAAATAATCTTAGGTAGATTGGGAAGAAAGTGTCTTAGTAATGCTACATCGGGTTACTGGCATGTCTCCTATATTTGTACATAAAAAAAAAAAAAAGAGACTTTCAAAGATATTTCTTGAACTCAAAAAGATCAGCAAGGAGCTCAAGAAAAGAAATTTAATACCAAATGAGTTTATCAAGTTTTCTTGACCCTTAGAGATGGGAAAAAAAACCAAAGGAAAGATGCATGCGAAGGTCTTGTGAAATTCTCATGCTAAAACACTCTAATGCACAAACTGAAATGTCTCAAAACAGAGAGTTCAAAACCAAAGCAAATGAAGAGCATGGCATGAATTACAATAAGTGCCGTCGCAGACACTGCAACGTGGCAGTCAAAGCTGATGAAGAGGACCCATTAAAGGAAAGCGTCTGTTTATCGAAATATCAGACTGCTGGGGAGGGGAACTCTTTGATGCACCTAACGAGAGGCAGGACAGAGTCAGAGGACTGGCAATACACAGCCACTGTCAGCAAGAGGAAAACATGAAAATAGACTCAAAATTGGTGACAGGTTAGGGTTAATGTAGACTGCCAGCTATCTGTACTTGCGGAAAGTGTACTTATGCACAGACATATGCATGTATTCTGAGGATATCTCCTAGAGATAACTGTATTCCTCTGGCAAAACTGAGACGCTACCTGCTACTCAGGTTGCACCCGCTGTGCTGACTCTGGACGTTAGAAGAAACGCGCGGTAGCAGAGCAGTTCCCCGCTGAGAGGCAGGACAGCGGCTGCGCGGCTCCGGGCAGAGGCGAAGGTCTGTGCTGGAGAGGATGCCCTCTGCCAAGGGCAGCGTGGGGGGACGAGCTGGTCTTTGGGAGGGCTGCCAAGGGAGCGTCCGTGCATCTCCTCGTCCTGCAGCCAGCGCTTTGATGGAGTGGTAGTGACCAGTCCCGCTGATGGTAATGAGATGCCACATCCTTAGCCGACATTGGGAAAGACTTCCAAGCCGAAGGTGAGACATTAATAGACACCTCTGAGAAACAGCTCCCATATGCGCAGGGTGCAGGCAGGCTACACTTGCTGAGGCTGTTGAAATAGATCTTAAGCTTGGCAAAAGACAAATGTCTATCCTTTTTTATAGGCTGTACATCCTGCTTCCCGGTGAGACCCAAGCTGTATGCACGCCAGGGAGGCAGCTATGAACTGTGAAAAGCCTTCGCAGAAATGCTGTTTTCTAAGAGGGCAAGAGTGATAGCTAGAGATACAGTCAAGTGGCGTACCGTCTCCCCCCCATCATGTTGCAGCTTGCACTATGTATGCATCAGATGTAAAGAAAAGCAGTGCCTCTTTTTATCAAGCAGGCTTGATAAAACAACAATAACATACATTCAGTTATATCTCTGCTAAACATATCCTTTTTTTATTGCTTTTCAGGAGTTCAAAGTATTAGCATAAAACAATCGAGGAGGTTGTTTTTCCTAAGAGACCGAGTGCCTGTTTACAAACTCATTTTATTTTCACAATATTCCATTGTTATTTATTTCAGACAGAAAGCTGTCAGATTAATGCACTCCCTCACGCAGGACAGCTTGCTTTATTGCCTGTTATTAAGATACAACATACATAACCTGACAGGCACTGCCCACGTCTGCATTCCACCAGTGAAAGGCAAATTAAGTAGAAAATGGAGGTCTCCGGTATTTCTTAGGGCTAAAGTGATATTAGTTTCTAACTGATTTTGTATTCATAGAGGATCCTGCATGTTCGCAACATATCCAACAGAGTAAACTGTCCAAAGAAAAAGTTTGGGTTTTTTTAATTCTTATACCAGCTACCTCTGATGACAAATTCAGACTTTAGAGTACAGGAGTCATCAAGTCGCCTCATATAAATGGGTGCCAGGAAAGAATGAAAAGAACCACATTACTCGGGTCGCACAAGAAACCCTTTAGCAAGCAAATCTTGGGGGAATAGCGGTGCAGGGTGAGAAACTTTAAACCCGTGCCTAAAATAACCCAACAAACAGCCCTCACCCTCCAGACCTCCAAATCCCAAACCACAGCACTCCTCTCACCTCTGGTACCGGCTTCCAGCGAAAGCCATTACAGCTTCCAGAGGCGGCACACACAGTTACAAACATTTTTTTTAAGCTCTGCCCAATTTCCTTTTCTTTGGTGCGCACGTCCAGCCGGTGGCAGGACTCTTGTATCCTTTCTCCTTCTCACAATGACAGTTCAAGTCACTGTCCAAAAAACCCCAGCGGGGTTGCACTAACAGTTTCCAGCGAAACCCCTTGGAAGGCTCCGCGGTGCTGCCGCTGCGGGTGCTCGCCCTCGCAGCACCCGCCTCTCACCCCGCATGCTGTAGGAGCTGGAGAAAGGCCTGGCTCGTGTCTCCGGGGGTTCACCTTCCCCGCTCCCCCCTGCTCCTCCTCCGCCTCTGCCCGGCTTTTGGCTTTGCTCTTTGATAGCCTTCAGCATTACTGAACAGCTTGGAGGAATACAGCTACATTTTTGGATAGGGAATTGAAAAGAATACACTTTACAATAGTGTTTGCCTAAAAACTATGACTCAAGCCTGCTATTCTTTCTTACTGGATTTCATATAATAGCAATTGTAAGTGACAAAGTGGTGGCTATTTTTGGTGCAAGCACAAGTAGAAGTGGAATGACAGAAATACCTTCCCCATCACCTGCAGTTCCAGTCATACAAGTGATGTTATTCACATTTTTCATCATCATTGATTTTTTTCCTTCTTTTTTTTTCTCCCCAGGACTGAATTGCTAAGCTTGGGTTAGTCACAGAAGCTGCTCTGGAAAAGCCTGCGAGAGGTAGGCTGGCTCAGGGACCTCTCACCTTACTGGCTCTTCACCTTCTCCTCTTATACTTTCCCACTAACAACTTTTTTTTTCCAACTCTCCCTGGAGAATTACCGCAAATAAACATTAACTGAATTAACACAAGACAAGGAACAAACAGAGGTCAGTTTAAAGGAAGACTAATCTGAACACTGGGGGAAATACAGAGCAAGGCAGGTGTCCACCTGCAACCATCTGAAAGGGAAAACCTGACAGTCTTGCCTCTTGCGTGTACACCTGTAAACAGCTGGGATGATTACTAACCCTCGCTGCAGCATCTGGATCAGCTCCCTATTCATGTAGGTAGGAGGCATGCTTTAAAAGCTTAAAATATATAGTTGTGTTTTGTCTGTGTTCCTAGTGAGAAGGTTTTAGTGCTAGAAAGGCTCTGGCTTTATGGGAAGCTGCAGTATGTAAGGAATAGGCAATTTCCAGGCCATGCGATTTAATGCTAAATAGTGATATACTAAATTATTATAAAGAACTAACTCTTCTTCAATATAATTACATCATTTTTTTCATTTCAGAGTAGAGGAAACAGCCTAATTGGATAGAGGGGAAACCAAGTCAGGGAAAGGGAGGTGACTTTTTGTCCATCGTGCTGCAAACCTGTGGGCAGAGGTAGAGCTCAGAAGCTCGAGACTCCTCCAGAGCAAGACTGGGATGTACTTACATCCTTACTCCTTTTTCCTCCTGCCCTGCTTTCTGTAGAAATAGGCCTGGGTCTATGTGTTAGGCATTTTAGTCTTAGGGCAGCAAAGCTACTGCAGAGGAAACCACTCCTATCCTGCCAAGAAGTGCCAGTTAGGAGAAATACTATGAAGAACACAGACAAGGATTTTTAGATGCAGTAACTCCCCGTGTGGGTAAATATGTAATATGGACAAGCAATACTACTTTTAAATATTCTAGTATCCCTCAATGTAATAAATATTTTATTAGAGTAATAGAAAAAAATGCATACAGATAACCATAGGATACACACACAACTGGAAGTTTAAGGATAAATTTCAAACTTTTCAATATGAAACAAGGTACTCAGTACATATCTCATGGAGATATATAACTAGAAATTAAATAATACAATGTAATTGCATGAAAATGGCAATACAGGAACATGGACTAGAATTTTGTGAAACAAGAATAGAAAGAGTCACCCTTTGTTGCATGAAACATAACTATATACTTACTAGTAACACCTGTTTTTCCATCTCCCACCCGCCCCCCCATTTGCAAGTGTCTGAAAACATCACTGGTTAGCCACATTGAAAAGCAACTAGCCATTTATAACTATATATGTACAGTATATACAGATCTTCCTTACTTCAACAGTTAGCACATATTTTCATCTGGATGTGATACTAATAAGGTAATTTGCTATTTGAATGCATATCAAGGTATTTTTTCTACAGTGCTACCATAATTTCATTAATCCTGGTTCTCTCCCTTTATAGTTCTGTGTGTTGTAATAATACTGTGAGATTTAAAAAAAAGAAGTCTTTAAAAGGGTATGCTTTATGTCACATGAACACTTGCCCTACCATGTATGTAGGCAGCTCTCTAAAAGGTGTCTAAAAGGCTGATTTGACCAAATTCACAACTATAGAAGTCAAATGTACCAGGTTTAATGTATCTTTAATATATTGCTATGAAAGCAAACATAGATTTCTCTATAATAGCAAGCCTGAAGTGTCTTTGTGTCATTTTTTTATTATAACCTATAGTATTGCCATAAACTTACCAGAATCACATGACAGTAATGGGGAACATTAGAGTGCCAGACCAGGTGAAATAGTTTTGAATTGGTTAAAGAGCAGCAGGAAGGAGAGTTATGAATATAACACTGAATTAAGGATGAGTTTACAGTGCAGTGCGGTAGACAAAAGAGCAAGATAATTTGGGGCTGCATATTTGGAAGCACCACATCACAAGGTAGGGAGGTGGTAGTAGTCCCTTTTCATAAGGCCATGGTGCAACTGCATTTCCGTAATGCTTACAACTGGGCACTTTTGTTAGTGAAACACACTGACAGGTGTTCAGAGAAGGGCAATAAAAATGATCCTGAAGGTGGGAGAATTTGCTTATGAATAAAGAACCTGGTTAAGAAATATAAGGTGGGGCTATAAAGAAATTAACTTCAAAAAATCTATTGCTGGAGAGGAAGGTTAGGTGTTTGAAAAGGTACATAAACGTACGCTGCGATAAAACAGAGAGCCTTCTTTGAAACTCGGCTGTGAAATAATTTCTTCAGAGTAGTAGTGGAAGCCCTGCCTCTTGGACAACCCAACGTGGACTGTGCAAAACTAACATCCATACTGTGAGACTTTTTTCTCTACCTTCCAGCTTTGATTTCTTGCTAGATTTAGAGTAACTTATATAAAGGGCAGTAAGAAAGCTGATCCAAACCTACTGGGTTATGACACTGTCTTAAGAACAGCTGCTTGGTCAACGTGTTATCATCTGAATGAAACGCCACGTCTCTGATTTCATCCTTCTTATGCAGAATGATGTTACCGTAACAACGCAGAACATACCCAAAACAATTCGGTGTCACTGCAAAAATGGAGTTTCTCACTGAGCTGAGCTCTTTCTCGTAACTCTGATTACAGTGCCGTTGCTCTCCCTCTCTCTTACATTGTATCTGAAGTATGTAATATGTAAACTCCTTTGGTTCAAGTATTAAGGCATTTTAGATTCCTTTTTAAAGGATTTGCTAAACTTTACACGATATTTTTACTTCAACCTACAGTAAAATATAAAGAATTTAAAAACACGTCAGGATAGAAGAAAAACATGCATTAAGCACTGCAGTTTTTTTAAAAAAAGCACTTTTCTGTCATAACAGATTCATTTTTTTTCCCCAGCAAATGAAAATGTATCATCACAACACTGAATTAAGAGTCAAGGAAAATATTGTTGGTAAGAAGCTGGATACGCTGAAGATATTCAAGACTGATGGACCAGAACCTCTTGCATCCATACCTGTGACAAATGAAAAAGGTCAGGATTAAATGAAAGCATGACTGTCTGCTCTGTCAAATTATTACTCTTCCTCGACGCTAAGCAAAAATTATGGTCAATTTTTATTTCTGACAAGCAATTAAAATTTACAAAAATACACTAAATATTTTTAAACTAGAAATGTACTGCAAAATGCTGACACTGTACGAATGGTCTTTACTTTCAAGGTAATAATAATAAAAAAAGGAGAAAAGTAAAAAAAGTAGCATTTTTAATACCAATTTACATGGTAATTTACCAGTTCAATAGAATGAAGTTTGTTATACATAAGGGCATGAAGACTGTTAATTGCTTTTCTTTTTATTCCCTTATTACCGTACAACATACAAGTATTAATTCTTTTTTTTCTCCCCATCAATAAGGACTCCATTCCTGCAAAGACAAGCTGTGACAACTGCTGGGTGTCAGCTGCCAATTTAGTAATGATTCACTACACCAAGGCAGAGACACGTCTCTGGTATACTGTGTACAGCTGGGTACCGGGTACCATACTGTGGCTGGTATAAAGGAGGCTCCGATAGTGGCTGGGGACCCTATATAAGCACGTGACAAAATAATAGCAATTCAGCTTCAACCTACTAGCTAGGCTGGGAATCAGGATCTGATCACTGCTAGTGCCATCTCCGCCATCACTTGTTGCTTTAACTTCTATAATGTAATCTTCGTTAAACTGGAGCAAAAGTTCAGCGGTCGTCTTGTCCGTGTTCAGCACGTTCGTATTGCTCTGACTGCTGGTCCTGTACAAAACCTGCAACACAAGCAAAGAGCTGTGGCATGTCATTTCTTCCACCAGGACCTGCCCTGCAATTTTTATTTGTATTTCTTAGAAACAAGGTTTCAGTCTTTAAAAAGATGGGATGAGAGAAAAGATCCTCTGATTTTTGGTTAATATTCTAGGGCAGAATTAAATTTAAAGAAAGAAGGTAACATCAATCAAGCTCTTTTATTCCAGCTTTAATCTAAAATGGCACAATGTATAATGATAACAAATGAATAATATATTCTGTTGAGTGTCTTAATAATATATTGTTCTATATCTGTCATTATCTAGATCAGCTTCTTATGCCAATACGTAGTTTGGGAAGGAGAGAACTAATCAAAATTACAGACTATGTTGGAAGATGTTCTGCAAGTGCTGAGTGATTATTCTGTCATGAAACTTAACTGCATTCGGTGTCCTATGTTTTAAAGAATGGGAGCTACATCTGAATGTCACAGCCTGCTGCTCAATCTGATCGGGCAAGAGGAAGGGATTTAAGAGCAACATCAGCCTCTCTTCTCTCCTGAAGCCTTGATGAACCCAAAGAGTCCCTAGTGCCAGTAGCAAGGCTAGACACAGAGAGGTATGTCCCGGCAGAGTTTAAAAAATATGTGGATCCAGTGCATTCACCTGGCAGAGTTTCACAAATTTGACAGGTAGGTAAGCTTGGGATTTTCCCAGTGCAAGAACCAGCAATCCCAACTCCCTCAAAATAATAGCAGTAATGATGAAATGGGAAAAAACCGCAAGGCCACTGGAATTGCACACATGCTGCCACCCTTGAGACATGCTCCCTAACGCCGTGCCTTGCTATAAAACGCTCTCAGAGGGACACAGACGCGTGGCTCACTTCCACAGCGACCGCGCTACAGCTGCTCTGGTGTTTTCAGCGTCATCTGTTGGCTCTTCTCTTCCTGGCAAACCAACTTTAGTTAACTCCACTGCCCTTGCCTTTTGGGATAAAAACAACCCACTAAGTGCTTTACTTCAGTAAAATTAACCATCATTATCAAAATTCAGCTTATTCTCGTGTACTTATGTCCTGGTTTCAGCTGGGATAGAGTTAATTTTCTTCCCAGTAGCTGGTATAGTGCTGTGTTTTGGATTTTAGTATGAGAATAACGTTAATAACACACTGATGTTTCAGTTGTTGCTCAGTAACGTTTACACTAGCCGAGGACTTTTCAGCTTCCCATGCTCTGTCGGGTGCACAAGAAGCTGGGAGGGGGCACAGCCAGGACAGCTGATCCAAACTGGCCCAAGGGCTATTCCATACCATATGGCGTCATGCTCAGTATAGAAACTGCGAGGAGCTGGCTGGGTGCAGCGATTGCTGCTTGGGCATGGGCTGGGCATCGGTCAGCAGGTGGTGAGCAGTTGTATCACTTGGGTTTTTTTTTTCTGGGTTTTGTTCCTCTCTCACTCTCTTGTTGTTTTCCTTCTCATTACAATTTATTATTATTATTATTTTTGTGTCCCAATTATTAAAATGTTCCTATCTCAACCCACGAGTTTTCTTTTTTTGCTCTTCCCATTCTCTCCCCCATCCCACCGGGGGGGAGGGTGAGCGAGCGGCTGGGTGGGGCTTGGTTGCTGACTGGGGCTAAACCACAGCAACTTAGCAATGTTTGTTATCCATACGGGAACCTGAAATCCTTGTGGGAGACAGAGTATGCAGTTTGAAACTCTACATGATATGTTTTTAGGTCAGCTACCATCTATGGAACTAGGTGGCTTATTTAAGCTGTAAACATGTATTTCGTGCCAATACAGCTCAGAACACTGCACAGTCAGATCTTCAGCATAAATCTTTTATGGAGGATGTGGGATCCAGCTGTATGCAGCTCATGAACAACATCCTCAGCTATTCTCTTAGACATACTTAAGATATATGACATATTTAAATACCTGTACATTTGTGTGCTGATCAGATTTAGAGTAGATGTAGTAATGTAATTTCTATCAAGACAATGAGCATGTCCCACAGTAGGTAAGAAGAAAAAGGTTTAAGAATATCAGTTTGATATATGTGGTACTAATAAATATACCTGGCCAGTAATGGAAACTATACCCATCAGCTAAATCTTGGATTATAGGCTATGGGTTTGGATAAGTGTTATACACATGATAAATGTTATACATGTTATAACATCCAAGTGTTACACATCTGGATAAGTGGGATCCCAAGAGCTGGCAGCAACGCTTGCAGCTCCTGGCTTTATTTGCATGAGGAGGGGAAGGCATTTAGCATACCATTAATGGTAAAAGGACCACAGTTTATGAGACATTCTTAGAACACGATTTAAATCTATAAAAAGGAGACACTACTGAAATGGTTCAGATGTGGTACCGTGCATCCTCTGAACTTACTGCCTTGCAAATAGACAAGAAAAAGCAAACTGTGGATTGCTTTCAGATATTTTTCGGGTCTGTTTACACTTACCTTATAGCCAGTCACCTCGGACTCGTTCTCCATAGCTCTTACTTCCTCCCAGCTGAGGATTACTCTGGAGTTGGTGACATTCCACATAACGTTTCCTGGTGGTTGACTGGGTGCTTCAAATACATAATAAAAGCATGACTTTAATTTAATTGGCACTAGTGATTTATTCTACAGTAGGAAATAACAGTTCAGGTAATTGACTGTCATTACGTGTCAGATGCAAAAGCAACTCAAATGCAGCCTCATTGTTTGTACACTTTATGGTTCAGAGACTAAATTGGAAAAACAGAAGGAAGGAAAAATAGAATGGCCCATAAATGTTATTTCTGAAGTTGCATAATCTGCTGATGGTCCTTCATTAAATACAGCCAAAAAAAAGCATATGTCTTAGGACATGGGTGATCAATTAGAACAAACTAATGAAACCAGTGATGGTAACAGACAATTTCTAGTTTTAGTATATTGCCAAGAATAAGCAAAATCTTCACAACAGATTATTTGTTAGACAAATTCAGTCTTGGTGAATATTCAAATCTACACGCTATGCTGATTTACTTTAATGCGTTTGTAATGTAAAAATATTTGACAGATTTTTTTGTTCTTCTTTTAACTTGAGGCGTGATTTCGAACTGCAGTCTGTGCCATTTCAGTATCTGCAGTTGGAACAATAGTGGGCTTCGGCCAAGGAAATCTATTGGGGTTTTTTTGTTCATTAACAATCTGAGACTGTTATTTTCAAAAGGAGTAGTATGCTTTTGGCTGTACGCTTTAATATATCTTGAAACTGCCAAGCTTTCAGGGAAGGCGAGGTAAGTACAAACCTCTTAAGATGCCTCAAGTTGGTTTCCCAGAAAACGGGTCATGCAGTGACACAATCAATGATTAAAATCTTTTCTAAATGTGTTAAGGAAAACAATTTACTGTTGCTGTCACCTAGTGGAGGCAACTGCTGCTTAGGTGGACAGCGCTACGCTTTGGTGCTGAAGGTTCCAGTATTAAGCACTGACAGCGGTTTTAAACACTCCTATGCATGTGCTTATGGGGTTTTTTTTCCTTTTTTTTTTTTCCCCCTCCTCTTTTAGTTTTGAACTTTCACATAGATAGCTCCCTAGCTTCTTTCTATGAGCAGTCAGATCAAACCCCACCTGATTATACTTCTTAACACAAAGTAGACACAAAAATGTAAGAGCGAGACTTAAGAGAATTAGTCTAAAGTCAAACAACCACTCACAGGTTTGGTTTGGGGTTTTTTTTGCAGTATTTGCTTTGTTCTATGTACTAAATAGGATTTAACCTGATGCACTAATAGCCACTTTTTGTAAATGTAAGAGGAGATTGTTTCACTCCTGTGAATTAAGTGTTACAGCATATATGAATAGTTTTCACACTGAGATATTAAAGCTGAATTTCAAAAGAAATGAGTCATTCTTTTAAAATATTAATATGACATCTGAAAAAATGAGTAATTATATATAAAAACTGTAAGCCTCTACCTACCACTTGACTTATGGAAGTGAATTCAGAAGGCTCCAATTCACTTCAGATACCAAAATCTCCAGTAATCTTCAGTGTTCAGAATTTGATTTGTAATAGGTCAGATCCTGAACCACCACATCACGTAAATACATGTCCAGTGCTAAGCGTGCAAATAGCTACACGGATTTCTCTGAGACTCCTCAGATGCTGAAAGTTGGTCACATACGCTAGTGTTTCTCTGAATTAGAACCAATGGACAGAACATTTGGTTGTATTTTAAGACTTGATAAATATGAACTAATTGTAACATCTTGCCTTATAAACTTAGGCAAGTCCTCCCCAGTTACTTGCGATTTTATATAGCAATATTCTATAAAACAAAACTACGCTTGTTATTTTGGGCTACAAACATGAATATTTCAAATATAAAAGCAAAGATACTGTAATGGTCAAAAACAAAAGGCTGAATTTTCAATCCCGAAATATACTGCCAATTTAACTTCAGTATTTGTGTTTTGTGATATGGCTAATAGTTACTAAGAAGTATCTTGTAGGTCATGTGGGTGAATGTAAATGCAATGTGCACAGAAATCCTTCACAGTGAAAAACACATCGATCACAAATACTCAAGTTAAGGTAGGAATTGGGATTGATTAAAAATCACACATTTGAATGAAAGATCAGTTTCTACTGCAGCAGTACAGAGAATTATTTGTCTTAATTCAACTAGTTGTTAGCAAAATCCTTCAAATTGACATTGTACTGTACTGCAATGTTTTTGCTCTCTTTATTCACCAGCAAGACACATGGACATAATGCAACTAATTTTTCTTTTTAATTATTCCAAAGAGCAGTGATCTTGACTGAGGGCCTGATCCAGACCCTGTTCCCATCAGTGGGATCAGGTGCTTGTCCAGTTCTCATTCACACATCCCAAAGGCACATGGTCACTAAAAAAGGACTGAAAAACTCAATGAGCTGACCAGGCTGGCACAACCTCTAGTGAGCAGCCAGTAGCCACAAAGATGATTCATTACAGAAAACTATTCATCACATGTCAGGTACAGGCTACAGGCAGCGAGTTCCTTCATATCAGCCAATTTGTGGTAGCTATGCATATAATATATTTAAACTAACTCTAGCAAATATAAGTTTATCTGACTTGGTGTAGTCCTCAGTGACAGTGACACTCATTTTTGCCTATAATAATTTCTGATAAACTAGCGTATTTCATAATATTAATGATGCGACTACTTTTGGTAGAAGGATGTTAATGACTATTCCAGAGAATTTGACCTTTCAGACAGATTTAATTGTACATTCTTGTGAGTCTGACAGAAATACTTCAAGATTGATGACCCTGATTCCGAGTTGTATTACAATGCAAGAGCATACTAAAAATATTTCTATTTGTAGAAAAATTAGTGCAGCCTTTGACAATCTGTTCTCCAGCTTAATTTCTCCTTTTTATTTGTAAAGTGGGCTCTTGTGCAATTTGTTCAAGGGGAAACAATGGATACGAAGGATTGTTTTGCATGAATTGTGTGAGGATCATTGCATTTCAAAAGCCGTGCCCTAGAGAACTTACTTATAAATATGTTCCAAAACCCTGAAAAATTCAACAAGTGTCTGTTTTTTTCCTTCCAAATAACAGAAATTTTTCTTTTAAAAGGATTCCAGTCACTAGAAGAATAATAAAGGTTCTATGCAGAAATTAGATATCTTTCTTCAGCTCCACTGGCAGAGTTGAGTTGCACTTACTCATCCTGCTAAAGTAGCAGAGGATAGAAAATGGAAGATCTACGCTCGATTTAATTGTCTAACTCCTCTAGTCTGTATGAAAATTTAGGTCACTTACACATATTATGATTCCCAGTAATATGCCTATTTTTCATTTCCCTGCAAGTCCTAACACACCATTATGTCTCTCCCCACTTTAAATTCAAGATACTTACGTGTCTTTTTTGTGGTAGCATTTACTGTGGCACTAAAGGGACCTGCTCCAGCACTGTTATAAGCACGGACAGCTGCGTAGTATGCTAAGTTGCTCTTCAAACCTGTTATTCTTATTGATGTCTCATTCCCTGCAGCTTTTACTCTGTTTGAAGATTCTTCTTTTCCACCATTATTCCAGTACCTAACCTAGTAGATATAAAACAAAACTATTTAAAACCTTGCATGGAATGGACTGTTCACCCGCAGCATTGCATTTGACTCCTTTAAGTGCATTTTTTTCCTCAGCTGAAAAAGGTAGAAATACATTAAAGTTTCAAAAATATGTTTACTGTGTAAAAAAAAAAATTCTTACCCATCTGCTTTTCATGCTTGCTGCTCTTTTTAGTGTGAAATTTAAACTGAAATATTAGATCTTGCTTGAATTAAAAAATGACAAGAGGAAAATGGTTACTTCATCTCAAAAGTAAACAAGTTAAACTCAGAACACTACCTTACGAAATAGTTTCTTTGGAAGTAAATGTAATTCTGAAAAAATGTCAGTTTGAAAATACTGTTAGACAGACACATGACTATCAGCACAGGAAGCAAGACACCAT
Source organism: Mycteria americana (assembly GCF_035582795.1). Classification (NCBI taxonomy): domain Eukaryota; kingdom Metazoa; phylum Chordata; class Aves; order Ciconiiformes; family Ciconiidae; genus Mycteria; species Mycteria americana. Next base: position 13,955,936 of record NC_134375.1, on the reverse strand, counting down.
TTCATTCTCTGTTCTTTGTTTTCAAAGATACTTAGAAGAAAATATCCTTCTTCTGGGTATAGGTGGGGCAGGAAGAAAGCAAGATAGGTGGTAATCTTTTGTAAATTTGTGCTGCTGTCCGGCAGCCTGCGTGACCCTTCTGGCTCATGGCCCTTTACAAATGGGAGTGCATTTTAAATGAGCTTACCTCGTAGCCCAGTAACCTTCCACTGCTCATCTTCCAGGGAATGGCCATCCAGGAGACCTCGATGACGGAGGACGACAGACTCGCCGCAGATACGCCGGAGGGTGCTATGCTAGGCTCTGTATTCGGAAATCAATAAATGAGAGATGATCAGCAGCATTGGTGACTGTGGAAATAAATGTGTTCATATTCAAAGTGATCTCATTTCTATTAACTGTTGCTATGTTCTCTGATGAAACATCTCATGTTAAAATATCTGGAGGTAACTCAATCAATCTGGAGATAATCACATACCTTCTTCAGCTGAAAAAACTGTGGTTACTGAACTAAATGGCCCTTCTCCTTTATTATTATAGACACCAACTTTGACTTCATATGGTGAAAAGGGCAAGATGCTTTCATTCCTAAAGACGTATCTTGGTGTGTCAGGAGAGGTGACTACAGTCTGTATCCACGTTGTGGTGCCAAAGGGGCGGAAAGCAACAACATAGCCAAATCCTTCTCCATTTTGCAATTCTTCAGGGATGGGCTGTGAGAAAAGCAACAGATGACAGAAGTCTGAGATGCTACATACAGCACTGGACATGTCTTGTAGGAAGAAAGTACCGCCAGACTAACGTACATGATTGTAACCAGGTTCTGGTACTGCATTTGGGATCATTCCATCAGCAAATTAACTCTGGTACAGCAGAGCAAAACGTGTTCCTTTGAACCTATTTTAAGGTTTGCACTTCAAGAGAATAACTTGCAGGTATATTTCTTGTTTTCCATTAAGTATACTGTTTTAAGACACTCTTCAGTAAATACAATTTTTTTTTCAATTTCACAATCCATAGTTCGTAAAAAATTAATAATTGCTTAGTCAACTATTATAGAATCCAATACTACCTTTGTACAGTGGCTTACACCTTCCTCTGAGGTGATTATGATTAGGTAACCACACAGAGCAGTCAATGTAAGTTACAGTACGTTAACATTTTTTAACTCCTTAAAAACGGGATATGTAACAAAGTAGTATTTGATTGCTTGTATTGGCTAGCACATGCATCCAGAGTTAATGGTAGGAAAGCAAGAACTGCAAATTTGCACTGAAAAGCATAATTCTTTGGCTCAACCTTTGAGTGATAACCCTTCCTCTTCCCCCACCCTCCTGGCTCCTTTTTTAGCGTAACAATTGTTTGAGAACAGAAGCAATCTCAGACAAACGAACTAAATTTTGTACTGATTGTCATCTAGCACAGTAACACATGAAAGCAAAAGAGGGAAGGCAAACGTGCATAGCTCACATTACAGAATGTTACCCAGCACATATACATCCTAGATGAGAAGCTGCTGCAGCCAGGGAAATTCATCTTTTAAGAAGAGTTTGAATGAAAACAATCATTCTCTGAAGAAAATTGCTTGCCAGAAAACTTACATCCCATGTTATGACCAGTTCAGACCTGCTGCCTCCTCCCCCACTGACTTCAGATGGGGGAATTTCGGGAACTGTGGAAAGGAAACATATAGCTGTCTGCACAGTGCAGATACAAGAGACAACATCATATAAAGTTAACCTCGTGCTCTGAAGCTAACCTGGTTGTATTTGTATTTCTTTTGCAAATCAAGGCAAATGCTTTTGAGGCAGGGTGGGCAGTCCTGGAAAGCCCCAGCCCCGTCCAGCATTCACCGTGCTGCTTTCCATCACTGGGGCAGGCTGATGTTTCTCTGAGCACTTGAAGAACCTCACTAGCTCGCAGACTGAACCCTGTATGCTAATGTTCATGAACTTCTAAAAATTGGAGGCATGCTTCACTTTTTTTTAATAGGGCTAATTTATGCAAATGTATTGGGCAAGGGCCTTATTCCAAGTAAACTCCTGGGCTTTTAATTGATGGGCTCTTCTGAGCCACATGGAAGGTGTACACTGATCAAACACTAGGAATGAAAAAACCCTGTCAAATTTAACCTCCTTCTGTCCATTAATACCTTCAGACTCTGCAGCGCTGCCTGAACTGACAGATTTTGGCATACTAAATACAATTTAAACATACTTAGATGTTATACTTCTGTGATGTTCAGTAATGCAACACAAACTGTCCCACAGCTAAATGGAAAAATCATGAACAAACTAGTTATAGGCTTTTATATTTGATGGCAATTCCAAGCATGCCTGCAAAGAGCCAAGGATCTGAATGCTCCTTTTTTTGTTAATATTCAAGATTTGAATTAAAAACAAATAGAAGAACCCACTAACCTGCCTCTTCAGTTCTTACTTTTTCTGAGGGTAAACTAGGTTCTCCACCTCCTATTTTGTTACTGGCAACTACACGAAATTCATATTCAACCCAAGGATTTAAATCCACTACTGTGGTTGTGAATGTTTTTCCATCGATCACATCTGGAACTATTAAAAACAAAAAGAAAGAACGAAGGGAAACTAAGAACATGGTGTCCCTGGTTGAAAACATTTCAACAGAGCCTGTAACAAGAATTGTGTTTTACCTGTTGTAACTCGCTGCCAGCCAACTGAAAAAGGTGTCCTTGCTTGTATGGTGTAAGTGGTTACTGGGCTGTGATTATCTGTGCCTTCTTGCCAGGAGATCTGAGCTGTGGTATCAGTTATTTCATCCACTTTCACATGTTCGGGGGGCCCAGGTGAGCCTAGAATCAGATTGAAAAATAGGCAGAGTTTTGTAAAGCCAGTACCCTGGAAACCACTAACATAGCAGCATGGATTCCCATTTTATCAGCACTGTGGGAGGAAGAAAACGATTCAGCTTGGAATAAGAACACTTGTAATTATTGTTTTACATGCGCGAAACTCAAGTCTGATAATCTATTTCTGAAATACTCTGAACTGCAGCACAGATGACAGGGTTTTGGTTTTTTTTTTTGTTTGTTTGTTTTTTCCCCCGAGAACCTTTGTTCAGCATGATCCCTCTATCTTTCCAATGTCTTTCACTTTAGTCTTCGATGTCCTCTTTTAATCTACTAATACATCTCTGTAGTCTGCCAATTTGTTATCTACAGCTGTTTTACTGTATGATGCACTGCAGCAATTTTTCAGCACCCCGAGCAGCAATTGTCAGGCAAGCCTTCTGCTGCCTTCTGGAAAATCCTGATTCTGGGCGTCCTGGCAAAAGTGCTGTGTTTTGTCTCATCTGCACCAGCAAATGGGGTTGAAATAACTCTTGTTCCCTCCTGTCAGTGACTTGAAGGACTGTCAGTGAGAAAAGATGCGAAGTCAAGATTTATTATATCCTTCAGCTGTTAATTGCTCTGGCAAAAATTAAGCGTCACCCAAAAATTGAGCTAAAATTCTCCCTAACTGCAAGGCAGAATCACATAATTCAAGTCATAGATGAACTGGGTTTTGTAATCTACCGTATCAGTTGTTTCTGTAATCTACAATACACAAAAGTTAGAAAAATACGATTCATGGTAACTGAACCTGAAATTTACCTCGTACGATAAGGTCCGCTGCAGATGCTACGCTATCCACTTCTGTCTTCACCATACAAACATATTTTCCACTATGTTTCAGCTGGATGTTTCTAATCATTAAGTCTCCTGCTGCACTCTGTTGAAATACAAAGTTCTTATTAATGTAAATAGACTACCTTGTAATTGAATATTAAGACTGTATTTGTAAATGGAAAAGAAATCAACAAAAAACGTTGAAGATAAAGTTGTTCAAAAATTGCACTGGCAGGCAGCCTGCAGGATAGCAAGTTGCTACCCATCAGCTGCTCCATGGTAATCATTTGTTAAGCATTTTCCTAATAAATGTGAGGTAGTGTCCCTCTTTTACGGGAGAAGTAAGCTACAACATGGTGAGCTCATACTGGGAATGCACCTCCTAACCGCTATTAGGAACCATGACGGAAGTCAGTGCCCTGTAACCAACCGCTTGTCTCAAAGCCCTAAAAGAGAGAAAAACGTCGTTTCTATGGCCATTAACTGATTTGACTTCTAGACAGAATTTGTCTAGTTATCACAGATTTTTAAGGAGTTCAAATCTGTAAATGACAGAGCTGAATTGGGTCCATTCTACACTGTGCAAGCACACTTCAATTTAACGGTTGTACGTTTCGGGCTAAATTCCCCGATTTTACAAGTCTAAGTTCTATTCTTTGTTCTTCATTGAATATTTAATCTTTGGTCATTTTTTTTGCATTGGTCTCTCTCATGTCATAGCATGTGGTTGATGTCCTGAATCAAGGGAAACATATGTAAAACTTAAGTGAAAACTCTAACTTTGTATCACGTTAGGGCTCCTTGTATACTATTTGTTTTCTGCATCACTGAGTACTTGATACTAAACCTTTGGTAGCCCACGTCACTTCAAAAAAATCTCTTTGTGTCAGCTGAATTACTGCTTTAACCCAGTTCACATCTTACTTTCCAGGTGAAAAATCTCTCAGTCAGACTTCAATTTTTAAAAGTTTTCATTTTTTAAAAATTTTCTGGAGAAGCAGCATTGCATTTGAGGACAGAACCCTATTTTGTGGGTATTTTCAGCTACTCTGGCCACATGACAGATTCTTGGGTGCACAGTAGTTTGGGAGAAAGGGGAAGACACGATTCTGGAGTTTATTTTAGTCTTAGGAAAAAAACCTAACTGTCCAACCGTTTGATTATTTTTCTTCATTTCACGCTCACACCCATTATTTCAGCATTATGATGTCTCACTTCTTTCCTCAACACAAGCTGAAAATGATTCTGCCCGATTCCCTTCCATGTGCATACGAACACAACGCCTGGTCTTCTATGAAAGCACAGATGTAAGCATTTGCAGGACAATTCAGTGCCGACTGCCTACAATACATTAGAAGTTGAGTCAAAGGCAATCTAAAATCCATCTACTTGATTGGAAGTGGATATTCAGGGAATAACCAACAGCAATGCATACTCACAAGCAAATCATGTTCTACACGAACTTCTTTTACCAAACTAAATTTAAAACATCTTGACAAAGGGGACTGTCAAATAGAGTAATTTTACTTGAAATAAAACCCACCAAAATATTAACACTGCATTTACATTACTTGTGGATATTTTGGGGAAGATTCCCAAGTATGGGGAAAACACAGAAACCTGCAGCAGCAAAAAGCTGCAAGGTAGAAGGCACCCCCACCTCCCATGGCTCTGCAGACCATCAGCGGTATCCACATTCTTGCCTAGCCAGATTAAATCTTTGCCAGCGTGGACAAGTCCAGGTGACAGTAAGATCACCTTCCTTTCGCCATGCTACACAGAATACAAATAGAGTAGTCCATGCAGTGTGAACAGCTGCTGAAATTGCCTTTGCTTCTCCTGACTGCGTAACAATCTCGGCCATCGCTGGGCTCTATAAGCAGGTGATACCCACAACAGTTTAGAGGCAATCTGTTAAAAATTTTCAATCTGCTTGGTTTGCCATACTCTTTGTATAAATCATCTGTCTAACAAAAAAAAGAGCAGTAAGACAGTGTTACATCCTATATTTCTCTAACCATCTGGAAGAGCAGGTGGTGGTCCCATAACATTCCCAGTAACTACTACATGCCGGAGACCTCAGGCATGCGTGACAGGGGCTTCCAAGACATCATTACAGAGAAATCTATCCATTGAAAAATTATTTTCCTTTTGCCATGTTTACAACCAAGAAAGCTGAAGTTATTTTTGCACAGATATTTTCATTTAACATATACACACTGCAACTATTAGAAGGCTTAGAACATATTTATGCTTACTTACTTACCATGACCCGCATATAACTCCAGATGAAATTATTTCACTGACCTTAATGTGATACAAAGCCCGTAAAATATTTTCGTGGATCTCTTGGTAACCTATGAAGTTTTCTACTAACAAGCTTTAATCCCTCTTTACACAAATAAGAGTTTAAAAAACCAACCCTAAATGTCTATATCCCATAAAACCCCCTAATTCTGTCACTTATGACAAATTTCCCAGTAAAATGTTCTAGATTCAGAGTTCTGAGTTAGCCAATACTCACCCTGGATTTTTCTTCAGCACTGGCTGAGAATTTTTTGTGAAAAACTACTTCTGGATGCTTTTTTCCCCTCAGAGGAAAAAAGAAAAGACACCTAAACAAGGTTTTGACTTGGAATTATGCCTGTGTTTGTTTTAGGAAAAAGCTGGTATTTTTAGCAAGAAAAAAATACCGCATTTTCCAATCAGCTTATGAAGCCTTAATTGAGCCAGTAAAACTGTCAGATTCAGGTTTTGGTATGGTTTTAACCTTTCCTTTCTAATATTACTATTTGTATATACAACCAGAGTACAGCTGGGGGGAAATATTACTAAATAAATAAAGTCCATGTAGCAATACTGGAAGGTAACGGGCTATGAAATCGGAGCATTCCCATTACAACATGACAGATGGTCAGTTCACAATTCTCAAAACATTTCTGTGAAAATGTACATGATATATGAATATCTCATGGCTCCTACAAGGAAATCTCATAATCTCCACATGCACTTATATTTAATCAATTGCAAACTGCAGAACAATCTGTGTTTGGTGCCTACTGATTAAATGCTAAATCTTTCCAGGTTTTACAGGCAAAAAGAAAAAAGTTAGGTGCTGAAATTTCACAGTTTCACAGGCAGTAGTGTCTAACCCACAGCTACTCCTCTAGAGCAGGAGATCTGGCAAGAGTATGTGAAAGGAAACTTTATGAAGGCTTATAATGGCCAGTTTCATGCTGATGCTCAGCTGCTTGTTTTGTTATCACTTGGCCACGGCTTGCACTGTAATAAGACCTTTTGCTGTAATTGATTTCATTCTCGATACATCCTTCATCTGTCTTAATGCTTTACTTTTCATGTTTTGATTAGAAGGCTAAATTCTGAAAACCATTCATGTCACCACGCCCGCCCCTCCCCACCCCCAGCAGCATCTCTGCATCCTGCATAGGGAATATTTAATGAGATATATGGCTTCTCGCCCAGGGATGCTCAGGCAGAATGTTGGGGGATACACTAGGGATGCAAGTGCAGGAAAAATAAGGAAATATGGGACTTTTTGTTCAGCTTTAGGCTGAAGCTCACAAAGTCTGCGTCAAGTTCCTTAATCTGTCATTGCTGTGTTTCATGTGATCTTGGGGAAAATCATGTGGGGCCAGATGCAGAAACAGAGGTAGGAACTTACTTAGGTCTAAAATACAAGGCGTCTGAACAACGGGTTATGGGCAGTAAGCTAGCTCAATGAATGATTTCCCTCCAACATAGAAAAAAATTCTACAGGCCCAAAAGAGAAGAAACATCCTATTTTTACCATGTTGAAGAAAGAAAAAAAGTAAGCCTGTCTGTGCCGCATACATCTATAAGGCAAATGAAGAGAAAGTGTTTGCATCTTACCCCTCCAACCTTCTCAAAATGAGAAGCATCTTTCTTGAAATCAGTGAGCGTTCCATTGAAATACCAGGTGAAGCTGATGTCCAGTATAGGATCATGCTGAACCTGGCAAGGCAAGACGACACTTTCTCCGACAGCGACATCCATGTTGGAAGGTGCCAAAGTAATCCTTGTTGGCTCTGTTAAGAGCAGAAATATCAGTTATTGGATTCCTGTATTGCTGAGCTTTGCTTGCTACTAATATTCTACCACGTTCTTCAAATCTGATTAATGACAGTCACTTCAAATTATGCAGCTGGAGTATAAATGCTGCTGCCCGACCCCTCTTGTTGGAGCATAGTGTCCTTGCACATTTACCAGTGGAAGCTACTCGACACTGAGAAGGTAAATTTAACCTGCTGTGTACAGGCCAATAAACTACAAAGCTAAACGCACTGCGACCCACAGCAATGAAATTACCATTCAAGAGCGTGTGTGGCTCTCAGCAATAACACTCATGTTTTGGAGCAGGAAGCTGTAGTAGCAGCCACGGGGAAGATTAAGAGGTAGGAGTGAGAGAAGGAGCTAATAAAATCTGGAAACTAGAGGAAATCCACATAGTGTAGAATGCATTGGATATTTGGGTCCTTATATCATATAGAACATAAATAGTTTCATTAAGAACAGCTGCTTGTTATTCCAGAATCACATTAATGGAGAAAAATTTCAAGTACTGAAAATACTGTAAAAATAAAATTTAATTCTAGAATAAATCCTTTGTATATAATTCTATTATTTGTATATAAAGGGACATGAATCATTTAGGAGCACAGTCTGAAAATGTGAAGCTGTTAATTCAAAATAATTCTGTTTGGATCTATGAGATATATAGGATACGTAATGCAGTAGGGTATTAGATAATTCTGAGTGTGGAAATCCTTTCAGACATTCCAATCTTTAAAAAAGAACGTCATGAGAAAAGACATTCTTCAGATAAACTTCACAGACTACTGGTCCTTTTAATCCAGTATCTTAGCAGCTAGTAATGGATGACTTAGAGGAAGGGGCAAGAACCCTTTTAACAACAATTACGTATACAATTTGCTTTTGAAAGACTTTATATTTTACTGCCTGTGGAGTCCCTAAACGCTCCTGCAGCTGGAGTTTCTACCACATCTTTTTCCATAAGCAAACAGCATATAGTTCCTTAGGGCTAAACAGATTTCGGACTGGAATATAAAATTACCTCACATATTTTTTTTTCCCCTCAACAAATTAAAAAAAACCCCAACTTAAAAGCATAATTGCACTATTTAGTATTTAGATAAGAGAGAGAAGGGAGGAAAGTGTTCAGAACTCCCTCACATCCGAGAAATATCTTTGTCAAAGACAGAAAATCCCTCAGTCTCCTCTCAAAGATCTTTAACAAATACCCTTTTATTTTTATACATTGTTAAATACATAACTTCTCACACTCTTTACTTTCCATGACATTTAGTATTTTTTCAATAAGCAAACTCAGACTCCACATCGTTGCAGACTTCTGTTGTGGAGTTGCAATTCAATTTACGTTACCTCACAGATGACCCTCCGGTTCCAGCTCACCTACCTGTAACTATTAAGTTTGTTGAGCCACTGGCTGTTCCAAACTGGTTTGTTGCCAGGCACGTGTAGCTTCCAGCATCAACTTTGGTCACATTGGCTATTCTTAGTCCTCCATCCTTTAATAACATGGTTCTAAAAAATTATGAAGAGATTTTAAAAGTTGCAGCATCGGTTTGTAGACAAAATGCTTTAATACTCATAGTGTTACCTTAGATATATCAAACTGCATCAATTCCCAACCCGATATTTGAAAATTTTGCGGCCATACACTGACAATATACAACAAATTTGAACCCATCCATATATTACTCACCACTTTGGACACCAGTAGAACCAATGTTTAAGATATGTATGTATGTGTGACAGAGCGAAATCCCACATTAACTCCGTCTTTTTCAGCTGCACCAATTGAAACTAGAATAATTTTCAACTGTATTATGTTGTTTACCTCAGGCAGTCTTGCATGGTAACTTTGAAATAACTGCATATCATTCTTCTGATGATGCAATGGGGTTTTTCATAAGCAATCCACATCTTGCACTTTTCAGGGTTCACATATACAAGCCTAACACACACTGCATTGAAGTCAATAGCTCATTTGCACAACTGACTCTGTAAAGCAGGATTTGGCCCATGCAAGTATAAACTCAGTATTTGTTTAGAAAGCAAACTGAGACTTCACACTGTTGCAGACTTCAGTTTATCAACCGATGCTGAGCAGAAGTGACCTGCAGACATGGTAGAGGTATGCTTGGTGGAATGACTTGAAGGAAAGGAAATTCCCTCCACCCCCCACAAATTCCACCAGTGAGAATCACGCCTAATGGACAGATAGCATGGAACAAAACAGAAAGATGCTTATAAAAGATGTGGACAAAAGAAGACTTGCATTACTGATACAGACAGAAGAGCACCAGCATCCCACCAGTAGAGATGACATCCTAGACAACAGCACTGGAAGGATGCAAAGGTAAGGCTAATTTGACTCCCTCTTTCCGTATTTCTGGTCCTCCTATCTGTCATATGCTTAGATGCAGGACCTCCTACCAAGTCTTCCCTAAGATAACCTGGAGCAGCTATATAACTAACTGTATATAAAAATGTCCAGAATAATTAACAAAAAAGTAAACAGCATTTTCCTGATATGCCTAATTCTATCTCCAATCACATCAATCCATTTCAAAGGCACCAAATGAATCACAGCAAGGCTATTCTGTTGGTTCCCTAAGCACCTTAGCTAGAAGGTATTTTGGAAATGCCCCAAACACCCACATCTAGCTACCCAGAATCAACAGAACAGCAAACAACAGTAACACTCCAGGCGAACCTCTAACCGCATCAGTCGGAGTCTTACACGGTTGTCAGAGTAAGTATCAGCTGAGAAGGCAGCAAATGTCATGAAACTGAACATTGCTATCTTCCCTTTCTCAGAACAGTCGTGAGGATTTTGCCTTCTCACTTGCATGTACTTCATTATTAACCTGCTTCTCTAGTAAATATAAAACTAATGAAGTACACACCCCTGCTGCTCTTTTTATTTTTAACATACTTGAGGCAAATTAGTATCAACAGATCTCCATCATTTGTCCCAACCGAGACTCAGTTCTCTATAGTTAAATGCATATTACAAAAGTAGATGGGGAAGTCTGCTGTGTAAGGTGGGAATTTGGCATCACTGCCTTTCTTCTTGAAACTTGTCCCAGGCATGGGATAAGCACGATGCTCACTTGAAAAAACAGGTTCCTTGCTCTTCTGGCATTCACACACTGTAACTAACAGCTCAGGATGAGCAATTCTCCATGTGAAGTTCCACATGTGCTACGGTAGCTAATGAAGGATAACGCAAGCTTGAAGCCGCAGCGCTGGCTGCAGGGCAAGCCTGTAAAGACTTTTAGGACTGAAGGCAGGCACGGCTAAGACACACCTGGTGAATGCACCACCTTAGATTTAATTGCATTGCCAAAATAAAAGTTGGCCCATAAAAGGTATATGCTTCAGTAAGCTGCACAGTCATTAATTATTTATAGTGATTTATATTATAAATAATACAGTGTTACAATGGTATTTTTTTTTAAAAGCAATTCAGCTGAACCCATATTTCAGAGAATAATTAAGCTGGTAAATAAGGGAAGCAGAACACGACTCTGTAGTTTGATGGGTTCAGCGATCTTATCCTTCACCCTTAACTTCTCTGATCCTCAAAACCATGTTCACCAACCGCAGACCACGGCGGTGGGAGTCTATCATGGCTCTGCAGTTACGCTGCTCCTTTCCCTTAACAGCGAGTTCACCTAATCCTCAAGGCCACAGGGAGACTGCATTTTAAATGTCTGAAAGCAGGAGTCTGGGTTCCTTCCACAGCTGCACTGCTCTTTACAATAAAACACTCTCTAGAAATAAGCACAACTTTTAGCTGTTTTTCTTAATTATTTTGAATTGCATTTTATATTTTCTTAAAAAAAGGCGTTGCAACACGATGCCGTAGCCGAGATACATTTCCTTTGGGCAAAGGTGATACAATAATGACATTAACATATGGAAATTACAAGAGATAACAAGTCACCTTGTTAGAATGACAGAAAAAAGCATCTTATGTGGGGGAGAAAAAGAGTTATAAATAGACACTTTAATCAGTTTACATTTGGAAGTAACCATCTTTGAATCTTCCAAAGTATACTGAGGTACCTAAGCCCATGTGGTGCTGTTTGAAGCGTGTTCGTAAGGAGGATGTGCTTCATCCGTGTCAGCGCAGCTGACCTCCCGCAGGCGAATTCACTTGTTTTGGAAAATTTGTAAGTAATATTTGGCTGCACTTTATATTAGACGGAACATTTATAATTAATTAAATCTTACCATACGGTTTACAGGTATCTGAAAAGTGTTAAAGACATGATTAATACATTTTATAGGTAATTATAACAACATCAATAAAAGGTATTAAAATATATCAATTATGGTTGCAAGCAAGCTACTGAGTTGCTGGACTATCTAGCTATCTGTATATTTTGCAAAGTTTGTACTGCGTCATCTACTTTGAAGCAGTCTCCAGTAGAAAAAATGCAAAACCAAATAAAAACCCAACAGTGTTGACAAAGTCCGAGGTCAAACAAAGGAAAAAATAGGATCGGGGTATAAACCAGAAAATGTCTATTGTTTAATTAAAATTAATCACATTTAGAGTGCTCTGAGCTACCTGCAAGCCTAGCTTGCCTAAAATAATTAAGCAATAGGCTTATTAAAACCATGACATAATGAAGAATCAAGGTTTTTTTCCAGAATTACAGAAAAACCCAAAACCACCAACAAATCAATTCTAGAAAGAAATTATTGTCAAAATAAAATCTTTACTGGTAAATTAAAAAGAGAAATGCTTTACTTTTTCAATTACAAAACAGTAAATGCAGCACAACCTATGAAAACACTAAACCCAGAAAGAGCTCTACCCCTCCTGCTGAAACATTAAACAAACTGAAGCTTTTAGTACACTTAAAATTATTAGATATTCACACACTGAGATAAAACAAATGTACTATGGCTGGCCCGCTGCCAGGAAGCAATCTAGATCTCTAACACAAAAAAAACCAACACATCCTTTGGCGTTCCCTGTATCTACAAGTGTTTTTCCAATACATTTTGCTGAAGGCCAGCAATTTTCAAAGTGAATTCCATTTTCAACAACCTGCACACTTTTGATGCACTGGCAAATGGCAGAAACTTTTAGCCCTGTAAAATAGAGATAATTGGTGGAATAATGCTTTGGGACACATCCGCTTGCACAACTGGAGACTGTTGTGATTTAGGACTTAGGACTGTTTGGTCATCAGATCAAAACATCATTGACAAAGTCATCATCTCTCGCTAACTCTTGAGGAAAATTGTGGGAAATTAATCTTTGAGAAGATTCTTTTTTTCCAATAGTCAAAAAACCCCCCAATTCAACAAACTTACAACAGCCGAATGTCTTAACTCATGCCCATGCTCTTTGACTGAAGTCAACAGAATGGGGAGAGGGACTAACCAACTTCAGGACTTCAGGGTTCCTGACTTGAGAGGCCCATGCTGGTAAAACTACAAGAGTCTTCCTGTCCCACCCAAGCTGGGAGCATGTATTTGGCATCACAGATCTTCCAGACAGCTGAGGGACTTCAGCGTGGTTACAGTCGCCATCAATTCTGCCCAGTCTGTCAGGATTTATACATGACATTATAATTTGTTATTAGTTATCTTAGTCATAACTGACCATGGAGAAATCCAACTGTGAAATGAGTGCAGGCACTTCTCGTACCGATAAAGTAGTTTACTATTGTTACAGACTGCACCAAATTTTCACATTTCACATGTTGAAACAAGTATCTGGGGCAAGAGGGCAAGTGGTGCTCCATGATGCCAGTCTGAGATCTGTCAACTTCAGTATCTGTAGTGTAAGAATATTCAAGCTATTCTGCATTCAGTGTCCCCATACCTACTTGCTCAGGGAACTGGGCCAGCATTATCTAGAGGTGTGCATAGTTTTACCTTACTGAACAAAACCCTCTTAAATTGAAATGTCGGTGCGGTACAACGACATACACATGACTAAGGGCCAGAATATGCCTCAGGATCCAAGTCCATGAGGCTGCACCTGAAATTTAGTGTCATTAATGAAACAGTTAATGAAAGCAAATTTTCTCATCTTCCTGTGACAATACTTTATTACTAAAATAACAGACATAATTAAACTAAGTAATCACTGCCTTTTTTGTCAGATTATTCAGCAGAAAAGCCAACTATTTTAGATCCTTATTGATATGATAATAACCATAAACATATTGCTTTCCAGTTCATAACACTTCAGTACAAAGGAACAGTGGAAAAGTGGGTCAAAACTGCCTTTTTATATATCAATCAAATTCCAACTAAATTAAACCAGATTAATTAACAAGAAAGGCAGCAAAAAAAAAAGCTCCTATCGAAGTACTGGTAAGTAAATGCATTACTTTCCACATCACAGCATTTCAAACTGTAACGTAAAATGAAATAAAAACACTTAATTCAAATGGTAGGGAAGCTAAAACTAGTAACTGGTATTTCTAAGAATCATGCAACATTTTATCAGGAATTATTTCTCCTCTTTTCTTTCCCCCTTAATCTGACATCACTTCACCACAGCTGAAGATGCTGAAACTGGAGATTTTAAAGAGAATTGCACTGGAATGTCTTTTCGTGAACTTAAAGTTTGCAGTATCTTTTTGTCTTTTTCTAGTCTTGGTAAATCTAGAAACATCTAGGAATAAAGGTGGATTTGTTTACAGGCGAAACACCGCCCCACATCATCTCAAAATCCCTTGTAATCTGCTTCCAGTCAGGTATTTGAGCCAGGAGCACAGGACCCACTACAGCCAACATGCAGCAACTGTCTAGTACTATATATCAATGAAAAATCATATACATACATAAAACATTTAAAGAAATCTTTAAAGGGGTTATGTAGGTTGCAGCATATTTTGGTATGTCTTCTGTTTTTGATGAGTTAAACTCAAGTATATTTAACCTTGGTTAAATGTCTAATCCTCCTTTTTTGGAGGATAAAAGAAAAAGAAAAGCACATCCATCTGGAGATGGTGGTGTCTCATGCCAGCTTTTCAACACAGAAGAAGGTACATGAAGGCACCTACAGTTTGCATCCTCTGCTCTCTCCACCTGGAGACACTGCGGGCTATGGCCTGCTCACTGTAGAAGCTGGTCCAGATTAATTTGGAATAAACAAAAGCTAGTTGTGGCTTAATGACTGCAGATAAAATATACTTCAGAGAAATTTTTTGAAGGTCTTACAATAGGAGACGGTTGGCAAGGAACAGCCTGAGTAAGTACAAGCTGCACGCAGTGTGGTGGTACACACTATAACCACAACATGGGGTGACAAATTACCTGTGCCAGGTCATCAGGTACCCCCAGCACCTGATCTGGCAGTCATTAAAGACAAGAGAATTCTTGCTAATTCTTGATTATTATGCTCATTACATCACCCAAAATTATTTATTTCAAAGGTCCAAAACTGTATTCTGGTGGGAAGCATATCTTCCTTCAATACCCAATTAATTTAATTCTCATTTTCTCTGTTTCCTTCTGCATGTTTGACAGTGACCTCTATGCTTTCATTTCTCTCGGTATTCCACTGCTCTTTACTGTCTACTCTCTTTATTCAAGATATTCTAAAGGAAAAAAAAAAAATCACATATTTTGCAAAACTAACAAGAAGCAAGATTGTATTCTTCAACGTTGAGTGATTTCTCAGTCCAGAGCTCATGGATCCATTTTGAATTATATTTTCTCCCCTCCACAAGACATATTATATTCAGCTCATTTAATTAAAATTTACTGAGTCATTATCCAAATCTTCTACATACTGAAAATGCAGCACCATTTAAAAATAAATTAAGAATACAAGCAACAGTGCCATCAAAGTGAAAATCTTTTTAAGATTTACTAAGGTAGTAAAAATCTTTTTAAGGTAGAAAATTTTAAGGTAGAAAATCGTTTTAAGATTTACTAAGCTTTACTAAGGTAACATGGTCAGTACCTCCAGCAAAACATAATTTCTCTTATGACAAAATACTATGAATACATCGAAGTAATGGGGTATTTGTGCTTCATTTTTATTATTCAAATGGGAATTTTCTTGAAACATACTGATACTATCCATGTTGCTGCATCTTATGTGACATTTTCACTTTTACAGCTGCCATTAAGGACTTGTTCTACCCTCATGCTAAGCCATGTTTGGCCTCTAAACCTTCCGGAAAGCCTTCCCAGTTTAGGTACAGTCCAAATTAGCATGGTCTAACCACGGTGCCTATACCAGATTGCTGGTGGAGTTACTGGCACATCCTCAGAAGGGACATGCTCCAACATTTGTGTACATTTACATGAAAAACAAAACAGTACGCTGTCCCTGTTCTCTACCAATGCTGAATAACTCTGCTATAGACCCACCAAAATCAACAAGAATATGGTTTTAACTACTCAAGGGCAAATAGATTTGGGAAACTATACATGTATTTATCCACGTGGGATATAGTGCAACAGCTGTTCCCTTGCAGGGAACTTATGGAGACAAAATCACTTGCTGCACTATTTGAAGACTGTGATTTCCCTCTTGCTCTTTACAAGCAAATGGCAATTGTAAGGGAGGGGAATGTCAGTCTCCATCTCACACTCAATCTCTGTCTGTCTCTCCTAAGGAGCGCTCTGTGAGCCTGAACCCTACTGTAGCTCTGAGCTCCAAATGTAGTTAAGCTCATTCTGCCTCCCTACCTCTCCTAGGTAAAGAGCATGCTGGACCTCTGTGGCCAGCATTACCCCTTTTGGGAACTCATCCCTCCCTTTTTCTGCAATTAGAAAAGACCCCCCCCCCAACAGACTTCTCCATTAGAAATGTAGTTAATGGTTGAAAAATGTACTGCTAATTGGAAACACTTTCCTGAATTGCAAGAATTGTAGAACTGCAAGAAATTCATGAATTGCCATTATTCATAGCAGACAGTAATGAACTCCAGTGCTTTCTGCAAAGAATCGCATTTCTGCTTTTCTCTGAAGGCAAGTGTACTTCATTTAGATTAATTCAGGATTATTGGCTTGTTATTATGTTTCCTCTGTAAGCCATTTACAGTGTGCTGTCAAAAATATAGTAGGAGACACTTTGGGCTGTATTTTGGAAATACCTGCACTTTCCAGAACTAAAAGCCATAATTTATGTTCATAAATCTAAGCAGGCAGCATCATGTATGATCCATACATTTTCAGAAACTGAACATTACTTTCTTTAGCCTGGTACCATCACTACAATTGAAATTGGTGGGTACTGCTTTTGAAAGGCAATCCAAAGCAACCATTAAGACCAGATCTGATGCCTATCCAGACAGATAGCTCACAAAGCAATGCAGAAGTGGTGGCTGGAACGCTCTTCTCTTGGACGTGTGTGGAGCCCTGCAAGGTCCAGGCATGCCTGGCAGCTTTGAATATCATGAATCAAACCTACACAGGTTATCTGAAGGCTGATGACAGGCAGCTCCAACAAGAGACAGGCAGGAACAGGAAGGATACCATTCTTCCTGCCTGCCTTTTTATGGAAATGGTACGGGGACAAAACCTAGGAATTTTCCGAAATGGAGAATATCAAGTGCTATGCATTTATGCACATGCTTTACAAAAGTGACCATAAAAATAACAACAAATGAGAATCATCAAAAAGCAACAGGTTTCACACAACTCTCAGAGATCCTTGTGGCCCTGTGTTACAGACTTACTTACCAGTGTGATACTATGTCATTACAAGATGATGGGAAGTTTCACGTAGAAAGAAAAACCAACTAGTGTTATTTTGAATGAGATTTTGCTTGCTTGCAAGCATGCAGCCAGCTAGTGAGTCTGTGGTACTGTGTCAAGCTATATAATGACACATGCCTAATCTTCTGCCAAACTGCCACATTTGACAACACTTAACACTTGAACACATGAAAACTATTGCGGTCCTGTGAAGAAAGAGCCAGAGCTGCACAGATCAAGATGACACCAAGTGTCCAAACCTTTGAGGTACAAGGAGAGCTCTAGCCTCACAACGGAGCAAGTAATGGTCTCAATCGCAGCCTCTAAAAGTTTTGACTTATCCGGTATCATCTTCTGCGTTTAGAAATTTCAAAACAAAGCCACGACGTGGTGTTTTACAGGAATAGGACTAGAAGAATTTCTCCTGGTTCAGAAATAGCTTCCTGATGATAGGCTAAGCTTTGTAAAACCTAACACAAAGACCTAGAGGAGCAGGGGTACATTCATGAAATCACAACACACTGCCATAGCCATCCTCCCTCAAAAACAAAACGTTCAGTTTCCTCAGTCTCACGTCTGGACTTTTGGACACTTCAGTGATGCCATTGTCCCTGAATTACCCTGCTAAGTACAGGGTGATACCAGAGGGTTGCAAGAGGAACGCTTGCAGTCATCCTGTCCTCACTGCTCCCAGGCAAACCCGATGACTTTCTGCGGCTGTTGCTGTGACTACAGTCTGTATCTAACTCAGATACTCCAGCAACGAGCTGCAGAAAGGCTGACCTCCGGGCAGACTAAACTCCCAAATAGTTATTCTGCTCCTCAGAGTTTGTACAGCCTGTACTGAGTGCTGAAGTGCTGCAGCTGGAATGTCCTAAGTACCAAACTGCCTAGTTTCATGCTAAATCAGATATGTAACTATCTTAATTATACCTTTCATCCAAGTGGTTTTTTTCCCATCCCAGTTCACTACCTGAAACTCCCAGTCTATGCAGATATTGAAATGTAAAACAGAAAGCTTGAAAAGGCAGTAATCCCCAGCATTGGAGAGATGCAAAGCAAATGGCTGCTCCAGAGTGCAGATGTACGCTTCTGTATAGTTTGATTATACAATTTAACCAGTAGACCCATGCCATTTCAGTTTATGACTAATTCAATAATGCTTTAATGGTTATTGCTGGAAAAAATGTTTACATGTTGTTGGAAGTCAACAGCTGAGGATATAGGTGAATCACAAACTCTCAACTGAGAATTACTAACACCAAAACACATTCACTATCATGTAAACACTAAAGAAATGGCAACATATGTTATCGTTGCTAGATAAAGTTCATGGTTGCTGGAAAAGAACCTGAAAGTGTATTTTCATTTTCTATTCCTGTTTTCATCTGAACAACATGCACATGAAATTAAATATATGTATGAACAAGTACGTCCATAATGAGAACACATCTCATTTTCTTTCACACACCTCTTAGCTCTTCCTGAAGTCATACAATCTTAATCTTTTCATTAGTCATGCTTCTAAATATTTTCATCACCCATCTGTCATCTACCTCTACTACATATTTCCGAGAGATGACCAGCACTTAACACAATATTCAAGGAAATGAATTTTTGTAATAGCATAACAAAATCTTAAAAGTTATTTTCTGTTCTGTCTCATACATATCGCCACTCTATTATTTAACTGATAATGCATACTGAGCAGATGTTTGCCTCACCTGAGCATGGTGATGCCTGTATCACTTTCCTAAGTGTTCCCAGTTAATTCACAACACTTGGATACAAGTAGTTTTACTGCTTTACTTTTTCTTTACAAAGTGTATTAAACATTTGCCAATATTGATTTTCATCTGTCACCATTCAGCTCAAGTGTTTGGGTTTATGAGGTTTATGAGGTCCGTCTTGCAATCACCTGGAAAACCTTGCATAATTCTTTCTCTGTGTGTGTGCGTTTGTGTCACCTACAATTTTGTAATCTTTGTAATAACTTTTCCCATATAAACAAACACAGTACTAGAACGGTAAAAATCAAAATATTAGAATGGTAAGAGTGCTATTCCGGACCTACCAATTATTAACTTTTGCGAACTGGATTTTTTTTTTTTTTTAAATCTCCTTTTTTTCTCTCTCAGCCACATTATCAACATGGCTGTAATATGCCTCATCTACCTCCTGAAAGCATTTTCAGAGTATTTTGTTGAAGGCTTTAAATACTGTTTTATAAGCTTTGTATTTCCAGTTTTCTATCAGTATCTGGTTGTCTCTAAACCAGGCCAAACTCTATCTTATCCTGAAAATAAAATCTGGCCCTTGACCTTAAAGAAAGCAATATGCATGTCCTCTTAGTGCTCAGATACAATAATGATTAAAAACCAACCAAACAACGCGCCCAGCTAGACAGACTTCAGAGAGACTTTACAACTATTTGGATCCACAGATGACACTATTGCATAAAAAGACATAAACAAGCTTTTTGTAAGATTAAAACAAATAAACCAATCTGATACCTTTCATTTTCGTGTAGCTGCTCACCTCCCTTCTTCCAGGAGCATTTGGCCTTAGGGGAAGCTTTGGGTTTGCATTCAAAAGTAACTGTGCTGCCTATTTGAACCTGGATCAGTTTCTTCATTGGATTCTTGGAAAAATCTGGAGCAGAAGCTAAAACAGAAGGGACAGTAACAGTGAAATAAAGCACCTTTAAAATTAGATTAATGATACTACTATTTAGCACTTAAATGACACATCTCAGCTTCCAAACGTAATTAAAAACATGGATCAGTTAATTCAACCAGATCTTCCATTGGACAATTACGCATTTTTCTTCCTTATACTGGTACAAAAGTAAAGGTCTCAGTTGTGCAGAGTACGTCACCTAACGAAGCATGCACAGAAGATCACGCTGACTTCATCCGAGCTGAAGCTCACTGAACCCAACGAGTGTTGAGCACATGCCTAACTACGCTTTGATGAATATGAGCGTACATGACTTGCCGAAGTCCAGGGAGGGCAGTCAACACCCACAGCCTCATTAAAACTCAAGGAACTGGATGGGTTCTAGTTTCACGTGAGAATGCATGTCAGATCAGATTATGTTAGATGACAGAAAATTACAGCGCAGCTCATTCTGAATGGGTATAGTTTGCATTAACTAACAGTTAAGAAAAGGCACATGGCTTCTACCTATACTAACAATGAACTTTGAAAGGAAATTCAGTATTTTAGGAGACCAAGGCTGAAGAAGCAGTCTGCTGATTGACTGCAATCTTAACAACAGAAAGGAAATAACTCACGTCCCCAAAACGCACTGCTCTTACAGGCTTAGTTTTGAAATCAGTCTATGTTGGAGGTAGAAATCGCACAAGCATATGAGTGCATAAGGCAGTCACAAGTTCAGTGCTTCCCTCAAACAAATGCTTGTCGCTATTGTAGACTCAAGCACACACCGTTTGAACGACGGAATGACAATCCCTTGTCCTCTCGGTCAAGAAAGACTGCACCCAAGAGCAGCCTACTGCTTCTACACGGCACGGCTCCCCGGGAGCGCCGGAGCTGCGGTGCAGAAGGTGCGTGCAGCTGACTGATGTGCTGAGCCAGTGCTGCCGCCAGACCACGGGAGCAGTTTTAATCTTTGGGCCTGTGTCCAAGCCCCCATCTCTGCTCTTCCCCTAATGAATAATTTAGCTGTGTTCTGCTTTAAAGCAATGAATGATTGGACTGCAAATCCTCTGGAAGCAGATGAGTCAACTCCTCGGCACTGCAGATAAAAAGATATTAGGTCGACAAAAATGTTTATTTCAGTGATAGCACGTGAGTTAAATTTGAGATCACGACGAGGTGGAATACGAGGCAGGTGGAGGGTGTGTGGAGAGGGAGAATGAGGTTTGTGTTTTAGTGAAAAAGGAAAATCTTACCTACAACCTTGAGCTCTGCACTCGAATAGATGACACCATGTTTATTTTCAGCTATGCACTGGTATCTGCCAGAATCTGTCAGATTTAGATTTGATATTGTAAGTGCACCATTTTCAATTTGGATCCTTCCCTGAATATTAAGAAAAATATCTTTATTGATGATATATTTCCTGTGAAAAATTTAAAATAAGTAAGAAATATAAATAGGACAGCAAAAATACAATAAATGGGGTAAATGTAACAGCATAATCATGAGAACGGTTCTAAAATACGTGACATGACCGCATCATGGTATGGCAACAGTGATTAAATACAGAGACTTGGCAACAGTGTATGAAATTGATTCTTCAAACTTGCTCAGTTTCACAGAGGCTTTGCAATCTCAAATACCCTCGTTATTTCCCCAGAAATATAGACAAAATCATACTAGGCTCCTCACGACAGACCAGAGTATCCAAACTATACAGATGGCACTGGCATTTCATACTATTTAGAGATTTCACACATGCCATTTGCTAATGAGCTCTCTGTAATACCATGCAGAAAAAATTCCAACAGTCATTAAATGGAAGACACATATTTAAGTGCCTTAGAGCTGACAAAGCTACTGAAGTATAGGGATCTTCTCACTTTGCTTATTCTTGGAAAGCTATACGAATTATGGTAAGAAGTGACTAATTTGAGGATGGAGTGGCAGGAACTGGTGAGAAAAGGAACCAGTAACAAAGACAAAACCAAAGGAGCTTCTCCTTTGGGGAAAACCAGAGAAACAATAACAGACAAAAGAACAAACTATTTGCTCAAAAACAGTTTCTGACTTTTTTTTTGGATCTGGACATGGCTTACCAGCCCTAATGCAATGGTAGTCACTCTCTGCCTTTTCTTAAGGGCATGTCCTTGCAGTTGGCCCCACTGCAGGGTGACTCCGGCCATCTATGGCCAGCCAGGACAGCTCAGCTCAGCTCCTCCCTTGGCAGGTCCCCTCCCAGTTTATTGCAAGGTGCTCAGCCAGTTAGACAAAGGACAAAACAATCCCCAAGAGGAACAAGCCTGAGTCTCCATGTCTTGACCCTCCCTCTAGCATCCCAAGCTGCTCTTCTTACTCTTTGTTACAAAAGATTTATTTATGGAGAAGGGAAGCTAAGTGGAATAAGCCCAGCAGATTTTTGTGGAGGAGACCCAGCATGAAGAAGGATTATTGCAGTCATGGCGCTGAAAACAACTGATCACTATACACAGAGAACTCCTCTTCTGATGTCTACTCAACGCCAGCTTTCAAAGAGTTAGTCCTATAGTTTACAGTCCTTAAATGTTTCCAGAGTAAGTCATGCTTATGCCCTGACACCATGCCAAAAGGCGGGACACCAACGCTCAGAAGTGGAGAAATGGGAAGACTGAATGACAGAAGATATTTTTGTACCTACTGAGGTAAAAAAGCACATTACCTCAGTGACTTTGTGTGATACAGTAACAATGCTCTTAAATCACTGAGATGAGATTTTGTACTCCCTCATTTAACCTGTCCACAAAACACTACCATTCCTTTTAGTGAGCATATAACTATAACACTCTGAATGGTAAGAAATGTTTTTCAGTGCTTAGATCATTTTTCATAGCCATCCACTGACTTCACTTGAGCAGTCACTCTTTCTTCTTCAACTGTGAGTGCCAACGTTGAGCACAACGCATTGGCCAAGGGCAAAATGCCTTCCCACGATGGGCTAGTGCCCAGACTTTATATTCCTGATAACCTCAACTGGCCAGTTTTCTCAATGAAGCAGTGAGATTTAAAATCAATATGGGTATCAGATGCTGTTCTGCGTTTCTGATCCGGGTGACCAAGTATCTCACCTTCTAAGTACAACCTCTTTTCCCTGTCACCAAATGCATTACTTTCCATTAACTTACTTTAACAATTGTATTAAAGCAAATACCTATGTTACATTGCTGTTTATATTTCATACTTTGCATCAAGTAATGGTGACCCCATGAATTTTTAGGATTTTTGTCTTTTTTCATCAAGAAGATTGAATATGTTTTCTTCTTACCTTTAATGAAATGCCAATAGCAAGTATAACAAAATCATTTCAGTTCTCTATCCCTCATTTATGGTTCTTAATGTATAACTTTAATTAAACTTCCTTCTCTGGTGTTTCCTTACATACTTATTTCTATGGTTCTATCATTGCTTTTAAATCTGCTTTTAGCTGGGATATTTTTGTTCAACAAAATTTGGCTTTGTGTTTCTGATATTGCAGCTTTTGAAGTTTCCATCTGGATGCTCTTGACAAACATACGAAAACCAGTATCAAATATTTCTCTTGACTAATTACATGGACTTTTGTGAATTCTCATATTTATATGAAGTACTGTTAATTTTACATAGCATCACGTTTTCAAAACAGAATGTTACCTCTATTGACAGCTGGTCTCCATTCTTCAGCCACCTATACGATGGTTTGGGCTTCCCACTTGCTCTGCAATCCCAGTATAAGGTGTCCTCTACAGCAACTTCAATATCTTTTATCGTCTGGATCCAGTGAGGTTTTGCTGCAGATGAAATACACACCAACAACAAAGACTCTAACAAGTTATTGTGCCGTATGAGAATCAAAGGGTTAATCTGCATGGCACTCATCAGTTTTCTGCATAGACTGGTTTGTACCAACAAAGGTTCTCACTGGTTCTGCTTCAAGTCACCTAATGAAACAAATTACTCACTGTTCCTTTTATACATTTTTATTACAAGCAGTAAACCAAAAGAATCACTAAAGCTGAACGAGTGAAACCAATATTAAAATCACTAATGATTAAACAACACAATTTTGAAATTGAGGTAAATGAAAGATAAAGAAATTAGTGGTGATACTGGAATTAAATAATTGATGTAGCTAAATCATCAAATTAAAACTGAAGAGAATCCTTTAAGTCCTAAAAAAATGTAATGCTATGTCAGCCTTACTTCTAAATACCATTTAAATTGTTTTCTAATGATAGTCAGTACTTAACTGGATGAATACATGGATATATGAGACTGTTTTTGAAAGCATTAGTCTTAGCACAGCATTTGGGTGATGCAAACCAGAATATGGCCTTAAGAAAGCCAATAAAAATCACTAATTTTTAAACAAAATTTTTATGTATTAATACCACACATCCTTCAGAATTACCTAAAGTACAATTAAAACTGTAAAGATAGAGTTTAAAACATCTGTTAACAGCTTCCATAGGGTAAAAAAAAAAAAAAAAAGCTCACTTGGCAGATAAACATCACTGCATGAAAGACAACGGTAGTTTATTCCTTTCGTGCTATTTCACACAACAGCACAACACTGTTTTATAGCTAATTGGTGTGAATTTTCTTTGAGTTTATTCAATTTACTAGAAAGTTTATAATCTCAATACATGCTATTTCTCCAAGAAAAAATAAATTCTGGACATTGCATATGGAGAAAGAGAAAAAGTAGGATGAAACTAGGTTGCAAATATATAGCTAAATATATTCCTAAATTGGTTATTTAGGCAAATCTTACAAGATTCTCATATTAAAACAACTAGGGAAAAAAAAAGAGACCCTGGTGATACAGGAAAATATTATTATTTAATAGATGAGTTTTGGAAGCACAGAAGGTCAGATTAATTCCTGTTGAACTTCCTACTACAATGGAGTTACACCAGCAATTAATTCAGACCAGGGAAATTAATGACTTGCCTATGGCCACAAGGGAAGTCTGCAGCACAGCTGAGAGCTGAACCTGTTCCACTGCCATAGGCACAAGACCAGCAGACCAACGTTTGGATGAAGGTTGGTATTCATTTCATTAAAAAAGACACATTCTTTTCTAGCATACAAATTTTCTTGCCATCATATATTCTGCAATACAGCAATAAGATCTCGACATGATCATGTAAGTATCATATTTTTATGATAACAAGGATTAATACTATTTATGATTTATGTATACATACTTGGGATTAACTTCTCACAGAAGAACTTACTAAAATGTATTCATTGAGATATTAACTTGGGCGGTTTTGGAATTCAACCGATATTTGCTGACAGTGAAACCTTCTGTTATGTCTTTTGTTTTGACATCCCTTATACCCCATGAGGATTAACGCCTTTCACTGATTTGGGGGTGATATATTTTTTACACTCTCTTTACCAAGGTCAGCTCTAAAAGACAGGATAACCTCATCTTTGTGTCAGACAAATGTACTATCTTACTGGTATTAATTTTGGTTGAATCTTGAAAGTTAATGTTACAGCACTAGAGTTCAAGAAAGAGCCATTGCTTTATCTGACATTGTCATTTGGCGTATTTGCCCCACATGTGTCAAGGGGATGAAAAGTCAGGGCTCCATATCGGTGTGCTTCCTGCACTTTGCATTGCCTAAATATTTATGCAACAAGCAACAGTGCTTGAATTATTGATGGATCCATACATGTGCAATATTTCACATCTGCTGCATATCTCCACTTGAAAGTAGGTTAAATATAGTCTATTTTCAAGTTCAAGATCTTGGATTCAATTCCATTAGTAGGAAAAACATTGTCTACACCATAAATCTTCATTTTAGTACTTTTCATGACAGACAGTCTCCATAGGAGGGTTTCCCAAGTCTCCACAGTAGATATGATAAACTGGGTCGTTTTCAAAAGCGTGGGAGCAAGACAACCACTCAAAACAGAAATGAACAGAACAGAACTTCCTAAGCCACAATGTGAGAAATTTATGGTGCTTGTTCATTCACAAGAGAGTGTTGATGTAGACTTTAGTGATTTTCTTGAGGAAGGCTCTTTTTCTCTTCAAATTACTGATGAAGGAATTCAGCAGAAAGAAAAATACCCTTTTCAATCTGCCACATCTCAAAGTCTTTAAAAAAGGCTGTAAAAGTATTAGAAACTCTTTGAAAAAGAAACATTCAATTAACCAGTTCAAAATTGAAAAGGAAGCTAAACAGGGGCAATTCCAGCTGGGAATATGCCACTGAATACTCTGAATCTTGGCCAAGGTAAAGATGTCCACGTTGCAGCAGCTGAGAAAAGTGCAGACAGAAGGTCATGTATCAGCAGATCTACATACCCTCTCAAAAGATAAGCATGACTTTCCAAGCCCACCCAGCACTGCCCTTTTTATTTGGCTCTGCTTGCCTGTACCTACGTGATTCTGAATATACAGCTTTATTCCTCGAGGTCTAGTCATTGTTAGGCAAATGTTACCTGCTTAGAACATCTGGTTCCACCACCACTGCCACATCTGTGCTCTTGAAGGAAGACTAATGACTTGGTAACAAAGCCTCATTCTCTCATGGAGCTACGGCATTGGCTTAGTGTACAGCTTAGAACTTCCTGAGGAGACACCACTCCTTCCTCCTTAAGCAAGGAGTAGGCAAGCAGGCAACATATTTTCATTGAGATGAAAAAAAGATGATGTCCTGTAAGTTTAGAGGTTGCAAGTTAGTTTTAACGGAGTTTGTAGTGCAGGGTTGGCGACTGTGACAGGAATCTGTACTGTGTGGTAATATTAAGAATTCTTCGGAACTTGCTGTGCGATCGTCATGAAAGATTCATATAAAGTTCCTTTAGGACGAAATGCTTGTAGGTAACACTTTCTCTAAAGGAGGTTAGCCGTCAGCCTCATGGTCAGTCACTTGGAAAAGCACCAAACTCTATTTTGCTTCAGTTGTTTTTGCCTAAAATATTCCTTGCAATACTCATGGTCCCACAGGCAAGAAGTGATACAAGTGTGTAACTTCATAAAATGTATCCCAGTGAGAAGACTCAGTCTTCTTTTTTTTGGTGGCTACGATCATCCTTTTCTTCCAGCTAATTAGTCCAGACAAGTCTTCCTGAAGAAAACAAGTGTTGCTTCATTACACTCTAGGGCATCCCTGTAGGCCATAAGGAAAGCAAGATTTTTAAGAAACCCTTTGCGATGACTGTTCTGGGGCTTGATGCGAATGAAGACCAACTGCAGTGAGTGACTGCGACGAAGCTCTTGGAAGCAATGGCTGAAGAAGTTGACCCTTTTCAGAAGCTGTGCTGAGATCTAATTTGTAAATAATTTGTGGGGTATCATGCATGATGCATGTCAACAGGAATTTTTATATCTGATTTCCTTAAAAGTAGGAGACTCTAGTAAAAATCGCCTTCTAATTCTGAAAGCCATAGGAATAGCATGAAGGAAAGGCAGAGCTTCAGGCCCAGGACTTTTGTCTAGACACTGCACTCTCCCACAGAGTACTGAGGTCTGCCATGCCTCTGCTTGGAGGCAGACAACTATGGGAAACTCTTCCGTAACAGTCCCTAATTGGGCCTCGCACATAAGATGCAGTCTGCTTATACACATTGCTTATACACATCTTTACTTTGAAATTTACAGTCTGAAAGCTGGGCTGGAAGCCTCCTTTGAAAATACCTTTGGATAGCTCAGCAGTTGGGCAATAAATCAGAGTCAAAAGGAACTTTCCATAGTTCAAGAGAAAGCAGCTATGAAGCATCCTGGGGAAAAAAAACCAACCAGAAAATGTAACCTTCATTTTTCTAGGTAGTATAACTGAAAGTCAGGCTATGACACTCATACTGATGCCTACAGCAGTGGTGAACCTTATTCTACGTCAAAGCTCCAAGTGACCTTAGGCATGAATAATTTTTTTCTGATAAAACAGCTAGGCCTAGAGAAGAATCTAACACATCCCTGAAGATGTCCATTATTTGACTTCCATTCAAAAATAAAAATGCCCTCAAGCAACAGGCAATTGCTACATCACTGGGGGAAGTTTTAGTATGTAAAAAAGATGAACAATTTGCCTCTGTAGCAAGGCAATTAAATTGTTAAACAGCATCAACAATTAAACTCTAGGCTGATCAAACTCAGCAACTCCTTGATATTATTTAGTCATTTATAGTTTTGTAGTTATTGTTTTGAAGACACCTTCATGAACGAGATAGAGTCAGGCTATCAGAACAAAAGCTTTAGAAAGTGAGGCTCTTCCACATACATGAATAATGTAGTTTCAGTCTAATTTTGGTGGTACATTATTATCAAAGTAATTAACAAAATATACAAATATTTTCTGATATACTAAAAAATTACGTAGACTCTATGTAGACTGGGGGGTTTGCCTTTGCTATCACAGACCACCACTAGAGCAAAAGGGGAACAGCAGCGGAATTTTTTCTCCCTGTTAAACATTTTACCTTGGTACTGTCAAGCATGAGTTCCATTAAATCACCATGTGCTAATATATTTTCTTCAATTACACTTTAAATTAATTGCTTTGCGTATCTCTACCATGTTACATGTTTAATTGCATCTTAAAATACAAAAATGTAATTGTTTCATCTCTTCTCATTTTTCCATGCCATGAAACATCTCCATGGCTTCTTTCTTCTTCTATTATCTCTTTATGGAAAGGGCTAACGGCGATGACAAATGAATATACTAATAAAGTGAAAGCAAATTATTTATATATTCAGGTTTTATATTAAATCAAAGTTAGATAATCTTGTCCTATTTTTAGCACATTCTGAACTCCCCCGAGGAGAAAACTGTCATTAAACAAGTGTTGGAACTGTACAAAGGACAAAAAACTGACAAAGGACAAAAAAATGAACATCTGATGTTGGGCTTTTCTTGATAAAATCCTTAATGAGAAAAAAGGAAGATTAATAGTCTGTTAGTAATGTTATGAAAGAACCCAAAATATCTATTTTAGAGTATCTATTTTAATTATCGACTTCAACTATGGGTTGAGACTTATATTTAAAACCCACGATGAAATGAGAAAAAGCAGACTCATTTTATTTTTCATAAAGAGAGTTACAGATGTGCACAGAATTTCTAGACCAAATTTATAAGCATTCTTGAGAAAATGACTATGGATACAATTAAAGTTGAGCCTATGTTTAAGTGCTTTGTGGTTTCAAGACTATAATTCATTACTGGAAGAAGAGGCAGTATAGCACAGAAAACATAACTGATTTTTTTTTTTTTAATCAAACCATTTACGCACTGAAAAACCCAATTTTCAGAATTCAAATTTTACAGTTTCAGCTCATAAAACAAATCAGGAGAATTTTGCTTCATAGGAGAGCAATGAAATGTTTCAAACTTTTGTTTAGGACTAGCTTTATTTTTCATTTACAAAGAATCTTTACAATCTGCAGAGAAAGGAAAACCTTCTGTTTTTCAGTGAAATGGAAAAATTCTGTTTGTTTTTTTTTCCCTGAAGGGATTTATTTTTCACATTATTTCACTAGGACAACTTGGAAAATGTTAACCCAAATTCTTTTGTACTCTTTCTTGCATAAGCCAGAAACATGCTTTGTTTTCTCGAGGAGAGAAAAATAAATGTTTTCACTGTTGAAATAAAAAGGAATTTATCCATTTATTATGCATATATTTTTCTATATATGGTTAGCAGACACATCTTACACTTCTACCAATAAAACGCTTTAACAGCAGCCAACATCCACTAACATTACCACATAGGTTTGAGTCATCTTTGCCAGCATTGGTACTTTCTGGCAGATGGATGTTTTTTATTCTAAGTCTTCAGTATATCGCATTAATTTCCTCCAAATCCTCATCTGCTTTTAGAACAACTTCCTTAAATATTGATCTTTTATTGGAAGACTGAGTGGCATATGGTTAAGATTTCTTTACCAGACAGATTTCTGAGCTGTGATATCAGAGGCAGTGGCAAACCATCAGAAGATATTATCTTCAGTTGTAGAACATTATTAATCTACAAACAGAATTAAAATCCTTCAAATTATCAAAAAGTGTTAAAACGATCCTATCTTGAACACAGACTTGTTGGCATTCTATTTGCAATAACAAAGAAAGTAACAAAATAAGAAAGATTACTTAAATCTACTTAATTCTGCAGAATGGGTTTCATTAAGCAGAACAAATGAAATGAAACAGTTGAAGTGCATTAATGCCATTACAGGTCTCATTATTCTTCTTAGGATAAACATCCATATTAGGGATGAATCTAATATGGGCAGACATTCATAGTGGAATATGAACTCTATTTGAGGGTTCAAATCCCCTTCTGGATTGGTAATGAAAATGTTCACACTGATTTACTTGTCACAAAACCGCAACTTGCTTGCTTTTATTGATTAGCAACATCCTTTATTTCAGCTCTGTGTCCTTTAATAAGCAAAACAAAACTTGAGAAGCAGGTCAAATATCTCAAGATTGCCCACTGTCGTAATTACACTACAAGGACTAATGAAAAAATCTACTCTATTCTGTATGTACTTTACATTGACATGTCTCACAACTGCCCTGATTTAAAACTGGAGTAGGAATACTGAGCCGAACTGATGTACAAACCACAGCTTGGTTGAAACTTTCAAGTAGCAAATCAGTCACTTTATAAAATCAAATTCATTGTGCCAAGTTTGGAACAACAAATGACTCTGGCAGATGAAGCATCTTAGATCTTTTGCCCTATGTTACCCATAGGATTTCTCCAAAAGGTGTAATTACTACTAGTATATGGAAAATTCAGGTTGCTCAAAGTCCCCTGTCCAACCTAACCTTGACCATTTCCAATGGTGGGGCATTGATTCAGCGTAACTATTAATTTGGAAGTTGAAGGCGGGAGAAGTCTCTTTTCCTTCCTCCTTATAAAATCTGTTGTGCCTTAAATTAAAATCTTCATTGACTAAAATCTACATTGCAGCACTCTGTGTGTTCTAGTAAACAGCAGCTTCCCATACAGTAGTAGTAAACAGAAAGAACATTTGCTCAAGTTGCACAGTAGCTATGCTCTATGCTTTTTTACACAACTTTAAAAAAAACTTTGCTCAAACATTCCTACATGAGGAATAGCATTCCAAAGCACAGTCTGAAACACTCTTTAAATTGCCATTTACCTAAAGAAAATTATATTTGCTGAGATTTGGCTTTAACAAAAATTGTCAATTACCACTTTGTTGCAAATCACTCTAGCTTTAAAACAGCACCAATGTGCTTTGCCGATATTCATTTCACTCTATAGCCTTAAATGCACAGGAGACTGTCTGTTTCCAGCTATTAAATTTCATATTATTTCATTTCCTATGCTGGATTATATTCTCTCATTTATTTACTCATTTTAAAATAAAATTGGCTGTTTTGAAAGTAAAGAATTGACAATATCCATCAGTAATTTTTTCCTAAAGCAAGATAAAATTTGTATTTCCTGTAAATGTGAGGCCTAAACGATCCCCCAAATAAATCTAATTGACTGAAAATCTAAAGTTTCACCAATGGACCAATAAGAAATGTTTAAAAAAAAGTCTTTCCATCATAGAAAAATAAGCACAAGCACTTTCTACACCATTCTTAGCAACCCTTTTGAGGCTGGACATTTATTACAAGTGTTACGCAAAAACCTGGTGCAGAAGTTCTCATTCTCTGCCACAGATTTTTAAGCACAAATGCTTGATAGTATTGCAGAAGTTATAAACCCAGAAGTACCCTAGAGTGGTTTATATTTCACATGGAAAGAAGGGTGGGAGAGAAGGAAAAATAAAGTTTCCTACCATAGTAAGTGAGACGTCCTCTTGCAATGTTTTTTCCTCTTGAGTTTTCAGTAATACATTCATATAGTCCTGCATCCTCCTGCTGGAAATTAGGTATTTCAATCATGCCATTGGATTTCCTCAGCTTTATTTTACTTGGAAATGGCAGACCATCAGTTCTTCTCCAGTTAATCTGAGGCACAGGGCTAAAAAGAAAATAGTGGGATTTTAAACAGCTTTGGTTAAAGTACTTGATTGTCAAAATTAGAAACTTAAACTAATATACAATAAAACCCAGAAGTGACTAAAAGCTTGTGTGAGAAGTGGTATTTATGCTGTATATGACAGATGGTCAGACACTATGGCAATTGATGTGCATGTACCGTTCTGTTTCATACACTATAATTTGTGGTACCAAATTTTTCATTAATATCTGTGTGAATGTCCAATGATTATAAAATTTCTTGTAAATCAGCACCGGAGTCCCCCGAAGATAGGCGAGATCTACCAGTGACTTCCACAGAAGGAGAATCAAGGCAAGTCTTTTGAAATTCCCATCCTACAACAGCCATTCATTCTCCAATTTTAAAACTTTCACTCACCTAGCTGGGGAACCAAAGCAATAGCATGTGATTAAGTTATCAATCTGGCGTTTAAAATTATGAACACCTGACAAAGCTGTCTGCAAATAAACCTCAAAGTGGTAAGTAAATACACTTACAGAAACATAAATGCATTCTCAGATCATTTGTGAAAGAAAAAAGATATCAATTGTTTGTGAAATACCATTCAGAAGAGGAATGCATTTTAATCTATTTCAGCTATAAAGGAAGAACAATATTATGAAAGCATCAAGTACATTTAACAGTAAAATTCAGACAAAATTCTCGCAGACTTCAACAACATTTTCTTCTACGCAGAGAAAGCAGAGCTAGGTCAAAGGATATGTGCAAAACTGCACTATCTTATTCAAGATAATTTGAAATGAAATGTAAATTCCTGTGTTGCCAATGTATACATTTTAATTCTAAACAAAATAAAAAATTACTCCAAGACTCTTCGCCCTCTTATTCCAAGGCAATAATTGTGATGATCAAAATAGGGTCTTTAGAAAACACTGCCAAAATGACTGCCAGAACTCCACATCTCTTGTGCAGATGAACCGTAATCTGCTTCAACTTTCAGTATGGGTGAAGTCGAAAACTTACTTTCCTAGTGCAAAGCATTCTAGCTTCACAGTTGAGCCTTTAGCTGCAGGAAGTGTCTCAGGAAACTGAACTTCGATTTTGGGTTCATATTCTCCCATCACACCTATATGAGACAATGGAAAAAGGTAATTTTTAAAGCCTTTTTTCTCTCTGTAGCATTACATCACATTAAATTCAAAATCAAGTTTATTTCTCTTGCACTCCATTTATAAAGAGAAGCACAGGGACCTGCCAGTGAAATCACTGTCAGACTTAGAACAGGAAGAGGAGCATGCAACACAAAATAGCTTATCTTCTTAAAAGGCAACCAATATCCTGAAAATGCATGAAAGGTTACACTGTAAGAGGCAAAGATGTTCGCTGACGACTAGATGTGTTATTTATTCACAGTGTAGAAGGGAAGCCATACCATCCGTGCGCAGCACTAGAGGAGTTGGCGACCCAAGAACTTGGCTGTTGGTCACAGTGCTGGTTACAACGCAGGTGTAATTTCCTACATCTGACGGCTCAACTTTGGCTATGTAGAGGTGACCGGTCTCTTGAGATACAAATCGCCGACTGTCTTCTTGTACAAATGAGGGATATTCATTGAAGATCCAAGCAAATGACAATTCTAGTTGGTAATAAAAGAGAAGTAAAGATGTTTGGTAAGGTTTTTCACATTTTTTTCTTCAAAGATCAGTTTATCTTACTACTGTATTTTACAATACTGTATTATATACAATACTGTATTATGTAACAAACAGGACCAGAGAGCCAATGAGTGAGAAAAATAAATTTTAAAAAGTACCAGAAACAAGCAAAACAAAAAAAAGGCAAAACAAACCATTTTTTTCACCAAAGCCGTATCTCCTCCAGCAGAAGAAAAAGGTGAAAGGAATTCAAAGTGTTTTACGCAAGGATAATTTTTTTTATCTGCTCTTTTTTTTTTTAAGACTTAATATGCACAGAAATAGAAGCAGACAGCAAAAATGAGACCAAACTTTGCTAAAATGGAAACATTATTCATTCAGTAGCTACTTAACAACTCAGCTAGATACTTAGCAGATAGAAACAGCACAGGAGTATGCAAGTGAAAGGAATGTCAAAAGAAGCAAAAACTCCCAGTAGGACTCGCCACACAGCAAAACTATTTTTTACATACAAGATTCCATAAAAATTTCATTTAAAAAAATCCCTATGATATGGCAAAGTAGCCCTCACTACCATTCATTACGGTCATTTGAAAGGAAAACCACACTTCAAAAGATAAACTAAGAGGTTTGGCAAAAACTGCATTAGAATTTGTTTTTTTCTGAACACCACTCTGAGCTCTGTGTGTCCAATTTTAATTGGCAAAAGCCCCTTCCTGTGCGAGGCCACGTGCTTGTCTCATTCATATCCTGCAAAATCAAAGGAAATTAATTTTTAATGGTTTTCCATGCCAGAAATAATTTTTCACCCAAGTGCCACTCAGCGGAAAGTTTATAAAAAGATTACAGCTTCTGCAAGTGCTAATTAGAGACAATTATAGCTTGATTGACCTGCCTTCATATTAAAATATCTTGTAGCATTCACACTGCCCCTACAAAATGGAGATCATCCCGTTTTGCACAGGTTTAATTTGAAAGTGCATAAATTTGGATGCAGTCATGAAATGGAGAGTAGGCATTTTCATAACCCTCACAGTTGAGTATGAATATGCAGCCAGGAAAGCGCTAAGGCAACAGGACAATTTAACACAAGGTAAGATGGTGCAGATGAAAGAACATTCAATAAGTGTAATTATTAAAATATTTATGGACTGGCTAATGCAAAAAGGGCATCAAATGAAATGGCTTATCATAATTGCATTTAATTTTCTTCTATCAATATTTAAACTCCTTCCATTAACATAATTTTGCAGGAGCAGTGTGTCTGAACAATTAACAGTCTCAGGACTTTTCTCAAGAACTAAACTTTTGTCATATTTGGAAATATTTATTGTTTAAAACAGCCATCTACTCTTCTGGACTTGCAGCGTGTCTCCTCAGGTGAAACAATGGCTTTCACTACAACTTCCTTCCTACATAACCCAAGAGGTGTAATTAATTTATGATAAGGAAGGCCAACAAGGATTTGCCAAGAACAGATCGGGTTGTTACTGCAGTGGGAAGTAAAACCCTATGATCTACAGAATCACAGAATCGTATAGGTTGGAAAAGACCCTTAAGATCATCAAGTCCAACCGTTAACCTAACACTACCAAGACCACCACTAAACCATGTCCCTAAGCACCTCATCCAAACGTCTTTTAAATACCTCCAGGGATGGGGACTCAACCATTTCCCTGGGCAGCCTGTTCCAATGCTTGACAACCCTTTCAGTGAAGAAAAATTTCCTCGTATCCAGTCTAAACCTCCCCTGGCACAACTTGAGGCCATTTCCTCTCGTCCCATCACTTGTTACCTGGGAGAAGAGACCGACCCCACCTCTCTACAACCTCCTTTCAGGTAGTTGAAGAGAGCGATAAGGTCTCCCCTCAGCCTCCTTTTCTCCAGGCTAAACAACCCCAGGTCCCTCAGCCGCTCCCATCAGCCCTGTGCTCCAGACCCTTCCCCAGCTTCGTTGCCCTTCTCTGGACACGCTCCAGCCCCTCAATGTCTCTCTTGTAGTGAGGGGCCCAAAACTGAACACAGCATTCGAGGTGCTTGATTTCAGTAAGACTTTTGAGGTCTGCCACAAGAGACTCATACACAAGCCAAAGAATATTCATACAGTCAACAAAAAAATACTCTGTACAGGTATTCTCCCAGCTTACAAGACAAATACCAAGATGCAGGTGTCAATGGTTTGCTGTTGAATTGAGAGGGCTTGTTGAGTAAGCACTGCGCAGCAGGGAGGTGGCATCTGTGCACCATTCCGGCTGTGGTCTGGCACTATTCAATATCTATCAGCCACTTCAAATATAAAAAATAAAAAATAATTTTTAAAAAAGGGAAAAAAAGAAAGAGTACCCCTGAAGAGTTTGAAGGGGACTAGGACCTCTTTGAGAGCGAAGATTGTATGGTCTTGCTAAATGGGAAAGACCAGAAAATAAAGCAAAATTCCATTCCTACAGAGCAGCTGGATGAAGAGAGTGATCACAAGGCTGAGAGAGAGGCTGTAGACCAAATTAGGTATCAATTCAGGAACTGTAAGAAAAAAAATTAAATTTACATTTTCAGCTCTACATCAACACTCAGACATCCACAAGACACAAAAGCGTGGGAAGCCAGGCTTTATTGGTTCTGGTATTTATTGAGCTACTTGTTCTATTTAGCTCAAAATATTATTTTATTATTAAAAAAAAAGAAAATAAAAAGAAAAAAGACATTATTCAAAACATTCAAAGGGGACGGACAGATCTGGATACGCAGCAGGAAAATAAGCAGCTTGATTTCATTCCTATTATATTGGGTTAAGTCAAGAGTAAACTCATTGAAATCAGTCATTATGATTATGAAAGCCACGCAAAGTGTATTCCAGTTTAATTGGATCCTTCAACAGCCTATGAATAAGCACGCCTGGAAACCTAATTTCCCATTCAACATATATTTTCATTGACTCTCTTAAAAAAGGAGCAGGGTGTTTCTTTACCAGTGCCCCAGAGCCAATATCTCATTTTATATTTATTGTACTTTACAAAATTTTATTCTTATTTTAAAAAAAAAAAAAATCACATTAAACAACTTGTTCTGTGATTTATTATGTTTACACCATTTGCCTGTTGCTGATCCTAGGGCATCTCAAGGGACATAAACTCACTCCCTTTCTGTCAATTACAAGTTTTCAGTTGTTTTTCTGTTATAAATGGAAGTAATATGTCTCTCCTGGGCTTCCTCGGAGATCTAAGCCTTTGCTTTCCAATGCATTTTCTCCTTATTTGGCAACCATATATGGATAAGGTATTGGAAATTACAGTTATTACTCAATTTTTATTTGTTTACTACATCTTTGTTGGCTGCTTCTCTTTATTTTGCATTATTTGATTATTATTTACTGTGCAGTCTACAAGCCACAACACACTCAGCATGCTCATACTGTTCTAGGTGCTTTGTGCACCTAAGTGTTCAATTAAAAATTGCTTATAAAATTGCCTGTCATTTTTAAACTTAAATTTTTACAAAATTCAACAATTAAATGGGCATGGCCTTTGAGATCTATCATGGTCATTTCCTACCATCTACAAGCCTTAAAAAAAAAACCAACCAAACAAACATATCTTCACTTCCTATGCAAGAAAAAAATTAATGTTGCTAAAGGAACATAAGGGGGTAAGCCCCACACATTTAATAGTTTTTAACTGGGTTTAACATTAGGCCTTCAGCTGATGTACATGCTTTTGAAAAGATCGCTTTTAATTATATTACACATTTCCTCTAAGACAGGCTGCAACACATCAGTGGGAGACCACTGAATGGAACCAGGGCAATTTTATTTCTTGTAAACAGAATTTAAGAGACAACAGTAGCTGTGGAAATCCAAAAGTATAAATGAATTCAGGAAGTTGGCAAAGCAGAAGTTGGGGGGGGAAGGCATATAGACCTATAACCGAAAGGAGAAGGACCATTCATAAAGTTTATTTTATCCACTAAATGCACAAATTCTGAAGGTCATCTCTTACATCTCTTTTGTTCTGGACCATCACTCCTACACGCCTGCTTAATAGGTATCCGCTAGCCCCATAATTCACGCCTAAATGAGATTTTCAAAATAGCTAAAAGTAAATGATCTGAACAATATTGTTCTGAAACAGATTTAAATTTATGTTCAAAACTGACTGGATTTCAATTAGTGACATGGAAGTTTCCATAAATAAACCCGAAAAGAAATGAAAATACTTGATTTTGAGTGCATCAAGCTGACTGAACAATAGTTAGATGTTTTATGTTTTATTTTTTAAAGACAAGAAGTTTCATGTCAATCACTGATACCCAAATATATATTATTTCATACAGTTCCCCAATCAGATTTTACAATATTTTGTAATATAGATACAACGGGAAGCTGAAATATCCTGGTATTTTCTGTCTTCAACTGGCACTCTGTCTAACCCACAGGATGGTATATGGCTTTTGAAATAACTGTTTGCAAGAAAGTAATCAGACAAAATTTAGCAATGACAGAAACTGCAATTAAAGACATGGAAATTTGTAACAACCAGCTATTTTGAATTATCTACCTTAGAGTGAAGAGTAAAAGTAATGGAAAAGTAACACTGATTTTGAGAGGATAATGACAGATTCCATAATTAAGGAAGAAACCACTTAGTTCATCATTTGGCCCAGTTTCAGCTCAAACTGTGAAGAAATGACAGAAAGAGGAGAAAAAGCATCACTCAGGAAGGAGTAAGTTCTCGTGGCACAGACCCGAAGCAAATGCGTAGTTTTGTGGGGCAGTCACATACAGAAATGTCAATTTGTCAACACTGCTGAGGACAGCTCTGTACGGCTGTCAGCATGGGAACCCCTGGGAAAGCGCAAACAAATTATTTAAAAGTAGGAAATTAATCCGCATGAGGTAGAGTGCATTAAACTCCCAGAGGATGCTCTTAACCTAGACGTAAACCATCCTTAGTTCACTGTAGCTTAATCCTTAGAGGATTATGCTGCTATGGGTCTAGGTCACTGCACGTGTGGATGCGAGTGCCCCCGGGGGGTATAATGCATTCTACCTTACATACACTACCTTCAAACTTCTCATTAACTACTTTACTTTTCTTACTTGGGCAAACCCTAGCTACTTTATTCCACCTAGTTCACCACCTTGAGTAGTCCATCTTTCCTTCAGCATCAGCAAGCCAGCACAACCAGCTGCAAGGCTATTCTTGGTGCCTGGACTTTAGCCAAAAAAAAAAAAAAAAAAAAAAAACCAACTTTATCTCCGCCATAAAATAAATCGCAAATTTCTCATTTTTTTTGCGAACATTAAAGGTTGTTTTACAAATAAAAATCTTAGGCACTGTAGGCGTAAGACAAATTGTTTATGTACACCAATATGGGATCCCCTAACATATACGTAAACTGGAGATTATAACGTCTTTAGGTGTCACTGCCAAAAATTATCTCATTTTGACAATGAAAAAAACTCTTTAGAATTTTATTGGAAATAAATTGTACATCCTGTCAGGGTTTTAGGGTATATTCTTGAGGACATTAAATGCCCAGAAAGTGAAAAACTGTCCTAAGTATGTTCAGCTGGGAAAAACAAAACTCAGACTGTATTTCCAAGGGGGATCCTGAATTGTTTGCATGCAAGTAGTTATATCACTAATAATGCAAAAGTCTTTAGCTGTTTACAAAAGCTGCAGTCACACTTCAGAGTACAGTCTATCTATAAACTGTAGGTTGGTAGTTTTCTTTTTGTTAATGTTTTCTATATAAAAATAATGACAATTACAAAACAAACCTCTATAATAGGGCTTGAAGTGTGGCCACCAGGAGTAAGGTGAGACAATGAGCATCTGGTTAAAATAGTTGTTACATTTTCCCAACTTGAGGAAAAACATTTGGAAATTTATAAATGCTTCTGAAATTCCCCCTGAACACTTTAGAATAACTCTCTTCTTTTGGCTGAAGATAGTTCTGTTTATCCAAAATGTAAATTGCATGATGGGAACCCGAGTCCAGCTACAAAAAGTGGAGAACATAACCCGAGAAGCTCATTTTATTCCAGAGTATAATGGAAACACTCTGATTTGAAACTAATGTATACCATTAATCGTTTTGGGATAAAAGGTGAATTATTTTGTAGATAAAATGTAAAAGATCAATTTTCAGCATGCTGTGCAGTTAATTATGCATGCGACTTCTGTGTATGGAATAACCCAAAACAATGAGAGCAGTGCGAGAGACCCATGTAATATCTTGCAATTTCAATCTACACATTTAATGAGAATATTGAAATGTTTTAGCTGAAATTGCAAGGCTCCTACTTCAGGCTAACACCTAATTTTCATTTTTAAATGGAATATGGTAAGAGGCCACTTGTTTTCTGATTTTGAAATGAGCTAGTGTGATGTAAAAGAAGATGCAATTCTTTAAACATAGTTGCAGCGTAAATCGTATTTCCTCCACCGCACCCCCCGACGGGCCAAGCAGCAATTGCACACACTGGTCTGTTACCTTTGCAGGGCTGCCACAGGTGGCAAAGCACCGATGATGTAAAATAGCCCACTGTAGGTCTGTTTTTCTCTATACTCAACAATTTGTAGAGTTTTTCTAAGTCTTTCAAAGCAGTGACAAAAGCAAAGCACACCATTGTAATTAAAATGTAAACATTTCGAAGCTCATCCTTGGGAAACACAGATGTTCAAGACTGGCAGCGTTATTTCTTTATTAATACCACAGAAGAACTCGTTAAGTACATTTCCAAGCAGCACATCCACTGGAAAAGCAGCTCGGCAATATGGCCTCGCCTGCTGTCTGTCTTTTTTCCCCTCCCTCTCTCCTGTCACACATGGGGTTTGACCATTAGCTAGTGTTAAGTTTCAAACCAAATGTGACCTTGTAATATAAAAGCGCTCCTTAACTGGCAGGTTAAATGTTCCTTGGTGCTCCAAAGGAAATCCAGATGCTAATGGAAAAGTCTAACAAAATGCTTTTCTACATTTGGGTTCCAGTGCTGAATAAAAACCCAATTTCGTTTCCCCTGTAGCTGGGCAGGATGATGGATTAGTTTCTCTTTATCACATTTCTGAACTAATTGTTTCAGACTAGCTGTGTCATTCAAACTGTGCTGGCTCCGATCAAATTGTTCGTACTCTGGAAGTATGCAGAAAAGTAAGAAACTGCTTTAGGAAGCAATATTTAAATACATACCCATTAGCCATATCCATTTCAAATGACAAATTGTTCTTTTAATCACCTCCCTAGAACTTTACATTTAATTGCTCAGAGCATTTCTAACAACTCTGTTGTGCTTTTTCAATAGTTGAAAGTATTTTAAATTGCTTCCTGCCTATAATAATTTTGAGGATAAAAAGATGACAGTTTAGCTTATTGCTCAACTAAAACACATCTGATTTCTTCTGAATGTTAAGTATTAGTGAGATAAAGTAAAGGAAACTAATGAAATACCCAAGTGTATATTTTCAAAAGGAATGTACTAATGCTTACAGGTAGAAGTATTAATTAGTGACAAATTTCATTTGGTAGTCTTGCACTCATTTATGAGATGGTACTCGGTAAACCCCCGTGAAAAACAAAAATTACTTTCAGGACTCTTGTTAACAGTGTAATGATCAGCTATGACTGTGTGCTGGGACTGCAGCCATCTACCTCCTGCCTCTTCCTAATCAATTATCCTGTTTCTAAAGAAAAACTCAAATATTTTAGTAGAGAAGATAATAAAGAGCTGGAGGAGAAAAACCCCACAGTAACAATTTAGGGATAAAAATAACCTTGGTAGAGGGCCAAACCCAGTTATTTTCTCCAGTTTTCTCCTCTTTTTCTCAGGGCATACCTGAGACACCTGGGACTAGCTAAGTGAAAAGGCTCAACCTGAACTTTTTTCTTGCAATTTGGTTCTTCCTAATCTACCTCTCCCTCTTTCTTTCCATCGCCCTCTTTTTCCAACAAATACCCCGCCACTGAGAGGAACAGTCTCCCATTAAAACCCTCTTATCCCATATTGCTGCCTCTTTCAGTTTTTTCAGGTTCAGGAAAGAGGGCTAATGAGAGCAGGTATCAGCAATAAAGCGCACATCCCATAGTCTTCCGAGGTCTTCTGGAGCGCCCACATACATTTCGCTGATGCAACTTACGCAGTATTAGTCCCACCAAAGTCTGCTCTACTCTTTGTCTCTCCCATGACAGCCCACATTATATATGCTACTACTATACATACTAAAATCTTAGTGAATCTTTAGTGGAAACCAAATGTACCGCAGCCAGCAGGAGCTGATCCAATCTTATGCAAAACTCGTCCTTGGGCTTTCGGTGAAATTGTACCCCTCGCTGCACAGACTACAGTTTCTGACGTGCTCCCTCCCCCCATTTATGAAATGAATAATCTAGCTTTAAAATACTGAGATTTAAAAATATTGTTTTGTTTTCTGATTTGTATACTTGGGAATGCTACTTTGAAAAAAAATATGGAGGATTAAAGGCCAGAATCTTTCCTTAAAAACAAAATTATAAAAAGCTACAATATCCCCATAATCATTTTGCAATGGGTATTCAAGATGTAGTGCAAAATTTATGAGTGCTAATATTACTGATCATAGATGTTTCCCACCTTTATGCTCTACTGACTACCTGGCTATGAAGCTATCCTTCATGATCTAGATACATCTCTCAAACTAAGACTTACAAAAGGGATAGAAGACCAAATATCTAAGAAATAAAACTGAAATACTAATATATTCATATGTTCAGTGGCATTGATGTGCATAATGAAAAATGGAGTTAAAGAATTCTGTAAGAAGTTGGAGTGATACCTTGCTTGTCCAGTTTGCCCTTTCCCAAACGGGAATCATGCATCTTTTGCTACAAGGCTAGTTATATGCCTCTACGCTAGCTTAAAAACATGTACTGTAAAGTAGCTGCAGATGTTGCACAAATACATAAATAAGGATATACTAATTTTAGCCTGGTTTACTTCAGCCTGGAACACAAGTTTATCAAAAGAAGTGCTTTAGAAAGACTGCGTTTGATAAAGTGCAGAACAGAGAGAGTGTCTCTGTAGCATTGGTTTGTTACTGGTGGTGAAAATAATGCTCTGACAGATAAAATTCATTGTAAAATCCAGCTGTGAACATGTATTATTGTCCCTCATATGGACAAATATAAGTGTCTCTCAGGTACCATTTGATTTCAAACTGTCAGCTGAAATTTGTGCAGATGATGATGATGACACCAGCAGGACTATTG
This sequence comes from Mycteria americana, assembly GCF_035582795.1. Taxonomy (NCBI): domain Eukaryota; kingdom Metazoa; phylum Chordata; class Aves; order Ciconiiformes; family Ciconiidae; genus Mycteria; species Mycteria americana. The sequence goes on along the minus strand of NC_134375.1, from coordinate 13,912,992 downwards.
CAAAATATATTTTTAAATAAAAATACCATTTCTCCTTGGCAGATTGAGAACAGCTCGAGAACACTATGGAACCATTTTTAAGGCCATTGCTTTTACAATATTCAACGTACTATTCTCCTTAGAATGCATTTTTGTGCAAAAACCTCGTAACGTGCCTACTGCAAGAATGATTTATTGTTCATGCCCAGATGCGTGTCATCCACAATCTGCAACGAAAGCAAACAGTAGAGGTGCAAAACCAGGATGCTTTCCACCTCCTGAAAACACCCTGATGGGCAGTAGAAAAGAAACCGTATTCTGGAGTTCTATCAGTTTGGTTTTGCTTTGTTTTAAGGTTATGAAAGGTTTCCAAAGCCAAATAAGTAAGTAAAATCAAATAAGTAAAATCAACTCAATTTACAGTTTCCTGAAAAATAGCATGTTGATATTCAAGAGTTGTGGAAAAGAAATAATCAAAGCATCAAAATATTTCTGGCATTTGAGATGCTTTCCATGCCATGTTATTTATGAAGCACAGCCTTGCTGGAACCTGCAGGTCTCCAAATGGCAATACAAGAGACATGAGCAAAAATTTGCAAGTCTAAATACTAATTTGCAACAGACACGACATTATTCACTGAAATATTTGTCATACCAAGCAGTGAGCAATAAAATTGGGATCTATTTTTCCATGATCTAATATCATTTTAAACCAGCATGTCACAACTTTAAAATAATAAGCTGTAAGCTAGATTGATCCCTATCCTTCAAATACAGTCTCATTTATTGATTAAGTCTACATTTATCAGGGCATGATAGTAGGAAGGAGGACATATTCTTGCTGCTTTATATATGTAGAAATATCCTTGCCATATTGCATGAAATAGGAACACATCCCGCACGAGGCTAATCATGAATATAAGACAAGCAGAATTTCCTTGCAATTTCCAAGCAACAGCTTGTCGGCTCCACAACACTCTTGCCATTTACTTAAGTTCTTGTGGGTTATGGTCATATTCCGCATAGTAACAAGATAACAGGGAGTATATCTACCAACATAAAACTAACGCCTAGTTTTTCCAGGCAAGCCTGAATTCCTTGAAAAGTCTGAATAACAACCACCGAGCAAATCTTTACTTCTACCATTAAAAATGAACTTTCCTCTGTGTGTAAAGCAGCCCTGAAACTACCACAGACTACATAAAAGGACTATGTCTCATTGCTTTCTCCCCTCCTGAAGAACAGAAAATACCTCATAAATTAGTAACATTTCCTGAAATCCAAAATCAATGTCAGATCAGTAAAACTGACTGTACTAAACAAATATAGATCACAATATCTAGCAAATGGAAACAGTATCTTAAGACAAGATACACACACAGCAGTAACAGTAGGTAAAACCCTAAAGGAACTTGTGGATTTGCTTTACTCGGGGCTTTGTCACTCCTTAGGTACTGAATTTGGAACAAAATGAATAGTAGAGAAAAATAATTTTTGGATCTCCATATGTCTAGCCTTTTCCATTCTTGGCAGAAAGTAAAACATTAACATCGCATGAATGTTTTAACTGGCTGCATGTTAAGTGTGTCCAATATTAAGTTTTTATGTTGAGAAGTTTGTTATATTGACAGTCCTTTAAAACCATCAAAGACATAACAGTAACACACTAAAAAAGTCAAAATAGCTGTAGAGAGTTCAGTAGAACTTAATGGTTGTAACAATTGAAAAAGATAGCAGGAGATCCACATAAATCAATTTCAGATGTCATTTTATCTTTCGAGTATGTGGGGGAAATGATTTAGTGATTCGTGGAAAAACCAGGATATTTTAACAGGTTCCTTGTAACAGAATTAAAATTATATACAGCAGTATGGCCATGCAGAACAATGACAGATGACCATCTTAATTATCAAAAAATCACTGCTCAATTATAATACAACTTACATTATCTAACATAAAAACCAGTTGAATTAGTAAAATTTTGGGGGAAAAGTCTTCACACACAAAGCCAGTCATTCACTGAACCTCCCATTCAGTAAATCTCAAACAAGACTGCTAAAAAAGGGAATGCCAAAAAGGGAAAATGCACTAACTCTTAAAAAAAACCCAAAATTGAAAAAATTGGTGTGGTTTGTGATACAGCTCACGTTTAATGACAGAAATATAAAACTGATCTGTGGACCCTCAACTTGAAATATTGAGCACCATCTTCCTCCTCCTGTACACCAGCAGCCATCACAGAAACAAAGCTAAAATACAAGCTCAGCATAGGAGCCAATGTGTATGAAGTTAAATGGAGTTTCATTGTTGGTTTAAATGGTAGATGTCCATACCCTGATGGAACTGGAACTGCAAACTTCAAAAGGACAAAAGTACCGTTAACTGCATGAATAATTTGCTCCCCATTGAAAGGGGATATTCATATTACTTATGTAAATATCTGTGGCTAAGATAAGCAAAGAAGAAAATATGCCAAATTGTAGAAGGGAAGCAATTTCCTTTTTCCATACTATGAACTGGCATTTCTTCTGGGATGGACATTGGTTGCTATTGGAACTGAGATGCTGTATATGGAGGAATAATCACAATTTAATCAAGTCTCTTCTTGAAGGCTCCTTACAGAGAATGTAAGAAATAAGTGCAAATCCCTGTCAAGCTAGCAAGAACTTAGAAATTGCATGACATAGCAGAACACGAAAGAAAAATATCTCAGGGGTAAAGGGTAAGAGAAAACAAGGTATTTGAGAAGGTTTTTGGAATTAGTTGTCCTGGTTTCGGCTGGGATAGTTAATTTTCTTCCCAGTAGCTGGTATAGTGCTGTGTTTTGGATTTTAGTATGAGAATAACGTTGATAACACAGGGATGTTTCAGTTGTTGCTCAGTAATGTTTACACTAGCCAAGTGCTTCTCAGCTTCCCATGCTCTGCAGGTGCACAAGAAGCTGGGAGGGGGCACAGCCAACATGGCTGATCCAAACTGACCAAAGGGCTATTCCATACCATATGGCGTCATGCTCAGTATAGAAACTGGGGGAGTTGGCCGGGGGCAGCGATTGCTGCTCGGGGACTGGCTGGGCATCGGTCGGTGGGTGGTGAGTGGTTGCATCACTTGGTTTTCCCTGGGTTTTGTTTCTATCTCGCTCTCTTGTTGTTTTCCTTCTCATTACAATTTATTATTATTATTATTGTGTTCCAATTGTTAAACTGTTCCTATCTCAACCCACGAGTTTTCTTACTTTTGCTCTTGCAATTCTCTCCCCCATCCCACCGGGTTGAGGGTGAGCGAGCGGCTGGGTGGTACTTAATTGCTGACTGGGGCTAAACCACAACATTAGTGTTGTCTGAAATTATTTGATAGCTCAGTGCAACAAATACAGAATCAAAGAAAAAAAAAAAAATCAGATCACCAGTCTGGAAAGGGCTGAACAGCCCTCAGGCCAGGTAAGCTGTTCCTAAACCATCCCTGCTATTCCTAGCAACTACTTCTGCTTAATGGATGGATACTTTATCTAAGACTTACTGACCTGCACCCTACTGTGCCAGGTCTAGAGGCACTGTATGTTTGATGTCACTGTGCTATAGGTTTATTTTAGTAAAGAAAGAAGAGGAAGGTTTTCTTCCACCTTGCTCCATGTCTCCTGAAAACTTTAAAGGTTAATCCTCCAACTCTCAGACAAATCCAAGGATTTTAAATAATTCTGGTACCAATTCTCAATTCCATTTGATAATTCAGGGAGCCCTCAGCTCTCTCTTTTTTGCATGAATAACACAATTAGTGTGGGGGGTGTCAATCATACCCATCTGCTGACTGCGAAAGAAATTCTCACCTCTTCCACGTGTTGATGAACCACCGTTCTTAGCAATATGAGCACATTTTGTATCACCTCCCGTTTAACACCTCAGACTTAAACATTGCAGACTCAGCGCAGGGTTATAGTGAGTTTGGCGACCACCTCTGGCTGTATACCCATGCATAGGATGCGAGTATAAGAATGGCTGCGGTAATTCAGACTTTGGACTGCATATAGAAGCAAAATTTAATCATTCTAATTCTTATAGATAGCTGGGAGAATGACCTATTTTCTCAGCAGCTGAAAAGACAAAGCTGTTGTAAGGCTATAAAGATGATTTAAGAGTATGTATCAGTTTAGAGAGAGAAAAATTCTGCAAGCTCAGACAGTTGTAAAGTTGCCACTTTATGGCTGTGTCTGCTTGGACTCTGCCAAATTTAAGAGGCTACAACACCTATATTATTGTATTCAATGTTTAGCTTATATTACCTTGTCTTTGCAATGAAATCTAATGTTTAACATCACAGCCCTTCAATAATGAGACTCCATATCAATTAAAAACAAATAAAACCAGTTACTTTCAAATATTACTTGAGGCTCAATAGCAATTAGCCAAAGACTGAAGACGCAGAATGAATGATAAAACATACTTGCAACTTTTGGTCCACCAAGAATCCATATATCTAGTTTTCTTGCCCCTCTCGAGACAGCAGTGTTTTAAATTATGCCAGCATCATTACATTACGCTATCAAATGTCTTGATTGCAAGAAAAGGGGGAGATACTAGCATAATTAAAGACAACAACCTACTCTTTGCAATTGTCTAGTCATAGAGAAAATCAGATTCATCGAGGCTTGGCAATTGTGAAATTGGGCAGAATTTAACTCCAAAAGATACCCAATTAATTACTGGAAATACCATAAAAATCAGACATGTTAAGTGCACAGAAAGTACCAGGAGCTAGAAAGGCATTTCAAGATAAAAATAAATCCTCGTACTTTCCTCCCCCTCTTTTGGTTTTGTTTTCTCTCTCTTTGTATTTACTTCAGAAACCAGGTTTCATTCTTGCTCTCTCTGAAGGACCTCTCTTCTGCCTCTCCAGGGAGATATTCCACTTTACGGTCAATCAGCTCTGGTGGAAGCACAAAGCCTGGAAGGTCCCTTACCTCCCGCCCGGGGGGGTGGTCCACAGAGCAGCACGACTCCCTGCCCCTCTCGAACTGACACCGTGCTTCTCATTTTCGTCCTGGAGTTTTCAAGATCTGTTTTTGAAAGAAAGGTGAAGGGGATATTAGGAAACAGAAAAGACTAAATATACAGGAGTTTCGAGTTCTCAAATCCCGATATCGCATCTTTTAGTATGCAACCAAGTTCAGCGATTTCAGCGGATCAGTTGCAAAAGAAACGGCTGTTCAACACGAGGGACGATGACAGAATTAGGACTGAAGCAAACTAATTTAGAAGAACATAATTAAACAGATCCTATGGCTAATTTTGTTCTTATACTAGGCTTATGCTACCCTAATTTTGATACCAAAAAGGAGTCATAAGCATAACTTAAAAATAGGTCCTTAAGCCACTGTTTCTTCCAAAATGAAGGCTCTGATGAAAACAGCATCAAGATCCTACTGAGCTCTTCTAACCAACTATAAAATAACACTTAATAACAGAGCTATTCAGAAAATGGATATACATCTTTTCAAACAGAAAATAAGCTGCTTGACCATCTCCCTACAGCAGAATCCCTTGTAACATTGCTAAGCTCTGGTGAAGGCAAGAACTTTGCATCTCGGTGTATTGACCCAGCGCTCTGCTCTGCCTGGCTTCAGGTCTTCTGTGATCACTTTAAGCTGTGTAAGAGGGGAAACAAATGCTACCGAGTATACGCAAATGCAAAATTGCAAGGCAGCAGTATTTTATCATAAACTTATATTAACTTTCCCTGTAACTGGTGACTCAAGATCTAAGAAAGTATGGCCTCATTATATTCTTGAATTAAGCTAGATATAACATTCAATACAAACGAAGATTGTGGTTCTACACTAAGAAAGATTTTTCCATGAATAAACCATATATTTTTCCATAATAAAACCAAAGAGAAGAAAATTTTTTTAAAAAAAAGGTTGTTTATAACCTTGTAAAAGATACTAACACACAGAGTCTTTAAAATAAGGCTGTCTTTATAACCAAGCATAATAGTAGTCAGTTGACCAACAGTAGCTATTTCCCAAAATGTAATATTTTTTAATATTAAAAAATCAACAGCTGTTACAGTCAGAACACGGAGCAAGAGTGATTAGAATTTCAATGCTTCATTTAAAAAAATATATTTATTGCCGCAGTAAGATACTGTTCTATTATTCTTTGTTACTACACATAAAGCTCATAGGAGGGTTTCTTAAAAGGGCTATTTTCAGCTTTCCAACTGAATTTCCATGCAGATACACGTCAGGGTCTATGTTTTCACTCGCACAGTAAGTTTGGGTCTTTCAGCTGGTACTTCAGAGGAGACACGCTATTCTATGCTAGAATGACTATAGCTACGCAATTTGGATTTTAAAATTTACAGAAAAAGCATCTATTTTACACATAAAATTAATTTAGACAAATTTTGCCCTCTTACATCACAACCAGCGCGAGTCATAAATCTCATGCAATCCCTATCATTTCTGTAATTAAGATGAACTGGTTTATCACTGCTTTCTAAGCACGTACATCCGTTTATTGCAAACACAGTCCTTCAGAAAGTCAGCTGCCTTTGAGCTGCCCGGCAGCCCGCGCCAGCGGGACGGGACGGGACGGGACGGGGCCCCGCACCAGCGGGACGGGACGGGGCTGGGGCAGCGTGGAGGGGACGCGACCCGCAGGGCACGCCGAGGCACCCGGAAGGGCACGGGCTCGTTACCCCGCAGGCACCCGGCTCTGCAGTTTGATCTGTTGCAATTCCGTGCTGCAGAAGTTATTAATCACTGATTGCAGATGAAGACTGCTGTCACAGGGGAACAGATTTTTGGGAAACAAGAAGCAATGCAGAATCCATCAGAAAATGAAGAATATGAGCCATACCACGATAAAAGAATAATTTTTCACTAATTAGCAGGAAGCTCTCCATCCTACCTTCTAGAGTGGCTTAAGTACCAGACTAATCACACAGCTGCAGAAATATCATCACTTAATTCATTTATATACTTGTATATTCTCTTTACACATTGTCTGGCACCACTTTGAAAAGAATTAAAAATCACCATGCAAAATAAGAGAGTTCTCTATTAGCATTATACAATGAATCCAAACCTCTGACCTTGGAAAGGACTCGCTGCTCGCACACAAGATTCTGGTCTGATTTTCAGGTGTCCTGTAGCATATTCAGAGTATTAAAGGCCAAAGGCAGTCATGTTTGGTAGAGTAGCAGGAGAGGTTGTTTCTTTGGGGGTTTTTTTGGTCTGTTTGGGGTTTTTTGTTTGTTTGTTTTTAATAAAGCCAGTATCCTAACAGCAACAACACTAGGGAGTAGTGCTGTATCTTCTAACAAAACTTGCTATTACATGGAATCATTGGGAAGGAACATTAAGTTCTCAGAAAACTGACAGGCTAAATAAAATACCCTAACAGGTGGGCAAATAAGGGAAAAGATTGTTTACTTTTACAGATCGATTGGTATCTCTGAAATCAGGGGTTCTTATCCTGCTGAAATGTCTTAATAGATAAAATATAACTGGAAACAAAGAATGCAGATAAGAACAGGACAGAAGACGGTTTTGAGAAGCGACGAGTCAGAGCGGGAGTTGCTTTTCAGCGCCCCATGGGATGCCAATCTCTCATTGTTTTGTTTGACAGAGAAGGGCAGAAACATACAAAATATTTCTGCATTTTATCTATTGATCTACAGATTGTCTTATCAGATTTTTTAAACATTTTTTTATCTACTTTCTCAAACTGGTCACCAAAACAAAGTGTGTTAATTAGTTTCTCTTGCCTACATCTTTTTACTTCTTACTTGCATTTATTATGCCCCACTTTTATCTCCTTTCATCTGAAATGCAATCATTCCAGTAGGAAATGAGCGACTTTATTACCTAACTCTACCAGGCAAAGTCTCTAATCATAATGATGAAAACATTTTCGTAAGAATGTTACAAAAACCTGACTACACAAGAAAAAAATATTCAACTTAAAATGAATCTAGAACTGTGTAATTTGCAAATTAAATATTTTTATTGCCTGTTTATAGGTTGCCATGTAGAAGAAAGTTTAAAATTAGCAACTGAGACTTTTCTGACTCCTGAAACAGCATTTTCTTCTCCCTTCCCATGCTAATACACATATTTGCCTCATTGCTTTAGTCCCAAGTACATAAAGTTACATCAACTGAAACACACATGCCATTGCAATAAAATGGAGCAAGAAAATGTAATTCAGCTTTATTGAAAAGTCTTTTATTCTGCCCTAAAAGGAGAACAATGAAATCTGTTCTTGCACATACAAACAGCAAGGATACAAAACCCACATATTCCTTTGGGTTCTCTCCTTCCATTTACTAAGGTAAATTTTAAGTCTCAAGCACATTGCTAAGGAAGTTTTCAAAATACGGAGTAACAGTAACACGAGCATCATTTTTACTGCCTCTACCCTGTAATAACTGTTTTATGCATTTGGAACAGAAGCATTTAAAAGTTCATGTGATACCCATGACAATTAAAAGACATGGATTTGTGAATTCATGAGGGAAAGAGAATGTTACCTGAAGCATCTGCATATGGTAAAACACACCTTGTTCTCACCTGATGTCAACACGTGAGAAAGAATAAAAAACCTGATCTTCATCTGCAGAACGCATGCCTGTTGACTGCATTCATTGCAGTTCACTGCAAGTACCTTCTAAAATGTTTCTGTAATCTTGCGTAAGCAAGGAAGGTAAGCAAACGGATCATATAAGATCAGATCAAATATTATGCCTATGCTTTGAAAAGACATAGAACACCATGTTATGAAAAATCCAGAGAATTTTTGATGACAAAGCTGCTCCAGACACACGGGTCCTAGCTTGTGGCAGCACCGAGTTGTACCACATTGTGCCAAGAAACGTGTGTGATATTTCACCCCTAGTCACACCTATCTGTACATAGGATCTTCATAAGATTAGTGGAGGCTGCTAGAAATTATACCAACTTCTAATTTTTTTTTTTTTTTTTTTTTTTTAAAGTAATGCACAGGACACATTCAGTCCCTGGAGAGGAGCAGGACTCAGTAGGTTTCCAACTTCAAGGCCCCTGACACCCAAGCATCTTATTACACTTACATCAATTGATATTTATTGTCAACAAACATTTATTAGCAATTCTACCATGTTTTGATAACTGAAGAACAAGGGTTCATGCTCTACTAACATAATTGTCCCTTAAGAGCCACAAAAATATTTATTCCATTACTTCATTAGACTCATTATTATTCAAAGCAGCAGAACTTGTTAAATATACTTTATGTATAATTCTGTACTGGGAGGATGTTCAAGTACCTAAATGAGTCAGACAACCAAATCTTAACCGTTTTCTTGAATAGGTAATTCTGAAGCAGGGACTTTGTTCGATGTCAGCACATAATGAAGTACTAATTCACAACCCGCTCACCCTGGTAAAAGTCACATTATTAAAAAGAAATGAAATACCAGTCTCAGCTCTTCAGAAAAAATAACAGCCTCAGCATGTTGTAATAACTATGCTGGTAATGACAACTTCTGGAGAAAACAGAATAAAACAAATATGTTTCTTAAAAAAAAAAAAAAAAAAAAAACCACAACAAAAAAAACCACCCACAAAAAACTCTTTACCATCACCTAAATCACCTACGTGCATAAGCAAACCTTCTTCCCCACCACTCTATATCCCAAAATTGGCTATACCAAGGCATTTCCACGACCGTGTATTTTATACTTCTTTAGACAGATACCAGAAACTGAGTGTACACTTGGCATAGTTTTAAGTTTCTTAAAAATACCTGTATCCGCTCAACAGAATAGTTGTTTACACAGCCTGTTAACCCCAGCACACCGCCCGCAGACATACAGCACTTGGAAAAAGCGCAGTAGAGCTGCATGTGAAGCAAGTGGTACTTTCTGCTGCCTTCCCTGGGCTTCGGATCAAGCCTGGGAGAATCATGCTGGGGTGGGAGGGAGGGATGAGACCAAAAATTATCTCTGTAATCATCAATTATTGTTGGAGGTAGAAAGGAGAGAGGAGAATAATGTTAACAGTGCAAAAGTGAACATTAGTCAAAGCACACAAAGAATCGGGGTGATTTGTCACTCCAGGAGAGATTCACCGGCTACTGGGGAACCATCTCCACAGTTTCGTTTTTGTCAAGCTGGTGTTACAGGCAAATCATATAGTTTCACAGCAACCTCTACAAAATCTCCTAATGCTGTGACACACTGCTGAACTTCCAATTTATAGTACGAATTTCCAATTTATCTGTACGAAGGTAACGGTACGGCGGGTTACACACATACACACACACTATGGAGTATTTTTAAAACCCCATTTTGATAAGAGAGGAGCAGCTTGGGTGCTGCTGGTGTGCTCCTGCAGCCCAGGACAGCGGCACCGCTCCTCCAAGTTGAGACCCAGCCCTGATGCACGGCAAGTAACTGCTGCCCACAGCCACCCATGTCCTGGCCATTTCATGCCCTAAAGGCTCCAGGACAGGCAAGCAGAAACGACCTCCCACCCTCAAGGCACTTTTTATTCACAACCCAAAGCACTACTTAGACCAACATTGAGTTTTTAGTTTGAAATACTGCTCCTGTCTCTGCTCACATTACATTAGTCTCATTCAGCAAAGCCCGTCTAGGTCTGTATCTCGCAACCATAGAAATATTGGTAGTAAAATGCAGCAAACTTCTATGTAAAGCAAGCAGGTGAGGGAAAAGATCTTGCAGGTTGTTTCTGTTGCATGACAAGCAGAACATCTAACGAGCAAGTCGTGCAGGGACTAACAGGCTGCTGGAGCCAGTTGCGGTGAACAGCACCAATCAACAGCGTCAAAAACTTACTTGCAAAACTCTCAAACTCTTCACCTCCCTTTAAATCACTTGGGGTGCAGCAAAAAATGAAACAGGAAAGAATTAAACACTCTTACACCAATTAAACGAGAATCATCTAAGAGTCATACAACAACGTCTGTTATATAAACACAAATAGGAAAAGCTAAAAAGAAATTGGCAGGGATGTATCAGAGGGTGGTGAACGTGAGATGCCAGCATGGAAAGATGTAGAAGAGTCTGCAGTAACGAGGGAGAAAGAGGGACACAGAGAGGCGAGATGCTTCTGTGGGCTGTGTGGAACAGAAGGAAGAGACCAGAGACAGCAGAATAAAAAGGCAGTAGAGGAACGTTAACAGCATAAAAGTTGAGTCAACATCTGACTAATAGGGAATTTTTTTCTCTAAGCAAGCTTTGCATTGGCAAAAATGCACTGAGAGAACTGGAAAAATAGCATTGTAAGGGAAATGCGTGTTTTGAAGGGAAGACATTCTCCAATAAATATTTCAAAAAATATACCTTCCATAAATTCGTATTATCTGGGAATTATCACTGAACTCAAGGCAAACACAGCACTGAACAAAGCAATTCAAGTAATTTGAGAAATATCTCAGGAGGGAAGGATGTTTGCTCAAGGAAATTATCCTACAGGCGAGTTCTCAGACGGAACACAGACTTTGCCCCCTAAAGCTTTCCTAAAACACACCCTAAGAATATCCTGACAGTCTATAAAGCACCTCCATCACTAACTGCTCGTGACCACAAAGCAGGTTTAGTGGTGAAGAACACCAGGCTATTCCCATTTTAATAAACAGATGGCTAAATGCTTTGCCAGATCTAGGTCTAGTTACCTGAAGGTTTGTTTATTTATTAAGTGGCAGTGTTTCCAAGACGACTTTCCTCAGTAAATAAATAAATCAATGAAAACCATCCTACAACAGTTCATTTTTGAAGCACTGGGAACATGCTGGTGACAACAGGATTTTTTTTTTTCTGCCACTGACTTCACTCCTTTATCTTTCCAAAGACAGCCACCTTCCTTAAAGAAATGGATGGATTCTCCCACAAATCTTACAGAACATAGCTGGGTTATCACAGAAAGTATTGCAAGGATACAGGTAACCAAAATCTGTCATCTTTCCCATCTCATTTGGTATGGAGCACCTGGCAGAAAGCCCCACGGCTTTGATTAGGGCCATGTGGACTATAACAGATGTAACGATGACAAATAACAGATACAGCAGATGAGTAAGTGTCCTATCAACACATGTCTTACCACAGCTGCTGCTTCACATGTAAAAATACACTAACTTGTTAGTCAGCATAAAAATCCAATATTCACAGACCTTCAAAATATTTATAATTCTCATCAAAATATGTGTCCTACCTGGCTTAAGCAAAATAACATGAAATGCACATAATAAGGAATGCCATTAACTCCAACACAGCTAATTAAAAACACGGCCCTGGAGGAAACCGTACCATCTTTATGGAGCTGCTCCAGCTCTCCAGAGTGAGTCTCCAGCTTTCACAGCCTGTGGACCACCTCTCTGAGGATCAGGCTCTCCCAAGCTCTGCAACCCTGAGACTGCATTTCTTGCTGTGATTAAGACTCTGAAGTAGCTTTTTCTCTTTATGTCTGCCCCTCTACTACCAGCTTTGCAGCCAGCAGGCGTGCGCAATGAAACAGCCACGTCCCCATCCATGAGCTACAATACTAGAGTAATTTGCCTAGAAGAAGAGAGCAAACCTTAACCCAGGACCTAGCCTGCCAAAATCACCTGTGCCATTTTATTTTCCAGAATTGGCTGGGTTTTATCTCTAGCTCCAGCTGCTGTTCAGTGTTTTTAACTTGACATGTTGGGGATCCTGAAGAGCTAACACTAACAGATTTTTAATTTTTGTTTTTATTTTAATAATTCTCCCATATACTGTTTCTCAACCTAAAAATAGATGGGTTTGTCAGGTACATTACACCTCAACTCTTTAGTGTAATAAAACAAGTACAAGGGAACTTAGAGAAGATGAATTTCCACATAAGTGATTTCAGTAACCTACTTGAAGTAAGCCATACAGGGGCTAGAATGCAAGCACAGAAATTAATACTGTATTAAGAACAATATTTACAGAGCAATTCAGAAGAAATTAAAACTTTTAATTTTATTATCAGAGTTGCTGGTAGACGAAAAATGCAGAGGCAGAAATAAAAGTAATACATTTTCATGGTAGCACATTTGCCTGGTTCGTGTAGAGGAAGAACAGTTATTTTACTATATTAACTATTCAGATAACAATTTTAAGAAAGAGGTAAGTGAATTTTCACATCTGACAAATAAAATAACTCAGACTTAGTATCCTGAATATAGCATATGGCACTGACATTAATTGCCTCTGTGATGTTCATACCTAGCATTTCTGAAACAGGGACATAATACACTCTTCCTGGGGTGCTCCACTACAACTGCAGCAGTATCTAGCTGGTACAAAGATGTTGCCACAGCATAAAACAGATTCTGGAAAACTGCTGCAAACATTTATGATTATAAATCTCTTGGGTTACTAGCTAGGATTAGACTACATTAACAGGCTCAGGAGGACAGGATAGATAAGAAAAATGATCTATTTCTATCCAGGCACCATACAGCAACACTAAAGTTGTAGCTTAATGGATGTTCAGGAGCACATCAAAGCAAACCAGAATATATTTTGTTCATTTCCTTTACAGTAGCTAAAAGTGGCTAAAGCAGATGGTCTGTAGTTACTTTCTTACAGACTTCAGGGAACAGGGATGCAGTGAAATGCATTTCTTGCCATGATGTCATTTGCAGCTGACAAGCAGAACTGGTATTTTCCACTGCAGAGGAGGCAGCAAAAAATAAAGGAAAAAACATATCATTTTGATGCTGACAGTGGAGATTTTTAAAACAGTAAAAAATTGCCAGGTTCACATAAAAACACAAAAATGAAAAAATCTAATTTGATCTCTAGGACATGGGACATTGTGCAGTCCAACTGGCAGAATCATTTCTTGAATACTGAAGATGAAGTCCAAATGACGAAAAGTTTACTGTGAAGCCATATCTCCAACCTGTGCACAAGCACAAGTTCTTAAAAAAATTATTTAATCAAAAGCTAAAAAACATTGCATAATCTAATTCAGTATTCTCATGCAAACATATTAGTCTGTAGTCCCTAATAAAATTAAAAGAACATACTGAGGTTGCAAACTCAAGTATTTGGAGTTAGAGAATGTCAGAATTAAGGTTGCCTAAGACCACAAATATTGGCCAAGAAAAAAAACCCAAAACAGTAAGATTTCAGCACCAAGGTCTTGGAGTGGAAGCACGTGTTGGCCCCTGTTGGCTGGGGACACATTGCAGCTGGGAAAGGCACTGAGGGACATTTGCTATCGGGGCAAAGACACCAGGAAGGTTATGAACATGGGTCCCATGAAATCCCCAGCTCCAGAGAGCCCCAGTCCCAATGCCATGGTCTCTCATGGGGTCTGGGATGCTTTAGCTTGAGATGCAGTTCCTACATGTTTCTGTCATTCCTCACACACCTTTGTGTTTGTCCCCCCTTCTCCTCAACAGCTTCCCCTTCAGCCCTTGCTTCCCCACCAAATCCAGCCTCCTCAACTCTTACCAACACTCAGGTGCAGCACGTTCCTCAACTTTTCTTAAAATCACTTTATCCACAGTCTCATAAAACTCATTCTCCCAATCCCTTACCCCTTAATTTGATCATGATATTCATTATAAGCAATTAAGTTCCTCCCTTTTCTTTTAATCCAGAGGGATTTCATAGTTTTTGCTGCCAGGGTCTGAACTCAAGACAGACCATCTCATCTCAACAGCAATGCCAGACTCCGTTAGGCAAATATGACAGAGAAATAGCAACAAAGAGCAAGCATGGGGAGCAATCACGAGTTTGGGCATACTCTTGGTAAATCTTCACGTGTAGGGAAAGACCCAGAAAGGGATTTTCTTGTCTATACCTAAGTTACAGGGAGAAGGAGATGCTGCAGTGAAGCTGGGAAGCTGCAGGGAGCGGAATTTGATGGAGGTGTTTCTTAAACAGCAAAGACAAAGACTAAGAGTCAATTCAACCAAAACAGCCTAAAGGCCATCTCAAGGCCATCTGGTCTCATTTTGGAGCTGCTCAGTATGGGGAGCTGATGATTCGTACCAGAGTTTCCTGCTATTAGAGCAGCCAGTTTCTTGTCTTATCTGGAAACCTCTCCTTTCCTCAAGTGCTTCTGAGTATATTTAATTAGTTTTCGAGAGTCTGAATGTTCAGTGGAAGGTGTCAAATTATTTTGCACCTACGGCGAGCTGCAGCAGGGATCGAGTGCACAGCAGCTCTTGCTGAGCACTGACTTCGTGCTCCTGGTAGGACGTTTAAGGAAACCTGATGAGCAGAGATCCTTGCAATTGCTCCAACGTGCACAGCGAGACACGCTGCAGCAGTTCTACTTATCTACGCTGAAATATGCTTCCACTGTAAGCAACTTTCCTACACTTGTACCCTCCCATCAACAGACTCGCAGCAGTCAATAAAAGAAATCGTTAGAGCGGAGTGAAGGCACACCGGAGGAGGAAACACCGCCGTGACCTGCGAGGCTGGCGCTGGCTTTGCCGCAGCTCTCAGCAGCACGCTGCCCGCTCGCCCGCCGATCGCGTTTTCACAGGAGTTTCTCCTGGTATCATTTCTTAGGTAGGACAAACCCAAGGGCTGGAGCCAGATAAATTCAGTTTAGAATTAGAACTGTGCACAGTTCAGAAGCAGCAATAAGTTACTGCATCCTGGATAAGGGTTTAATACAAGGGTTACTGAGTATTTAAAATAAGTATTTAAATAAATAATTTTACATAGTATTTTTAATAAAGCTTAATTTAAAATAATAAATAATAAAATTTAAAATAAAAAATTATTTAAGTAATAAAGTTTATTTTAAATAATATTTAAAATAATATTTTAATAATATTATATTTATAATATATTTATATTATATTAAAATATCATAATATTATAGTATTTATAATATAATATTATAATATAATTAAATTATATTTAAAATAAACAATTTAAATACAATTGTATTGCGATATCCAGGAGATCAAAACAGATCATCTAACAGTTCCTTCTGATCTTTCATCTTAGAAAGACATGACATATGGCATAACTTATTTTCTCAAATCTAAAGTAAACACTACTTTTTCTACTACCGAAGAACTGCTCTGTTCCTACCAGCTGCACAAACACATGCTAATCAGCCTGACCTGAACTACAGACAAAGTCTACCCACTGCAATTAAGCCGAAATTTCATTTGCTCTGTCACACATCTACTTCTGCCCCTCACATCCTCTATAACATCAGAATGGCCTTTTCAGTTCATGTGCCAGAGCTTCAGCCTGGTTACAAAACCTCTCTTCCAATATTACTCATTGCTCTGACCCAGATCTGAGAGAGACACATTTAAAAAACAAGCGGTATAATCCCCGTGCAGATAACAAATCCCATGTTTTGGTTTATAAAAGCAGGAACAATAATCATTTTGCAATTAAACAGAGGGATAAATAGATGATAAAATTGCATTTGGTCTTGCTCAGAATGAATTGGTAGCTGATACTGCGTCGTCTGGAGGAAGAACAGGAGACCTTTGCAAGCATGACTTGGAATAAATTAAATTCATTACACAAAGCAATGATTTGTGATAAGAACTCACTCTAACTTGATCTACTTGGACACCTTATATAGTGACAAACCTACGCAATCCAGGGTGTGTGGCAGACAAGTACCACGGTGTGCCTAAGCGTCTTCCTTTCAACTGGAAGCAGCCGCAATGCATAGCAGCCCTTTTCCAGCCTCCAGACCGACATCATCTCCTCACGGACACCGGGATGCGAGGAATCAATTTTACCCTTGCCGTGTAGTCAGTAAATACTGGAGTCTGGAAGTATGTTTAGGTCCCACAGTTTAGACACAAAGATCAGAATCTCTGGACAATTTTTTCAGTTAAGAAGGATTTATTGTGAGGCAAAAAGGCTTCTAAAGGAAACAAGATAGTAATTCCACTGAATCCCCATCAGAAAAGCTAGAAGAAAGAAAAATACAGGATGGGTAAGACAGAACTGGCTTAAAGAGAGGCTACAGTTACTTTTAAATGGAAGCAAACGAGAGTTATACACAAAGATGAAATAGTAAATAAGAGTAGCATATGTTAAGAGCTGAAGTGATGAAATACTAAGGAGAAAAATGCTAGATTTTGTTAACCAAAGAAGCTGAACATTCAAAAAATTCTTCTGAAAAGAATATGAAATAAAACCAGAAAAAGATATGTATTAAGAAACCAGAGGTTCAAAAATAGCTGAATGCAAAGGAGTGTGAACAATCGATAAGGAAATGCAAAACACAACTGTTAATATCAGATTATTAATATAAAAAGCATCATATCATACACTCCTTTGGTACTTGGGGAGTGAGTGATGAAGCCTACTGGCCAATTGTGAACAAGAGTTCAGGGAGCAGATGAGAAGCTGTGGCAGCGTAGAACCAGTCTCTAAACCAAGAAACCCAATAAATCACTGACTCATTTGATTGTTTAACCTCATTACTGGGTAAAAATAGCAGTACATACAGTAGAAGCAATCAATATAAAAGCACTAGGAAAATACAAATCATTAGACGTTACAATGACGATAAGTTCATGAAGGGAAACTGCACTCTACATACAGCTACTACGTAGTAGCTGCCTTCTTACACACCAGGGTTTCAAACACATGTCCCCAGACACCAGTTGCAGCCCATCACCTACAAACTCTTTCTCTCCATCAGCTCTGCAAGACCACAAGGTTATCCACGCTGTCTGCAAAGTACTAATATAATGCAAACATTAATGTGAAATTGGGGGGGAGGGGTTTGTTTTTTGAAATGGTACCACTTGTAAATGACGAATGTCTATGGACAAAACACCAATTAAGTCTGAAGTTATTCCCATATGTCATTAACATTTAAACATTATTTAGCTGGTTTTCGGTACAGAGGTTTTGACTTGCTTATTTCCATGGTAAAGGAGTATTAGAAAAAAATCTGTATAGCCTTTTAGTAAAAAGCTACAAAAATAGAAGTTTGAAGGAAACAAATGAAGGCATTTGAAATTCAAGTGGTAAAAAGGCCTTCCACCTAACCGGTGAGTTCATCTTTCTAGTTTACTCCATCCCCCAAAAGCTAGTGCAAACAGATTATCCAGAGCACTTTCTTCTATGCTCTTCTTGCAGCAAGAGAGCGAAAAAAGAAAATGCAGGGATCATTTGAGCACATTAACCTCCTTGGAAGAGAAGGGAATGAGACAAGATCTTTAGAGAATTGCATTCTGTCTGCCTCTGCAGTAATGGCATTACACTTGAATGAAAGCAAAATTATGTGGAAGACTGTTAGTTTACTGAAGGGTCAAAGAGATGACAGCTGTGGCAGGCGGCGGTAAACCTTTAATACACCATGATGTACCAATGTGCACGTCCTTCAGTGGATGAAAAAATGTGGCTGAACAAGGGATTACACCTGAGCAAGCAACTGCATAAATTAATAAATTCAGCATCAGACCATTCGACAACAGAAGCTGTGGGAGTGGAAAAAAAGAACTGCCCAGAAATACCTATCTGTTCTTCTGCTACTCCGTTTATAAAAACAAATACAATCTCAGTGCTACTGAGAAGAGTTTAATAGACTGAGACATGTACATAAGGAGAAACCCCCCAAAACACAGTGGGACCTCAAATCTTTTTGTTGGTATCTAACCAGAATCATTAAGTGACAGATGCTCTATGTGCAGATTGATCTCCAGCCTAAGCCGAATTGCTCCGCGTAGGGTGATGTAATCCTCAAAAGTATATCGTTAACTACAGTTTAATAAAAAGCCATGGGCTGAAAAAATACAGTTTCATAAAAAAGAAAGAAGATCTCTCACTGCACAGGGCTGAGAGAGGTAATAACGGGAAAATAAAAAACAGATACTGCATCTCTTCTCATAAGTAGTGAGAATTTCCTTGGTTATTAAATGAGACTCCCCACAATTCACAGCCTGTGCTCTCTGTCACCGCTCACTGCCATATTCTACTGGAAACACGTACGTCAATACATTATCGATACAAAAACAAAGACAGAAGCAATGCAGTGTAATAGGAGTAGTTCTGCAAGTGCCATCGCTTTGGTGTTAAGGTGCCTACTTTGCTTAGTAAGTAGCTATACCAACAGTAAACACCAGGAAGCAAAGTAGGCAGGTTGGCAGCAAATCAGAGCCCCAAAAAAGTACATTTAAAGTAAGAAGATACACAGTGAAGACATTTAAACAGTTATTCTCAATCCCGCCTAAATCTCACATTTATTGTGTTGCAGCCATGAGTGAGTTACAGTTAAGACTTACTATATATTTATATATTCATTGAGTGTTAGTATAATTTGGGACATCACAAGACAACGATGCTTGTTATACACCTTTTAGCAACACCATTTCTTCCATTTCAGAACTTGTTGCTGTAAAATGCATTCAAAATTATTTTAAGTATTTATTTCAGTTTGAGGAGGCTCCAAATCCAATAGTTTTATTAGCAATGAAGGGTGAAGTACGACACAGATAACACAGATGTGTTTATGTTAACTGAAACATTTTTTATGTTTGATTTTTAAGTTGTAAAACTACAGCTGAAAGACCAAAGCATTAAATTCCTACTGAACATTCCTACCAAATTCAATGGGCTTTAGATCAGGCCCTTAATGTGGTATTAGGGTGATGTAGATGTTTTTAAGTATTATCTTAATATTATCTGTACTATGCTAAATGGGCTAACAAGACCCCATTAGGGTAATTCTGACAAAAAAAACAAGGGCTGAGCAATGACTTGCTTTGATTTTTCAGTGAATATAAGCTCTGTTTTCCCAAATAAGCCATATACCAGAGGTTTAAGAACAGTCCTGAAGTGCAAGGAAAGTCACCACTCTTCTAAAAACAAACAAACAAACAAAACAAAACAAAAACAAAACAAAAAAAACCCCAAAACAACAAAAAATTGCAAGAATTAAAATGAAAACATTTTGTGTTTAGAGCTTTACTGAGGGGGCTGGGGGAGGGCAAGAAATGCCAAAATTGTTAGTTATTTATAAAACCTCTTACACCTACAGAAGTGAAGCTAGCACATCAAAAGGCTCCTGATAAAAAGATTTCAGAATTTAGGCATAAAGTCTAAATATCTAAAAAGATAATGGATCATATTGGTTTAATCTTTATGTATATTATGTGATTGAAAGAACACTTTTAGGTTTTAAAAGCCTTAAAAATAAAAACAACCCACACACACAAACAACCCCCAACCCAAAAAACCTTCCCCCAAACTCCACCACCAAAACCATCAAAAAACCTTACAATGTAAGAACTAGACACTACATGTGCTAAATAATTTCAGCAAACAAATTATTTCCCTCCAAAGAATATCTAAGTTAGCAAAATTAATGTTTAAGTAAAAAAATAATTATTGCCAAAATGTAGATAGCTATTAGAGAAATGAACAAGAAGGATTCTGAGGATGAAACATGAATGGGCTAATAAATGAAGAGTCCATTCCTCACCCACTGACGATAAATAAGCTTTGAACGCATACAGAGAGTTTGGTAGCAAAGCCGCTCTCAGCAGGACTCTGGCAGTAGCTGGCAGTGGGGGACAACCAAAAGCAGGTGAACAACAAGGTGCCCACAAAACGGCAGCTCCAGAAGATCCTTATTTCTCAGTGTCAGTACTAGCACTGCCGCAACCGGGTTGCATCTCTGGTCCACAGCAAGATGCAGGCATCAGGACTGAGGTAGCAGACAGCTAAAATATCTCCGTTACAGCTATGGAAGAAAAATTTTGATTCAGATCAATTTATATAACTATCTTCCACTGCACTTCAGTTCAGACACCTATTATATTAAGCAAGTCCAATCAAGTGAAATCTCATATTTAATGAGAAAAAGGTGTACAGAGAGGAAGCAACAGCTGCTTTTTTTCAACCTCATTTAATGCCTTAAAATGGCAAGCAGATGGAACTAGCAGAGGATGTGAACCCTTTTGTACAAACTGGTTTTACACTCTGACCTGGAGCCTCATCCCTGTGATAGAGGATTCAAAGACCCTCCCTAGGTCAGGATATTCCCAGCTGTGGAGCTGTGGGCCACTGCTCATGGACCAACAGGCGGAAGGGCTGGACACAAAGCCGGGGGTCAGCACAGCACCCAGCTAAACCTCTGCTTGCACCCAGCTTTCTCTTAAGAGATTCCAAGTTACATGAGGAGCAAAATCACAGCAAGTGAAGACTTGTCTTCACTGAAAGTGGCACTTTTCTTAAGTTATATAAGCCATAATGTTGCAGGTCATTACGTCTGTATTTTTGGCTGGGCATGTAGGTTGGCCTTCAACTTTTTGAAAGAGTTTTGCCCAGACAACCTACTAAAACAGCGTGAATATTTTAGTCTTCATAAAAAACTGCACTAAAACCAATGTAATAAATAGCTTTGGGTAAAAAGAAGATGGTTTTTAATATCTGTATTTCTCTATATAAATCTCCCCCTCCCCCCAAATATTCTTTCCCTTATTTCCTATGCTAGAAAGTCTCTGCTTTCTCTCCTCACCATACTCCCCTCCTTCACAAGCTATTCATGCACAGGCTTTGTAAGATAGTAAGAGACAAGCAGATTTACATTACAAAAAAAAAAAAGATATAAAGTTGCTGTGGGAATAAGATGAATAAAACTGTTACTTAATCCAACATAAAAAGGATGAGAACTGGAGGGAACTCAAATGGAATTGAAACTGTCACCCCAACTGATAAGGTTATGATCTGCAACAACTGCTTTTTCTCCCTCATTTACTCTATGCTTTTATGTAATTTCAGCTTCTCTTCAGATACTATTTACAGAATACAATAATTCAAGTTAAGATCCAAAAAACTTTTTAAAAAGATTTAGAAGTAATATTTTCCAATATGTTGCTCACTACTGTCACTCACTTATAAACTCTTTGTAAAAGCTGAAATATGCCCACACTGCATCTAAGCCATGGATGTAGATCCAGAATTTGAGATGAATCTTTAGATTTTATATATAAAATATATATATAAAAAACAGATCCATGTAATTTTCTTTCTTTAAACTACAGTCTATAGTTTCGCATAGGCGAGTAAGCAAATTTAGATTTAGTTTTTTCCACAGCTACAATCAAAGGCAATTCTTATAAATTTTGGAGGCAGAAAGAACTGTCACACCGCCCCCTCTCCCCAAAAAGTCAAGGCACCATTAATGTCAGTAGTTTATCTCAAAAAACACTGTCTCTCATCAGAGCTTGCTGGAATTGCTTCCCAGCTAGCACAAAACATCACAGGAAGGAATGAATCCGTCCCATTTTTAAGCTGTTGATACAGGATAAATGTTTCTTCACATTTTGAAAAATGTAGGGAAAATGTATTTCCTTCCATTACATATCCTCATAGCTGCCTTGACTCATTAAATAACATGCCATATGATCTCCCTACACAGTGAACCTTAAAAATGAGAAATGTGATGAAACCTTAAAAGACCCAATTCATAAAGCCTCTACCGATGGATGATCTCTGGCAACATAAAGACCAGAAAGTAATCTGGAATGAACTAGCTAAAAAATTTCTTGAGCATACAGCAGAACTTTAAAAGACCGGTTCTTATTTGCACTTTAGCTCTTCCAAGCTATGCAAAGGCCTCCTAAAAGTGACCAAGGAGCAGATCTGAAGCTCCTTTAACATACCATTGCAAGATTTATGTTGGGGTACATTCACATCAATATGAATCAAATCCCGTGTCTGGTAATAAGGCTGTTAGTGTCACAATTTGCCTATTATCTTCAATACCATAAAATTTGCCATTCAGTTGTTTACCAATAGCAGTATCTTTATCTGCCACCTCTGAAGTATGGGAGGATACTTAACTGAATCTAACACTGAACTGTTTGGAGATTTTCTATATTGCTGTCAGAGTTATAAATAGTTGTATGAGGAACCAGGATAAAATATACACTAATTACCCTCAACTATGCAAA
The DNA here is from genome assembly GCF_035582795.1 of Mycteria americana. Classification (NCBI taxonomy): domain Eukaryota; kingdom Metazoa; phylum Chordata; class Aves; order Ciconiiformes; family Ciconiidae; genus Mycteria; species Mycteria americana. The sequence goes on along the minus strand of NC_134375.1, from coordinate 13,890,085 downwards.
TTAAGCTGTTTTTAATTCAGGTTTAAAACGTTTTGAAGTTCTCATTGCACAACAACGGCCAAAGGCAAATGAACACTACATTTTTCTTTGCAGTCCTTTGCCTCTTGCTGCAGAGCACCTGAAGATGCACTGAATTATTTCGCAAAGTATATGCCTTGTGTGCAAGACGTGACTCGCAGTTCACCGGGGACAAGGTGGCATTTTGAGCCTCTCCAATCTGGGATGGTGGAGGAGTGGCACAGGAGTCGCAAAATTTTCTGCTTATCTAAAATAAGCTCCTGACATACTCCATTGCCTCTACTAAACAGAAGTGATGCTAATCCACTGATTACTCACACTTGGTACTTCTTAACAAAATGACACTTACAACACGGGAACAAACCCTGATGTGTATTTAGAACAATGCAGAAAGTCTCCGTTTTGTGATTCTTTTTACATAGACCCTTGCAAGGGTCATTATGCTTTTTCATGGCAATTTGAATGGAAACTGCTAAGTCACCTGCACAAGGTCACAGCCATCACAATTCAAACCCAGGTCTCCTTAAAACCCACAGCCCTGCGCCCTCTGCATTAGGCTGTTCCAGGTTTCTCACTTTATACTGCAGAGAAACATCCAGTTGGCTTCAGTATACAGAGTTCCTTACCATGTATCATTGCAGAAAGTTACTCCATACCTCCCCTTCTTCACTAAGGCTTTCTGTTCCCCTCTGCTGGATTAAAATACTACAAATACTCCCAGCGACTGGTTCAAATAAAGTGTTTTCTATGTTCAAATGTTTCTCTACTGAGTTCACAGTCCCTGAACATCTGACCCTTGACTTGCAAGAGTAAAGGATAACCACGCACAAAACACACTCACCTACGTGTCATCTTCTACTTTCTCTTCCAAGAGAGTATGCAGCACTTGTCTAGAAAAAGGTCTACATTCCTGCCAAAAGGCATGCGTTTGAAAAGCTTTTGACTTTGTTACAAGACTCCTAAAAAGTCAACAAGAAAGTCCTAACTATTTGTTCCATCCAAGAAGGAAAAGACATCATGCTACATTAAACAGCTATATTTTAATATTCTGTTTATAGTTATGGAAATTTGGTTCATTTTAGCATCAATAAGTTCTGATTGTGCTAATCAGACAAGAATATAAATGAGCTTTTATTTGCTTAGGTTTTCAAACATGTATAGTAATATCATTGAGGTTAAGCTTTTGCTTTACAACCTTGTGTTATTTTTTTACTGAAAACCAAGTGTGAAAATTGTGTTCTGATCCCCGATAAGTACAGATCCCCAAAATCTCATCAGTGATATGTACATCCTGCATTGGAAAAGTTAAAGGCTAATATTGTCCCATTTGTTATTAAACAAGAAACTGAAAGGCTAATTATGGCAAAAATCAAGCTTTTGTCCAAGAGGCCAGCAGCAGCATATTTAATATTACCAAAAATTAAAAATCTAAAGCATTCATTTTGAACATCATCATTAAGAACAACAAAATCGGAACAGTTTCTTCTAGAAGGCTTTTTTAAATACAAAACAAAGTATTTATTCTCAGTTCTGTTGTTTTCCTGAACATCTGCCAAATTATTCAGCTTTAGATTTCAACTGCAGTGTACCTCCCCTGTTTTTCAACTGTCATTCACAACCACTTTCATATGGTTTCCCCCCCCCCCCGCAGTGTCCTGAGCTTCCCAAGTAAGGAGCTGATACAGCTTATGTTCTGCACAGCAAACTTCTCCCAAAGTCCTTTTCCCTTATGTTCTCCCTCTCCAATGTCTTTTACCTTTCTGCTTGCAGAGAAAACGGTTTTCCCCTGCCCACCATGGTATTTCTATAGCATGACTCACCTTAAGATCTCCAGCCTTCATAAAGCAACAAGCACCACCAGATCTATTTTGTAGGTAAGAAATAGAAGATTAAAGGTTGTACCCAAGACTCTGCGAATTATCACACTAGACGAGATCACTCATCCATCTTGGTCATCATTTATTCTTCAGCAATAGCCAACGACAGATACTTTAGAAGGTAGTTTAATCAATGAAGATGGCTGAACAGCAAGCCTGGGATGCTTCTGTCTAGTTTGCTATCAAAAGGCAGAAGAAACAATAGGATGGCTATTCAGGGAATGAGTGAAAGCTTTATCTTCATTTCATTACACAAACCAGCAGAAGAAAGGCAAACCAGCCAAGCTCTAAGCTTTTATCTCTTCAGTAGGAACAGCCTGGCAAGTAAAGAAGAATGACTTTTAATAGCTGCTGCCAGGGGACAGGTAAGAAGAGATAAGCTGATGCTTTAGGAGAGAAGAAAGAGGGATCCCGGCTTGCAGACAGCAGATGACACAGCCTCTCCTCGACACAGCTCCTACTGTCCCCCTCGTACCACCTCGGGATGGGAGGGGTGGGGAGGGCTGCCTGACGTTGGGGTGGAAGCAGCTGCCCTGCAACAACTTCCAAGACTTTGTTTCTTCCAACACTCTGCGTTGCCAATGTTGGACCATGCTAACCCAAAAAGCAGCTGTGGAGAGGCTCCTGTCCTACTCTCATCACATGGCAGGCATGCTACGGGTTAAGGAACAGCTATGTACCTTCAGAAGGTACCTTCTCGGAGACAGGAGACTGAAGTCATACAACAAGTAGCCATATCCTAAACAGGTAGCAGTGATCAACCTACCAAGAAACTCAGCAAACAGAAGTCCCAAGGCACTGGAAGTTATCACCATTCTTATTAAATAAATATTTAGACTGTGGATTTGAGTAAGTATTCTGTTAGCTGTTAGTATTAAATGCACTCAAGCTCCATAACTTTTTACAAAAAAATATATTGGACTTACTTGCTATATTCTACCATACTTTAAACTGCACTAGGCAGAACAACTGTATAAATACAGGTGTACAGCCTTCATGCTCAGTAATATTTGCAATAATAATTTTATTGCAGGATAAAGCACTTGAAAATTTCTTCTTGGTACTTTATGTAAAAATTAGAATTGCCACTAGCCAAAATTCCTCCATTCAAATATCATAAAATCTGTGATGAGTTTAATTAATGAAGATAAAGACAGCATTTGTCTTGTCGAAATGAAGCATTAATTGTCTGGAGGTGACGATTCAGCTTTAAGGTTAGACAGTATCTGCAGCAAGAAGTAGCTGCTTTTCAAGAGAAGGTTTTCTTCAGCTTGGAAGACGAAGCAGAAACTGAGGAGACTCTTCAGAAGTATTTAAGGTCTCTCCAAAAAGTTTTAATATCACAGCATTTTCCGCAGTTAAGGAATTAAATATTGTAACTGGTAAGAGTATGCCCACCATTGAAATACAGACTCCTGCAAATCCACTGAACTTGGAGAAAGTCCATTAAGTCAATGACAGTCTTTTCATTGACTTGGACCGCCCCAGGTTAATATATAGCTAAAAAGAAAAACCAGGGGATACTGATGAAGGAGACTATATTTATTCCCTCACTTAATTCCAAGTGAACGGATTAGCATTGCTCTCCATTGCTGCTCACCTTCTTATTGCAATATGAAGTATGAAAATAAGCCCCAAAAAGCCTCTCTCAAAGTGAGTGTGCTCCATTGGTAGGCTGAAAACAGAAAAGCTCGCAATGCTAAGGCACAAGCGTACAAAAAGACTATCGTCGTATTAAAAGCAAGAGTTGCAGCAGGAAGGCGGAGGCAAGATTTACACTGGTTCACAGCAGAAGGTGAAACTGGGTCTCCAGTAAACTACCACCGTCTGTCAGTTCATAGGCAAAAGATGCCTGCAGCAGGGCAAATTTCTTGCCTCCCAGAGCTTAAATATCAGGCTGTTTGCTGTCTCCTTTTTCACCATACTAGAGGAGTAGTTAGGGCTTGATAGTATGCTGGGTTTAAGTGCAAAGGGATATCTACAATGGGTGCCTTTTCAGATTTACAGCAGCAATTTTGTTTTCTGTTACCAGATCTGTATGAAGCACCCATGACATCAAACAATTCATAGAAAAGCAGAACTCTAAGATTGGTTCCTCATTTTGTAACTCATTCAACAAGCAAACAAAATTTTCTATTGGTATAATGAATCTTGTTAGCAATATACAAGCAATCCAAGCTAAACAATTCTGACAGTCACTATTGGCATAGATGCATTTTAACATTATGACTATACATGTATAATGTACAAAAAGGATATTACTATTAATATGCAAAACCATTATGCATTAAGATACAGGCTGGCTCTGTCTGAATGCTGTAACTCTTAATGAAAACTGAGTTTTAACAAGAGCAGTGTCATAGTAGTAAGTGATGATAGCTATTTATTTTTTTTCTACAAATGGATTCTCACCCATAGAGAAACTCCTCACCGAAGATTAAATCAAAATTATTGCAAGTTTCTATGTGCTATATCTGTTTTGCACAGGGGAAGGTATTGCTGGCATTCTGCCAATGTCCAAGAAGCCTACACTAAGAATTACACATTTATGACTGCAAATATACTCCTACATGGGATTAGTTTCAATACAAGAATTCACCAAAAACACGAGTTATTTCCTCATCTACATTAAATCAACAACATGTTGATGTTTGGTACATCCCTTGTTTTCAAGAAACACTGAAGCCAAAAAAAAAAAAAAAAAAAAAAAAAAAAGCACTCTTGTGCCTTCAAAAGATGTTTAGCCGCAAGGAAACAGCGCATACCAAGTGGAGGACCCGTGGATATTGGGTGAGAGACTGAGCTCTTAAACAAACAGACTGCACACATAAATGCCAGGTAGCATGGTTTGAGACCACATTCATTGCTGTAGTCAGATCCTACAGCAACACTCCAAAAAAAATACATACCCCAGACTGATGGGAAAACATATGTACTAGTGCATCTGTAAACCCGGTACAGGAGCAATGCACTGGTTTTCCAGATCAGCTAGCTAGTAAGGATTTGACAAAAATTCAAGCCTGTCTCCAATTATACTGGATGCTAGAATGAACAGGAATATTGTTCACTCATCTCACTGACCTTACTGGATCCTGGTATTCGGGATCCAGGGCAAGTGCAATGGTATTGAAAAGTGGACCCATATCACACTGTTTTCAGTAGGATCCCCTTTTTGCCTCCCCAAATCAATATGGGACAGAAGGTGTAAGGTCAAAACAGGAACCTGACTGAGATCCTTTGCACATGCCCGAGCAAGTCACCCACCACCTCATAAAATAGCATTCCAGGTGTGGAGAGCCAAGCTTTTCCTCTGAAAAGGATATTTCTACTTTCCCCGTGGCATGATTTGATAGCAACAATAAATCAGTAAGAACATGGAAGGTTTGTTTTCATGCTCTTTGGAAAATAAAGAAAGAGTAAGAATCATGCTTTCCAAAGTCTCCTAAACCTAATACTAATAAAGAGGAGAGCTCTGTGGATCTGATACATGACATTGCGGAGCCTGAGGGTTTAATAGAGTTTTTTCTGTATTAGACTGAGAAAAAAACAAAATGAAAAAATGAAAACAATGAAAACACCCGAATTGACATAAAGAAATACATATAACATGATCTAGTCTTAAACTCAAATGGACTATTAAACAATGAATTAGAAGGAAAACCTCCCCGTTGGCAAATTTCAGTGTAAAGGGACAGAATAGGAACCAGGCTTCAATGTCCAAGTAGCTTCTCTATGTTAAAATAGTTTTTCAGTTGGTTTTTTGCAAGTTTTTTTGTTTTGTTTTTGTTTGGTTGGATTTGGTTTTTTTTTTTTGGCCAAGGCTTGTAGTGGCTGAAGGAAGAAGTTTAATGGTAATTTTTTTGTTTTGCCCTATTTAAAGTGCAGTCAAGATAGTGTTAGGATACACTATTTGTGGTGGCAACAAGTTAGAAGCTTAGCAGAGAAAGTCCAAGCGGATTCTACAGGTCTCGCCCTGGACATGTTGTTTGAAATATGCCCTTTCATCTCCTGAAGAACAAAAATTTTATGCATTTACACACACAGTTCTCCTTGTTTCATTTCTTTGAACTTTCTCTCTTTATCCACAGCTTTCTTCCCCTTCAAACATCCTTCAAAAGTTGTTTTTCCTCTTAATTCTCAGGAGAAACTTTAAAAAGATAACTTTCCAGGGAGAACAGAGCAGTCAGTTTTAGCAGTATAAAGCAGCCGAAAACAGTAGAAAATTATGAGAAAGCAAAAGAAGCTGATGCCTGTGCTCACAGCGGTGCTGCTGTGAAAGGCTGGGTGAGCAAACATGCAGCACTTGTGCCAGCCGGGGCTGGCGGAGACCGCGCTCCCCACGGAGCTTATTCCTCCTCTCCAGCCGAGCAGCACAATAAACTGCAGCAGCAAAATGAAGCCAGAATTAGGGAGATCGGTAAGAAAAGCCAGCTGTCATGCAAACTGCAGAGAAGCACTTTACATGCTCTAGTGATAGGTGTTCACCTTCTTTTACCTTACATGTTCACCATATTCACCAGTCACTGCAATAGCAGTGTATCACAGCAGCACACTTACCCTCCCGCATTCTGGAAACCAAGGAACTGCTATCCAGTTTACCAAACCAGTAAGTGAAATCAGCTGGGTCACACTGGAGGGGTGGAAGTCTATACAAGAGCCAGGAGAAGTTGTAACACACCTAGAATGAATTCATGACTTCACCACACATCATGGCTTAGTTTTGCACTTTAACTGTTCATGCTGTTTTGCATATTTTATTCATTTTTATCTTCGAAGTTGTTCTTCAGAGTAATTGAAACATAATAATTCTAAAGTACGTGTTTTGAAATTCCTTTCCTAACAAGGCAGACATTTTGAAACTCACTCTCTCTATATTTAATGCTAAGTAATCACCTTTTTGCTCCCCAAAGTAAATGGACAAAAAGACTGCAGGATCATTAGTCATACAGATATAAGCATACATCAATAAACAAAAACCCAAGGGCCTTTTTGGTTTTTTTTCATTAGATACTCTTGCATCCCCACTTTGATGAACTGTGAAGATTCACATAGGATAAACAAAAAGCAATTCAATATAGGACAGTGCAATAAGGGAACTACTTTGAAATACATAATCTGTAAGGACACAGCATGTCAAGATTTATAAGCCAAGATCTGCAGCATCTCCATTTCTGTAGCTATGATGTTATTTCATAACACTGAACTGCAGACAGGTCTTAAAAGAACTTTTTGCTTACAAGCAGAGCATAAGAAAAATTGTTTTCTATAGAGAGTCAGAATACCTGCTGATCTATAACGACAGGTTAAAAGCAATATTCTCAAAACTGTTTAACAACTTGTTTTATGTTTACAGTGTGCTCTTACTAAAATCCATCCTGAAATAAATTCAACTACAGGATTCCCAAGTGGATTTTAGAAGCACACTGTTCCAAAGGTCCACTAATAATATTCAAGCAATTGAAGCAAACAGGTAATGTTAGCATTAAACACATGCCCAGTCTCCAAAGAGCAGAAGATCTGTGTGTCAGGATTGAGACCTTTCGCCAAGTTTCGAGTGAGATGGGTTAGGCAGCTGGAAATGCTCAATTCAGGCTGTTCAGAAAATTACATCTGGCTCAAACTCTTGCCTCTGCAAGTGCTGACCGTAACTCCAAGCAATATTCTCAATGACAGCAATATAACAACGTTAAGTCAGGGATATATATCAATTATGGGTGCTCAAGGCTTCCAAGCAGTCCTGCTCCATCAAACCATCTGGCTTTTAGCAATGTGAAAAAAACAGCTTTTTGCTTGACTTATTGCTGGTCCTCCAATCTACCAACTCCCCATGGCTACTAAACTGACATTTGGGACATACCCTAATCGAAGGGAGATGAACTGAAATAGATGCAAAGAAGGGCTAGCAGGATGAACATAGGAAAAGGACAGTCTTACACAAGACCAGAACCATTTGCACTTCAAAATATTAGCAACATTTTCCTTGTTACTGCAATAGGCATTGGAAATTATGTATTCTACTAGTAGAGTAATTAGCTGAATAACACTTCTCTATTAGCAAACTCAATGATAGTCAATGCCAACTTCGTTATTGAAAACATTGAACTTTGTTTGAGAGATGTGACTTGATGAATTTGCAGCTAACATCATCCCTTTCATACTGTGTCTCTTTCTGCAGTTACATTCGCTTAGAACCACACATTCATTACTACATTTTTGTCAGGAATTCATTTGGTAGACCTGGTGTTAATACAGTTTAACATAAGAAACCTTCCCATTCATCCTCAATCCTTAAGGCTACCTTTCTTCATAGGCAGCAAAAACAAAACTTGCTTTCATCTAAGTTGCTTTTAAATATGACCCAAAAGAACTGAGATGACATGAAATAAAAATGTAAGAAAGATTAAAGGATAAGAAAAGTCCTTCAACAGAAGGGTAAAAAAAAAACAACTTTCATCCTTGTAGAAGGAGGTTATGTACTTCTCCACACGAACCACTACCAAGGTCAAAGTGATCTGAGCAAAGCTTTGAGGGTGTCACACCAATAGCTGTGCAGATGTTGCAGCTGACGCTCCAAATATTTGTTTGCAACTCTCCAATGGGTGATGTTTACAGATTTCTCCGTATTACTGCTCATAACACATCAGCAGTGCCTGGGAGACTAGGAGAACCCGGGGTTATTTAAGAGTTAGCCTACCCTCCTGGGTCTGAATGTTACCTCACGTATTATCTCAAAGGTTTTTTCCATTTTAAAAAAAGATTATATTTAAATTCAACACATCAAGCCAGAAGATTTGCATGCCTTGCAATTTTAAAAGATACAACTTCAATAAGGGTAAAGTGATTGTCGTTTTTCAAAAGAACATTTTACTGTATGTTATCTATGAATGAAATATTGGGGTTTTTAGCCTTCCCTTCTTATAATACCTGTATCTCAGATATTTGTTACGATTCAAAGGATAACTATTAAATTGTACAAATGTAACTACAAACTACATCAAGATGAAGTTAATAGTCCTTATCTTCCTTACTGTATATCAACCAAAAAACTTATAGAAAGAAATTATTTTTAACAGATTAAAAACCAAGCCTTTTTTTTTTTAGCATCAATACTCATCTAACACTAACATAACCATGAACATAATGATATCATTCATTCTACTAGAAATAACATGCATAATGCCAATCACCAATAGAAGTGATTTACTGCATGAAAATTATTCATACATTTTAGTTAAGTATTGCAATGTAAATATAACAAAAACAATATCCAGCAGATCAAAACCAGCAAGACTATACTTTGAAAAAAATCTTTAGGTAGGTAATGATTTTTAATATTTGGATTTTACCTGTTTGTTTCCTCCCCCCCAGTATCCTTCATTACATCAACTAATCACTTTTAAAAAAATGGTTTGGCTTAGTCTATATTTAAATTAACAAATAATATATCTCCTTTGAGTAACAGCTGTACTGAACAGTCAGCAGAAATCCAAAGTTACATATGAGAGATTCAGAAGCAGATACATACATTCTGCAACAACAAATTGTTTTGCTGACATTTATAATGTCAAATTTTGCCAATTCAGAAGTGGCAGTGGCTAAGTGGCCTTATAAGTAACTTCCCAATGATAACAGAGATGTAGCAGTAGACATTACAGAGAGTGGACTTATATCCTTCAATCCATTTTAAGACTGCAAACACATTTTCAACTTCAGGTACTTCCAGATGCAGCCCAAAAGAGAGGCACAGCCCTGGCTGGGATGGCTCCGCTTTCTAGCTAACGCAGGATGCTCACAACTTCACACTCCAGCCTCGCGCAGCACCGCTGCTACACACCTTTGCTGCTAAAAGAAAAGAGCTGGAAGTACAAGAGCGGCATCGAGGAATGCCACAAAACACTATCTCTAATCCTCCTGTAGGGAAACAGCTCCCTGCCGCCTTCTCCTTCGCTATTTTGGGAATCACGGGCTCAAAGGGAGTCACACTTATTGCACGGCTTATGCCACAGCAGCGGGATGGGCCAGACTGACACAGGGAAAGCATGGACCCAGCAGCAAGACAGTATCTACTCAAAAGAAGTACTAAAAAGGTAGCTTTGCTCCCCGCAGTTTAAAGGAGAGAACAGCAAAGCCCTTCTATTTCAACCAATAATTCCGTGCAAGTCTTGTATGATTGTTTCAGTGTCCGAAATGCCTAAGACCTCTTTCAGAAAGCGATCCATGAAGTAGTCCTGCAGGAACAATAATTTATATTTTTAAGTCTCTTGGGACTTTCTTTTTCTGTAGAAAAACGTTTGGGTTTGATAGAGACAATATTAGCATCTTTCACTTCACAGACTGGTTTAACAACGTGGCTTCCCTTTCTTCAAAGTTTTTGACAAAGCCAAAAGCAAATCCCGGCCTTCTGAGTCTCCTTATAAAGCTAAATCCATATACCTTACTCACAGTTACGTTTCTGTGCACCACATGCCCAAAGTCAATCCTCCTGAGGCAGCCAGAACATAAGCACCAGTTACAGGAGGAAGGGGGATGAGAGAAGAGCCTGCACAGCACACGCTGCAGTATCAGCAAGTAATCACAGCCGGGTGATTGCACAGGCCAGCCACAGCATCAAGGTCTCTCTCTATCCATCCCTGCGTTAGAGTCGTTGCAAAGAAAACACATCTATTCACAACAGACCCAGACTATAAACCATTTGATTTACATGTTTCAATTAAAGTACATGCGTATTTACTACCCTCCTTCCCAAAGTAGCGCTGACTGTTCTGTAGAGGATGCACGTAGGCAATTTGGGCGCTATCAGCTGTGCCTGCTCTTTGCAGCCCTGGAGATGCCAACGTGCACCAAAATCACCAAGAATCGACCCCTGAGGACAGAACAGGGGCCTCTTCTCCCCCTCACATGCACTGTGGCATTACTAGGGATGCTCAAGGAGAACACATGCTGAACAAAGAGATCACCAAGAAAAGCGAGGGACTTCTGCTGCTGCTATAAGCATTGACCTCGATAAAGTAAATAAAAATGACTCAGAAGAGCTAATGTGGCAGGAGAGAGAAAAGACCTGAAAAGCAGCACAAGTTCCAAACACTGAGAATTAGCTGGGTTATTGTCTGGCGGAGCAGGAAAAGCAAACTGCTGAACCGGTGCAGCAATAACATAGTGCTACTCCTCATGAATAAACCCATTCTAAAGTAAACAAAGCTCTGACAAAAGCGGCAGCAATCATCCCCAGTTACAGCAAGAATTTAAAGTTTCCAGTTAAAGAAAAACACATATTGCAGCTATTAAATCAGCATACCTATGACGCATGCATTACTAATAACATCCTTAATGTATGCAAATATCTTCTGCTTGCATTGAAAGCATAGACCTATGTAGAAACTTTGGAGGAGAAAGGTTATTTTAATTCATTCACTGTTAATATTTTGTATTATTTAAGGTATGGATTGCATGCTTGGCTTCTAAACTCTACGTTGACATTTGCATTTCAAAGTCTCCACGGTTCTATTCCTCAAGGGCAGTTCAAATCTGGAATCTCGAGACTTATGTGTAGCTCTAAACTGGAAGTTAGAGATTATTGTACGTTGTTACCTCCAAGACAGCCAACAAATGATACCAGGAACAGCTGTTTCCACAGCGGCAGCATCTTCAGTCCCCTAAATTCAGTAATTCTGGTTCAGCCTCAGGTGAACTGTAGGTTTAGTCTTCCAGGTGCAAGGTTTAACCTGTTAAAAGAACAAACGTAAAATTGAATGCTGTGATGATCCCTAAGAACTGGCTTCCTTGTTAATGCACTTTTTAATAAATACAAAGTTGACAGATCCTCTAATGTTCCTCTTTTTCCCTATGACTTAACCCTCAACAGAAGGGTACATACATGTATCACATGTAGGTGTGTATATGAGGTGTTGGAAGTTACATAATCCAGCAGGAGCAGAGCTGACAGGTAAGTTGATTTTGTAGTTCCTACTTCTCACCAATCTCCAGCATTCATTTATTTGCAAGAAACAGTAATTTAAAGGAAGAGAGAGTACATGAGGTGCAATCATACACAAAGTACAGTAGTTCAAAGCATTTGTTACAAGAACAGCTTGCATTGCGCTTGCCTTGTATACACTGTGCTAGCAACAACCTGAACATGTGCAATAACTGATTTAATTAAAGCCATGTCTAACCTGTTACTTTTTGTTTGTTTTCCATACTAGATCTGTACTCAATATGCATAACAGCATTGTAGAAGTCTGAAGAGGAAGATCTAGCACCCAAAAAAACCACCAGTGAGGACACTGCACTCACATGCATCAGGTGTAATGACATGGTATGAACCAATTTGCTAGCTTCTATTTCTACCTTTGTTACTGGGTAGATGATAAACGGTTTGCCAAGGTCTACTAGCCTGGGTATGACATTGTTATTTTATTTTTTCCTAAAAAAGCTTTACAGTAAATTTTCTGAAGTTGTATGACAACTGTGGCCTTTATATTTTGTGCACGTCACTTCCATAGCATCCTCTTTCTTCAGCGGAAGGGTAGCTGGGCAAAATTTGAGGTTCTGCAGTACATAGACCAGACCAAATGGTTCCTTCTGAAATTAGTCTACGGATCAATGCACAGAAATATTAAGATCAAGAAAGCAGTCACTAATTCTGAGGAACCCAATCTGAGATGTCTGAACTTGATTTTTCCATGTGAACTGTATTTCATATTACAGTTGAAAGTTTCTAATACTTCCATAAATCAGGTGTCTGAATTTTGAGCTAAGCACCCCAGAAAGAGATCACACTGATACATCCCCACCCCATGACTCGCTAGGAGAATTTCAGCTCCCCAGAAAAACATCGCATGGCCCTTTGCCACAAGAACTGTATCTTTTTGCATCCTGCGATCCCGGCTCACGCAGGGTACGCTATCAGCTTCCACAGCAAGGCACGCGGCGCTGACAGCAGCATCCTCTCCTCCACGCTGCCAGAGATACTGCTTTCTGATTTTTTCATGTGTTTCTAAAACAGAAAATAAGCAAACCCCAAACCTCACGTTTCTATCAAGTAATAGGTATTGATCACTCAGTAGGTATCTGCTGCCAGCAAAGCAGGTACAAGAGGGTAGCTTACTGTAGGGGTACAGCAATTCCCAGGTACCTAAAAATGGCAGGGGGAACATCCCACCCCCCGGGCAGCGCTCTGGATCAGGCAGTTTGAGGAACCACACCCAGTTCTCACAGACTGAAATCTGAAGTTTATCATATGCAACGAAAATATTATTGGTTTCCAAAAGCAGTCATGTAAGTACAATAAATTCTGTTAAGTTTTCATGTTAAAAAAACCCACAAGAGTGCTTTGGCAACGTTATAATTCTTCCTTTCCTGGAGCCAAAGAAAAAAGCCTGAGGTCAGATACACATACTGAGGAGATAGCATAAAGGAAGGTAGAAACCTGTTTCGTGTCAGATCTGCAGTTCAAGACTTTGGGGGGGGAGTGGGGGTGGGCTTTTGGGGGGGGGGGGGTGTTAAGAAAAAACAAAAATCAAACAGAAAATGAGAAAATTGCTTTTGTTGAAACTGAAAACTTGGGTTTGGTCGTTCCTCGCCCTGTGTTTCCAAGGGCCATCTGCAAAGCCTTCCCCTAAGGAAGGCTATCTGTGGGCAGCCAGAGACCAGAGGCAGGACAGGCAAACACCGACCAGGACACAGCCCCGGCTGCTCCCGCAGCCATCAGAAGCCACGGCTGCGCCGCTGCCACGCCAGCCTGGCACAGCAGCATCTCAGGACACCCCCGTTTTGGGCTGCAATGACAAATCCTGCCTAAGCATCACCATCCCAGCCCATGGAAACTAGCAATTTTATAGCTGCAATGTTTGCCCTGAGCAGGGAGGATAGCCAGAAGGGCGGGAAGGGGAGAGGGGAGGAGGTGGAGTAGAGTACTAAAGTAGGTCACTCTTATATGTCAGCTTTCTCGCAGTCTTATAAGGAAAGAAAAAACAACGATGAAAAGCTAAATTAATTTGATTTTGTTCTTTAACTGCTCTGGGCAAAGCAGAACACGATAGATCCATTTCAGGCCAGAAAAAAAGTGCTTTGGTAGAAGCTAAAAAAATTGAAAAGTTTTATATGTGGATATAAAATCATAAAAATAATCCCAACCTCTGCCTGCATTATATTTTAATAAATTTGAATATCTAAGAGACAATGGTAGTTACCAGCTAGCTAACCTTGTAAGATTTAAATTACTTTAAATGCTTCATTTTCTCTCTGTTCTGTAAGATTTTGCTAATCTAGGATCTATTCCTGAATACCCAAAATTTCATTTTTAAAGCACGACACTTAGTAGTGTTCAAATTTATAGCTTTAAGCCAGATAAACATATCCTTATGCTCAATTACAGGTCAGTCCTTTACAAAGGAAGATGCAAATTCATATGTACACTGACTTAACACCAAGCAGACACCAAAGTATAAAATTCTTGAAGTTTTTCCTCAGTTCATTGTTGAGCAACAGCCTTCCCATTAAAGACAAGACGCTAAAAGGAGGTTTTCTCTGCTGACGCTATCCCAGCGTGCTGCCGATAGGTACACGAAGGGTTGCAAAGCATGAGACCCACCATGGGCTCCCTGCCCTCCCCTTCGGCACCGAGGTCACCTCTGCCAAGCCTGAGGATGGTTTTAGGCTGTTTACAGACCCTCAGTGAATATTTGTCAGTGGAGTAAGCTTATTGCTTTGAAATTGCTCCAAAATCAAGTATTGAGTACCACTGCAGCTCAGCTTTACTGTAACCTTTTTTTTTTTAAAAAAGAGGTTATTGTATTAATCTAAAAATTTGATCCCCATCAGAGGTAACAGACAAAAATCCATTATATTAAAGGCTGCAGCGAGTTACTTTTCAGAATATAGGTATTCCAATTATTCCATTATTATATGTATTCCATGGAAATAATCTGCATCAAAGCTATTCACTGCCAATGCAGGGATTCAAAATCAGATGACACTGCTGAGCATCTCTGTCACCTTCAAAGCCCCTGGATAACCCTGGTTGTTTTTCAGATCATCCACATTCAGAAAGAGGCAAGGAAGAGTACAAAAAAAAGTTCCAGCTCCTTGCCATTTGATTGTAATGTTTCAAATATGTCACATCTCACAAATGGAGAGTAATGTAATATTAATAGCAAAGAATAATTTTACCTCCCCCTCGTTTTGCTGAAGCAAAGGGGTAGATCCACAACAGCATTTTGGTGCTTTTGGAAATACCTGGACTTAAGTTACCTCCACAGAAATTCAGCACTTTCTATGGAAAGGCCAGAAAGAGTAAAGACAAGCAGCACTTGCTGTGATTGGAAAAAATGGTATAGAAACAAAGAGAGTAATACCCACAGAATATGTAAAAGAAAATATAAATGTATTTTTAAAATTAGAAAGCTTCCTAGTATTAGATAGTTTCAGGAGAAGCTGAAGATACTTCCAAACAGTACGAAAGCAAACCTGTGAAGTGGTGTGAACACATCAGGAAAAAAGAAAACATTTAATTTATTATACATTTCTTTGACTTTCAGAGATAAGTAAATTCTCATGAGTTCCTCCGAGAAGCCTGCTGAAGACAATCACAGGATAGCGAGAAAAAAACCACCAGCCAAACAAATTACGAAGGATGAAAGCACACGCATATAAAAAATTCAACTTGATTTTCCTTCCTTCAAAATTAGCTTTCCAAAACCTATGCACTTTCAGATCATATAATATAGCAAGTGATGGACAAGAATGTCTGAAAGAAATAGAAACTTGAGAAAGGTTCAAGAGTCAGTAATTTTAGTCAGTGACCTTAATTTTCACTACCCAGAGTCAAGTGTAAAAAGCAGTAGTTCCCCAAAGGTGGAATTTTTATTTCTATATATAGAAATGGAACTTGTCAGATCTGGCTGACAAGTGCAAGTTAAACTTTGAGTTTGAGCTAGAGAAATTTGTAGCGTCACTGAGTTTAAATTAATCAGAAATTTCTGGAACTTAGGAGAGCTACAGAGAGCTAGAACTTATTTTTCTGTATTGATCACAAGCCACAAAACAGAAAAGAAACTGACGTACTGACACTAGAGGTCAGCATATCTTTGCAAAGGGAAAGACTTACTAGAATCTCATCTCGATAAATTATGAGATTAACACTAGTTAATGATAAAGTCATCTCCACGGGGCATCATAAAAAGATGATGCACTGATTAGTGTGGAATACCCCTCAGAAACTTCAAGTAGCCCATTTCTATTTTTTTGGGCAGGGGTGGGAGACAGAATATCCATTTCTCATTTCCCTCAAAATGAAATTACTAGCTGTGAAAAATTACCCTATACACTTTGTTTCAATGAGGAACACCTACATAGTGGACTGTTACCTTCCACATACACTGAATTAAGCCTCTGCTTCTTATAGTCCCTACTCTAAGACTGAAAGGAACCAGTGCCATGATGAAAATATTCTAGCTTCATATGGTAACTACACACTTACTTTTCCATGCTCAGTTAAAAAAAAAAAAGCTACAATCGTAGGCTTTTGAAAATCCAAAAGAAATACAACAAAACCACTATAAAAGTACTACGTTAGCACATAATTTATCAAGCTAGTCTGTCTCTAATACTAGCTAAACTCTAGACCTTGCTTCGATACCAAGATAGCCCAGTTCACTTGGATCTGTCTCTGTTGAGATTAATCCAACTCAAAAGTGCTAAAGGTTTATGGAAGTATCAAGTCAACCGTAGACCTATCCAATGCCAGAGCTGACCACAAATTTTATTTAAAAACATAAAATAAAAAATATCAAGCTTATATCTGTTATTTGTTCCACTGACACAGACATAGTGCCAGCTCAAGATGAGAACTCAGAAGGTATTTCTGTCACTTGAAGGAAATAGTTAATTCAGCTCTGACATCATCCAACGGGCAAATCTAGAGAGTAAGGTATCCAAGTAATTTAATGTTAGAGATTGGAAAGGCTTTGAAAAAACACAATGCAGAGGAAATATTGAATATTACAGAGCCAGCACTGGCAGCATACTTCTGAAAGAAATGCAAATGCATCTAATACACCTGAAAGACTGTAAATAAATAAGAATTGACCAGTTAAAAGCGCTGAAGAAGCATGACAAAGCATAGAGTTAAAAAACCCGCTAAGTAATACCGTGGCTTGTTCCAAAGAACAGTTGAAAATGGTGCTCCAAGGAAAATCGTGGTTGCTCTGACTCCTTTGGGGTCTCATTAGATCTTTGTTCCACAGCTGCATGGTAGCACCACTCATTAGCAAGCAGCCTTTGCAGGTAGCAGTTGTGAGGCTGCCTGTGGCTCTTCCTCAGCCTTCCTATCCCTACAGGGATATCAACAATAGACAAATCATCCTGATGAAGTTGGACTGTAAGCGCAAAAAGGAGGAAGAAAGTTTTAGAGAAAATTCAGCATTGCCAAGCACTAAGTAGGATTAAAGTAATCTCCAGCGTGTCATTAGCAGAGACTTAGTTAAAAGAGACATTTTAAACAAAATTAATTTACAAAATCTTGAAATAGAAGAACCAGCAACAGTTCTGTGGAGAGTTTTATTAAAACTTCTCTTGTCTCACTGCATTTATTGACTCTTTCAGCCACGGTCCCTTGCTTCACCTGTCCACCCATCCTTTGCACTTGACCTAAACCTCTCCAGTACACGGACCACACAGGTGGTTCTGGTTTACAGAGCATCTTCCCTAGCCCTATACATATTTTAGTCTCCCCTTTTCCCACCGGAGCAATGAATATTTGTAGTAATTGAATGCCCACTCTCCCTGTATACTAATCTTTCTACAAACAGTGTCACAGAGCATCTCTGCTTTATACTTCTTATTTCTCATGATGTTAAGATCCTCTCTGAACATACCAGCAGGTTTACTGAACTCTGTATCTGCAGTTCTTCCATTTAAGAGCTATAACCACTAAAGAAAGTTGTAACTCAGCTGAGCCTTTTACCACAGGGGGTTATTCCATGTCAACAAAAGCAGTGAAGTTGCAAGAAGAAAATAATTAAGGAATGGCGTTTATCGTAAAGTCCTCAGGAATTTAAGGCCACCACCTTCCACAACTCTGTGCATGAACCTGTGTACCAACAATCTGAGAGCCTCTTTAAATCTAGCCAGAGGTCTTTACTCAGCACCACCTGCGGAGACAGCCCACCTCCATCAATTTTGGGGTGCCCATGACAAAACTTCACAAAGGAACCAGCTTTGCATTTTTTCCCTAAATTCAGAGCGGAATGTTGATCAGAATCTCTTTTAATTCTTTCAGTTTAATCAACTACATGGTATAATTTAAAATGATTAAGTCTTTTAAGCAATAGTAACTCCATATCCAACATAACATGGAAGACCTACTCTGAACACAGTGAATAAAGTCTGACGATATGTTTAGTTACTGTTGTTAAAAACTAAATTATGTCTTTTTTTGGTGTTGGTACAGTGAAGGCGTTACACTGATAGACTAGGTTAATTATTCAAATGCAAAATACAGATATTAAATTAAAACAGAATTATATTGCTCTTTTCCACATTACTTCAGGAAACATCCACACATTGGTAAATATAAAAGTTGGTGACACAAAGCAGATTTGCACAAAAGTTCACTCTTGAGACCTTAAAACGTATCTTGATACTGTTTGCTTTTTCTGTTCAACCAGTCATGGCTTGTGATTAACCAGTTTATCAGAAACAAACAAACAAAAAATTCCATGGTTTATTTCCATAATATTTTGCAAAGTTTTAGTTACAGAAGCCGCTAGTATTAAAAAAAAAACCAAACCCAAAACAAAACAAAGCAAACCAGACCACTACTTACAGAAGAAACAGAATTAAGACACCTATTAGACAAAACACCTGCTATGACAATATTAACTGCCAAGACATTTGATCTCAAATGGCAAGAGCATGGTCCCGATACGGATGCAAGAGCAGGTTCTGTCCTTGCTGCCAAGGGATTGTCTTGAGCCCCAAGGAGCAGGCTTGTAGCTCTCCTGCAGCGTTCGTCTCCATACAGACTGC
The DNA here is from genome assembly GCF_035582795.1 of Mycteria americana. NCBI lineage: Eukaryota > Metazoa > Chordata > Aves > Ciconiiformes > Ciconiidae > Mycteria > Mycteria americana. Next base: position 13,871,162 of record NC_134375.1, on the reverse strand, counting down.
GTGTTCCCTAGTCACCAAACCCACTTCCAGTTTCCACGTAAAATCGTACCTTCAGTGCCAAAGTTATAGTTCCAATTCATACATGAGGAAAGGGTGCTTTTACAGTGTACCAAAACTTTCAGGCTGTAACTTTTTGGTAAAAATTCTTTACCTATAGTAATCAGAATCTTGTCTATTTAGCACAAAGAAAAGTTTGAAATTCCCTACAAGTGTTATTAAAATTTAAATATATAGATGTATATTCATATTCACCAGTCATTGCCAAAAGCTAACTTCTGCTGCTACTTCAAATACCTCCATTTATTACCATTACACAGATACATTCCTCTATACTCCAGTAGATTACTAAATACCTACCCAACCCATGCTATACAACGTCAGTGCAACAGCCTCTCGCATTTCATAACCCTATGATTAACGTACTGTAATGTTAAAATTGTAATACATCCTTGATGACACGACCTGCGCTCTGTCCGTTAATTCTTCCTTTCTTGGAATAACAGTATTTCAAACCAATAACCAACTTCAAAAAGCCTTAATTTTTTTTTTCCCCCAGAAGAGTGACCTGTCACAAATAAAGTATTTCCTCTGTTATTTTCAGGCCACTATTGCTATAATTTGTATGCCTGAGGCTTTCCCCCTGTAACTTACCGATTTCAGACACCCTTTTGATAACACATATGGGTCATCACCTTCAACCAGGCGTTCCAAGACAGGTACTTCCAGAGGTCAGAAATTCTTTGAACCCAAATGACAAGATGTCACGAATCACTTCAAAATAATCCAGGGCTCTAGAATTATGATAAATAAATCAAAGCTATTGGAAAAATCAAGTATGAAGTTGGATGAACTACGCCTTGTGTAGTTGCAGTGGGGGGAAGAGGGGACCTGACTACCCAATTTCTATTTCCATAACTCGGATGACTACGATGTCTGCATTTGCAGTACCAGCTCTCCAGGGCTGCCAGCGTACTTGCTGATTATTAGCACGGCGAGCCTGGGGATGGCAAGAGGTGTCACTGATGAGCCAATACTTAGTCTCTGAAAGTAAGACTGACCTTTGGCAGTGAGGGTTACTTTTATTAGCTATTCCTCATTCCCACGTAAGTAGCTTTTGTATTAACATATGGAGAGCCGTCTCTGGTGAGGTACAAATACAGTATTTCTTTGAAAATACCTTTGGTTCCATCTCCTACAAATCATAATTTCAAAAGCTTCTTTTATCCTGCATAGTTGCCCAAATAGAACTCATCGCTTCCCATTGCATACATAATTTCACTTTGATATTCCTTGGCCAGAACAAAGTTGATCCGTACATCTCGCCTTGTCCCAGCCGGCACTAACATCCACCTCCTGCAGGGCACTGCCTCACCTGGCCGGGGAGCCCCGTGAATGCTGAGCAGGGTTTGCTGACCTGGCTCCAAGGGTTACCTACAGCAATTTGTCAGTAGTTCCCTCTTCATCAAAATTTTAAAGACTGCTGAATTTCCAATAATCCTATTGCCCACAGTAATACCACCTAGTTCAAATATATTTTTTTAAGCAGAATGTGCCCTTCTCCTTTGTATTTCTCCCATACAGAAGCACAGAATCTACATAAAATCAGGGTATAGGACAAGCAAGACTCATCCTACCCTTGGGATGGGCTTCATATCCCAGAAATTGGAATTCAGGCAGTTCTATTTACCTGAACCATAGCATCTAGGGAGCAAAGAAATGCCAGAGAGTAGTAACAGGCTGTCTTCAAGCACTTGTGAAAAAAATCAAGCAAAAAACCAAAAAACATAACACAAACCCCAAGCATTTCCTAAACTTGCCCCCACGCAGAAAGATTTAAAAAAATGAAACAACAAAACAAAAAGCCTCACCATAGACAGACCATTAAATGCCACAAGAGGAAACAGCAACGTAGTCAAGCCACTTTAAAAGTGTTGACAATATATTACTCTCTCAGGGTACTGCAACTCAAAAGCATACAAAACTCAACACAGAAATACTCTCAACACCAGACTGCACCAAAATTTATACCAACAGGCCCCTGTGTTTAACTAACTTTTCCTGAGAAAGGAGTTACTCTGATTTACACAGCTCCCTATAACAAATATTGCTGCTCTTAGGCTAGAATGTACATTTTGATGAGTATTTTGGGGACTTTCTGGTCTCTCTCACTACAGGAGACCATACAGAAACTCAACATTTCTATCCCATTAAACTTTTCCTTAAACTGAGAGTTTAAACTGCAACATATGAGAACAATCATTCTGTGTCTAATAACTTTATAGCTGACAAATTAAACAGCCAGTACAATTTGGGCTTGAAAAAACTTAGAGATTTTTCTAGGTTAAACAGTAAAACATGTTGCTAGCTGTGTATATGTATACACACATATATATTTACAGCTAGCTATATATATAAAAAAAAAATATATGTAACAATCCAATAATGTATACTGAGCAGACAACTGCAGAAAAATCCCTTCCTTCTCACCCTCTCTTTCCTCCTTCCAAAAGTCTCATTAATGTTCAAGTACCTACAAGAAAATTTATTCAATTTTAATAGCATTTTTGTCATTTGCATAACTCAATACAAGCAAAAAATCCTCAATGCTTGACCACCTCTTTAGTTACTTAAAATACCCAACCAAAACTTAAAAGATGACCTGTGTACTGCATTAATCAGGCATTTTCCAGAAAGAGCAATACAGTTACTTCTTTGTTTCCAATGGAAAAGGAAAAAAATTCCTAACGGATATTTGAGGATGAAAACCTCTAAGTGCCTGGGCTTCACCTGCATCTCTCCAGTCTGAATGCCACTGCAGCCCTTGTGGCTTCCCACAAAGGTTTGGTCTCAACTTTGCTTTTAAATGGAAAAAGTCTCCAAGATTTCATATTGTGAAGTCTTTAATAATACATTTTAATGCAGACTTTTCTGGCCAATTTACTCAGAGCGAGAAAGGACAGCCTTTCCACATTATGTTTCAGAGGTCTGATAGCCAGGTCTTCTGTGTTGGTTTTGTTTTCGTTTTTTTAAACCACTAATTCAGCTTTTTACATAACTTAGCAGTGAGGCATTACAAAGAATAATACATCAAAAACCCAAACAAACAATTGTACTGCATGACTAAGGCAGATGATTGGGCCCTACATGGGTCCGCCGACACATTTGTACACTAACACATAGGTGTGAATTTAATATATAACACAATTGTTTCTTCTTGACAGATATCACGGAGAGAAACTCCCTAGACCAAAATTGACATAAAATTGATGCAAACTTGTTGGCGAGACACATTGCTCCACGTGAGCAGTGATGGAAAGTTTCTCTTCTCTCCGTAAGCCTCACACACAGGTTTCTTTTTTCTTCCTCCGAGCAGAATCAAGCCAAGAGGAAGAGACGACCTACAGGCAAGCTGACCTGAGACAGACCCCACGAGCTTGTTTTCTGCCTCATGGCTAGATAAGCAGAGGAAGAAGATTGCAGGTGAACACAAGGTTGTTTCTTCTTTTATTAGACACCTACAGTTTTTGCCATGGTAGGCAAGGGTGAGGTGTCATACATATTACTGAACTAGCAGTAAATCCTTGTTTTTAAGGTCAGCACACATCTCCGAGTACAAGAGTCTTCAAACCGATATGCACGTGCTGGATAGATCTTATTGAAAACTCAACTCAGTGCTAAGACATGGAGCAGTCTGGGTGGGGAAGCCAACAGCAACAGGCTTCTCTGGAAAGTCTTCTGCTCTGAAGCTCAATGCACCCTTCAAACTGCCTCCAGCGACGGAGAAGCTAAGCCTCACACCGGGCATGCGCAGCGCCCTACGTCAAGGCACCTACTCACAGGGAGTAATTCACATCAAACTGTCTTACATGGCTGAAGACAACTGACAAAAACAGCACTGCCATTGGGAACGTGCCATTGGGAACGTGCCATTGGGAACGTGCCATTGGGAACGTGCCATTGGGAACGTGCCATTGGGAACGTGCCATTGGGAACGTGCCATTGCAGTCCCAAGCTGAGACCTGCCTCAGCCAGCGAGCTGAAGGACCAGCCCCATTTCCCCACAGGCTCCAGCCACAACACTTATTTACAGCCTGATGGCCCACACACAATGGGTAAGGAGATGTATTGTCTCTGTTTAATTGTAAAAGAAAAATTAATTCCCAAGAAGTAAAATACCAAGACAGCAAGATGGCATAAATACTTCAAGTATGTAAGTAAACAAGGTAAAAAAAAACAAAAACAACAAAATGTGACATTTCCATTTCATATACAGTCTCACCAGCCTCTTCTTATTCTTTTAAAATATCTATAGCCTGGGAATGGAGGAGCTAGATAGAATTCACCAATTTTAGCAAGGAACTGAGCTTCAGGAGATACGGCCACAGGTACCCTTAATCTATCTTGTCTGTGATTATCTCACTCAAAGTCACATGCAAGAAAATAATCCCCTGCAGCATAGAGCACTGATGTAAAAGGAAAGAAAAGCTCAAAGTCACAGCTGAATGGTTATAGCTGAACCCATTTCAGTACTTTTTTTCCCCATCTACTTCTTACTTGAGACCAAGGCAGCTTAATCTGCATTGATGTCTATGAAGTTTCACTTTAAAAGTAATTCGGCCCGAGAGACTTTCCTCTCTTATGAATAGAAATAAAATGCTCAAATATTTTAATGCAAAGTTTTTTTTTTAAAAAGAAACTATGAGATATTGCCTGAAAACGTGAATACTGCATTTCAGCCCAATTTCAAACTAGTAGCAGAGATATTAACCCCAAAGTGAAATTATAACAGAAGAAACCACTTAAACTGAACTAGCAGGCAGAATAATACCCACTGGAGAATACAATAAAGCCATTACAGATGTTCAGTTGATTAGTATGGCTGATTAGCTTGCACATGACAGTGCACTGTTTAACAGAATTGAACCATTTTATGCTATTAAGACCACAGAATATGGTATTTTTTTAATTATTATTTTTATTTTAACAGAACACTTCCCCACCTCTTCCCACTCCTCACTTTCTCTCTGTTTTGCCCCACACAGCCCTGCTCCCCTTCATTACTGCGAAATGGATTCCAGCATTCGTTTAGATACACGCTTGCTTCGTTAACTCACCGCTGGAAGAGGACAGTACCCAGACCCCTATGACGGAAAGGTAAAGGAGAAGAAGGAGAAAACATGATGAACAATGAAGTGACACCAGGTTATCTCAGTTTTGCATAATTTAGAGATTATAATTATTATTTGGGTATCCTTGTTACTCATGTCTCCAGGCAGGAAACTGAGTCTCAGCATAAGACCATAATTGGAAAAAAGCAGAAGACTAGAGGTTAAATTTCAACTGAGTTTTCTTCCATTGATACTAAAAGAGGAATGTTAGGGTCTATCCCATGATTAATGCATGCAACCATAGTTGATCTGTGGCCACAAAATACAGTAAGGAAAGTACTAGACTTGTTAGCCAAACAACTGTGAAACACCTCTTTTATCCTTCCCATGTAACAAGGCCTCACTTTCAGGGTAAAAACAAAACAAACAAAAAAAGGCTTGACAAAAAGCAGTGTTTAAATTACTTAGCAAGATCTCTTTAAATATCAGTACAAGGTTAGATGTGATAAAGCCTACAGTGGCTTTGCTGGGTAAGTTTGACAGCTTTGGTTTAAAAAAAACCAAACAAAACTGGAAGGAGCAGAGAGCTACACTGAGATAACATTCAGTGGCGATGAACCTAAGAATATCTAAAGTACTGAAAAATCAATTTCTTGACTTAAGAACCAGATTCAAATTAGGAAATCTCTGTCTGACAGAGGTTTGAAAACCATGGAAGGAAAAGAAGATGGGGAGGGAGGTTAATTGGTTTGTAAAGTATTAAGAGTACCTTGATACAAAATGCCCTGGCAGGAAAACAAACCTGCAGAAGAGTCATACAGAGAGAGCGCATGGAGTTTGCACCAGGGAGGAGGATGCAGAAACAAACCCACATTTAATTTTTTTAGGTTCAGGAGTTTTATTTCATCATCATCATATTGTTCTGAAATCATTCATGGCGCCAAAGCAAGTTTGAAATACAGCTTCTGAAAACCTACACTTGGAGCTTTGCTAATCAAAAAGCTCCACTTCCCAAATGTCACTTTACCTTTTCTTCAGAGAAGAAAAATTCTTTTCCACTGTGTCTAACAGGAAAGTAGGAAGAAGCCCCAGACCCCAAAAGACACTGTTTTTCTTTTGGATCTCCAAGGTTCACTTCATGTCTTAATGCACTTGGCGTTGCTCTCACTAATAATTGTGTGCTGCAGACCAAGAGAAAGTGCTTTTCCAGAAATGACCTCAAACTAAATTCATAATTCTTTAAGAACCAATAAACTCACTGAACGAGAACGCTCAGCCCTTCTGCAGTGTGCTACAAGCAGCCAATCTGCTTTACTCCCTTTAGCAAGATTCACTACCACCTTTTATTTAAAACACTGAGTGGAAACTGTTTATATAGTTTAACAACGTACCTGTGTTTTGAGCCAGGAAAGGGAGAGGCCAGAAGACAAGAGAAATCCTTTATGAACAGCTACACTGGAGACATGCTACATAACTTCAATCTGTCACTGAATTGGTATTTTCCTGTGCTATAGCCAAAGGAGCAAAGGCTCCTGGAGAGTCCTACCTGGAGAGTCCTACCTGGAGAGTCCTACCTGGAGAGTCCTACCTGGAGAGTCCTACCTGGAGAGTCCTCTAAGGCCTAGGGGAGCATCCCTTAGCACTTTCCAAATGTTCCTACAGAAACAGAGATCATCTGCATTACATTTTTCTGGAGTTACCCTCGTGAAGAGGGAAGATCCTCTAGGACGAAGAGGTATATGTGTGTCTCAACACATATATTAGATGGGTTCTTACTCTTCCTCACAGGGAGAATTTATTCTAAGTTGAATATGAAATTTGAACAGTCAGATCTATGACATATGGCATGAAAGATGCTGCAATTACTAAATATTTGGGACACCTCTGCATCCTTCATTGTACAGGAGAGGGAAGGTGAAAATTGGAACTTATGCTGAGCCTTTAAGAACATATTATGCCTGGCTTTAAGTGGTATCATTAAAGCAAGAACACAAAGTATAAAGTCATCTACAAAAAACCTTGTACAAGAGTACTTGAAGCTCTGCCCACAATGCATATGTTTAAGTCATAAAAAGTAATTTTAATTCTTCAAAGGCTTGTGGAGTCTTTTTTGACAAGACCATTAAATTCACCTGGCTACACACAATGAATCCAGGAAGCAGGATTTTTTAAAGCCTAATATTAAGGGGCGCTTTCAAGACTTCTTTCACATTCCAATAATGTTAATTGGATCTACATGTTTTTGACATAGTGGAGAAGAATACCATAACAGAACTTAGTCAATTGATTATAAAGTCTTGCTGGGATTTTGTTTCTAAAAGTACCAGCTTCTTTTAGTTAGAAAAGTCCAGCATGTAAAATATATCCCAGTGAAACAAAGAACGGTTCTGTTTTTTAGAAGTCCTTCACACAATGCAGAGAAAACTTGTGGAATTTATCAGAATAATACATCACTCAGGACTCAGGAGGATTCACAAAGGAACCAGATAAATAACATAAATAACAAGCATGCCCAGAATTATAGTTGCCTGTATTTGTAAGGTAAACAGGGGCTGGAGCCAGCACTGCAGGACACGGCTTGTAGCGGCCAGAGGCAGAGGGAGGAACCAGCTCCATGGAGCAGCAGCTGTAGAGCCACAGACCCCATCAGGCTTGCTGCACCCTCCTCCAGGTACCTGGGGTTGGCTGTTTGCTCGGCACATCCACCCAAATATGCATGTGACTTTGCATAATTCTGAGACTTTGATCATTAAGTGATGGCAAAAGGCGGTTCTAAGACGACTGGGAAAAAATTCATTGTTATTTCTGTTGCCAAAGCAAAACCTGACCTGGTTAGGGACAAAAAGAGAAGAAAAATATACACTAGCACTTTTCTACACCCCAGTTCATAAGAGTAACACAGCATATTTCCGTAAGTCCATTATGGGTTAAGTTTAACGTATGTGAAATGTAAATGTCTGGTGCATCGCTGCAACATTAACATCTTTTTTTGTGCAAATTAAAAAAAAAAAAAAATCAGCTCTCTCCTGCAATGCCTGTTTGTATCTCAAACAACTTCTTTTCACATGTGCCATTTAGCTAGTTCAAATCACTATGTAACACTACTTCCCAGGAAGCATAGGGATAAATTAATCCAAGAATATGTTCATTACCACCTTAATTAGGCTTATTGGACAAGTTGCTGAGTCTTTCAGAAAGGAAAAATGTGGATCCTTACAAATTTAGAATTTGAGTAAATTTAAATTAGAATTGCATACAGTTAACTGTCTGCAGTGCTTATTCCCCAAACTGATGCACTTTAAATTTTTCTGAAAATATGGTGGAAATGCTGATTCTTCCCTCCCTGCTGCAGGGAACCAAGGGCTGGGAGAAGAATCCCTTTGTTACAGTATTGTAAAGGGTCATAAGGATACAGGAGATTATTTTCTTCTGCTTATTTTGCTAAGATACCTGCAGAGAAAAAATGTTATTTTCCCCTTCCGGATGATGTTGTATGCATCTACTACAAATTTCAAGCCTGGTTCTCTTAAAAATGTCACTGTAGACTGTTATCTGCTCGAAAGAGAACATCCTTGGACACAAAAGGGAAAGTACATCTATGTTATTAGAGATTTATATGTTTGAGGCTTACATGGAATTCTTTTCATGCTACAGTGTAAAAAGCTTCAGGGAGCAGCTGGAAACTTCTACCACAACAGTATCCGAGGTTCCCAGAAATGCAGCGGATACCTGATGAGGAGTTAAGGGGATCAAACGACTCAGACCAGAACTCATGCCTACTCTGCATTAAACAACTAAGAGTCCATCTCAGAATGCAAGCAGACTGGAGAAAACTTCAGGTTTAATCTCACCAAACCTTACTCTGTTTTCTATCAGTTTCAAACATCTTTCTGATTTTTTTTTTTTTTTAAATCACAATTATGTGAAAGGTCTGGGAGCTTTTTGTTCTTTCAGGATAACATACAGGCATGCGCAGTTAACTATGCAAGTTATCGAAATCTGTAACATTAGGCTGTTCAGATGCTGGGGAAAGAGATTGTACGTTAAAATAGCTCAACAGCAGGAAGCACAAGGTGGTAGAGCTTTGCAACTTAAGCTGCTTAGCTTCAGATAAGGAGCTTATGCAACTTTCTTAACTCTGGAGTACATTCAGCAAGTGATACCAAAACAGTTTTCAAGTTAAGTTACGTTTGGGACAGATGCCTCAAGTACATCATTCTGCCCTCTTACCAGTGAAAGAAGCCAAAAAAACAAGCCTCCCCCCAAAACCACCCACCCACTAAAAGCTAGGTACAGTTTAGTAGAGGAGGTAAGTGCCATGCTTGTATTCCTTGATGTTTCCCTTGCATGACATGGGACATCTGCATAGTAAGCCCAGCTTCTGAGCTTTGGCAGTATGAGCAAGAGATTGTTTCATAGTTTCTAGGTGGAGCCTGACTATGAAGAAGCTGCTTTGCAGTCATCTGGAAATACCTGTAGAAATGAGTATAAATACTGCAGTTATTCTAGTCAGAAAACAGACTTAGGATAAGTTGTTAGGATGCTTCATCTGAAAATAAACCAATCAACTCACAATGGATCTAGTTAAGAATATTCTTGGGGCAGAATAGGGACAAGGTCAAAAGCTTAAAGTCTTACAACCAGTCTTGATTAAGTTGCATCAAAGCTGGGACTTGAATGAATAATGAACATGAAAGAGACACCATGCTCCTCTTGGAAGTTGTTGAAGAAAACATGGAAAGAGCTGAGAAAGAAGTCCATGATCCTTTTCTGGACCCCAATGCCTTATGGAGAGGCACCAAGTGCCACCATCACCACTTCCAGAGGAAACACAACAGCGGCGCAAACACCAGGTCAGGGCACGGCACTCACCACGACGGATGCACAGGGGCCGGTTCTCGGAGAGGCTGGGACCACTCGCCTCTCCAACCTGGGGCTCCTGGGTGCTGTGCTTTTGAAGAAGATGGTGTGTTTCTTGATGAAGATTCACTTATTCAGCTGTTTTGTAGAAGGACAGATCTGCAGAAGGGCTTTCTGGTCTACAAGTGCACCCAATGAAATACTGGAACTTTGTAGTATCTGGATTTTGGTGTACAAACCAGTTAGATGGCAGGGAAGAACTTACTACAAAACAAAATGCCAAGCAAAACCCACAATCTTTTGTTATTCTCCAAAGGAGAAGAGGGGAGGAAACCTACTTGTTCTTCATGTAACAGCCACAAAAGAATAGCATGGTTAGACATAAGACCTCTTCTGTTTGCATTTTAAGCTTATCAGGGAAAAAGGATGCTCAAATAGACTAAAATACAGCTTTTAAAGCATTAGAAACACAGCTCTTTACCAGAGGCATACAGATTTGTATTTTCTTTAGCAATACAATAGCAAAAGATAGTCAACATGAGATTCAAAATCCAATAGTTACAACAATTATAGTGAGAAATTGATAAACTACAAGATCTATAAACAGATTAAGCTAAACATATAAAAGAAGAACTACCATATATATGCAACTACTTCAGTACCTGTATTTGATTCCACAAGTCGTTTGCCAGTTCTCTGTAAGGCTTCATTGCTTTTTCCACTATAATTTCAACAGAATTTTTAGAACAGGAAAGATGCGAGACAAGCAACAAGAGGAATGGTGCTATGTGAGAAGGCAGACCCTCAAAAGCAGGAGGAAAAGAGGAAAATAACTCCCGTTTACATTAATTTAGCTACTTCTGGGACAAAAGCTAACTCTTGCTTAGCCAAGAGTAGAAAATAGACAAACAAGTAAATGTCCAAGAATGGGAGAAGCGTTACACATGAGCAGCTGCTGCCCTTTATCTTGTCAAGAAGAAAAAGACATTTAAGTGCACTTCCGTTGCAGCTGGGCGATGATGGCAACAGAGCTCATCGGGGCTGCGTACAGCGGCACTGGGCTCCACAGCTTCTGCAGGCTCCAGCACTGGTCTAAGTACAGGTCCAAGTAAACTGTCACCCAGCCCAACCCTAATAGAAGAAAAAAAGTTTTCATCACTAATTTAGCCAGCCACCTTCTACCAGTTTTAACAGCGAGCCATTTGGTCAAGTAAACACATACATCTTCCTGTATGAATGATGAGCTCTTTAGTCCACAACAAAACATGTATTTTCTCTGGTGTAAAGAGTTCAGTATACAAATAGAGGCTTTTCATACGCCACTAATAACATGCACACAAAACTAACGAGTACCTAGAACATCTCTGCAGAATCAATAAATCTTTAGCCGGAGGAGGTGTACGTTGCTAAAAACATACGCTTAAATGCTCAAACAGATGCTAGGGACTGCACAGTTGAAGACCTCACACGAAGGACTACAAACCTTAGGAACTCGAGTTCTGGTCTTCCCCCAAAAGACTTAATCACTTTGAAATTTGAGGGTTCAGTTACACAGATGCTTTTTCAGCAGCAATGCTGATTTAGCCTATACCCTCACCTACTTATTCACTCCTTAGGTGATGCCAGCACAGCCATTTGTCAGACCTGCAATGAACAAAGTCAAAGAGCTGACGCAGGCTAAATTAAAGGGTTATTAAGGGGACAGGTGATTTCATCCTCTGTACCCGCCTTGTCTCCCTCAACTCAAGGATTATAGCTCAGAAACAGCTAAGTCACTTAGGCATCTCTGAGTTTTTATTCATTATTCCAAAATCTTTCAAACCTACAAGGGATTAAACAATTTATTTCTATTACCTCTGTTCTTAACCGTATTTCCTTCCTTCCTGGCTGCTAAATTAGTTTTGTTTACCCTCCTTCTCTTCTGCAAGCTTTAGCTTTGCTTTTTATCCTGTAAACCAATAACTGCACATAAAGGAGACTTAAAAACTTATGTCTTGTGCATTGCTTGGAAGTGGCAAAAACTCCAAGACACATGTAGCAATGCTTATTTTCCACCACAACTCAGCCTCAACTAACGAATTCTGCAAATTTTTAGGTAAAACTCTCATTTCTACAGGAAACTCTTCCCCCTCCCCTTTTTAATGTGGCAGCATCATCTGCAACCTCCTGACCTCAGCAGCTTGCTTCAGAATTTAATGGGAAAAGAGGTAAGAAAAATCCTAAAGATAAAATGTGAGAGATAGAAACTGATACATTAAAAACCCAGTATACCATATGGCTGATAAACATAAAAGCTCTCCCTGTTAAAGTTGCTTTAGTTTTTCTGTTTTAAATCAGGTTACAGAACAGATAAAAACACAGAAATCAATTCACTTTAAGTGAAGAATCAAATGCTTCTCCATTTTAATGTTTTCAGGCTCCATCAAAAAAAAGGAAAGAAAGAAAAATCCCAGAAGATGGTTCAGCAGAGAGGCTTAGCATCATGTCATACCCCTCCCTTGGATGAGACCCAAGAGTCTCCCCTGGCCACCCTCCTCAGCTCCTCCTCCATCCGTAGGGAAGTGTGGATGTCCTGCCAGGTGACTAGACGTGTCTGGCCAGAGGATAAGAGGCTCTTGGAAAAGAGGGTAGAAGAGAGTCAGCACTAAAATGAAGTGCTGCAGCGGTCCCTGTTCTACCTACAGACACCAACTCATAATCACGAGACTAATTAACGCACCATATTCCCCCATGTTCCCCTGGGAGACAGGATGGATGACAAGTTGCAGTGCACCTCAGGAATTTACAATGCCCCTGACTATACCACTGATCATGGGCACCTCCCTTCACCTCTCCAAGTCCCCCCATCTGCAGAGCTGAAACAACGACCCCAACAGCTCTTTGCAAAGTTTGTGAGCTACGTGTGAGTTCTTTTAAGTGTTAAAAATTCACAGTCATCATTGTAGGAGATCTTAATGTGTTTGAAGTAATCTGCCACAAGTAGCATTACATAGACCACAAGATAAACATTTGCCAACCCTATGCAACCAATCTGCACACTGCCAACATTTCTGCATATTTCAGTACTCAACGTTTAAAGGGATTCTAAGTATTGAGTTCTTCGTATTTGCGCATTTGCATAATCTTTTAAGCATTCACTTCATTCATAAACACAGAGACACAGAATGCTCCCCCATTTCCATTCACTGGTACTCGCTCCCACTCCAGTAGTTACTTAATATTCAGTATCTTATTTTTAAGGAACAGCAGATATTACCCCAATCATACCCCCAACTTAAAGCAGTAGGCAGTCATCCCCTCCATTCAACACAGATATCTACCTGAAGAGCTGGACTGGGGTACTTTGCAAATTGTCTCCCTGAAGATCCAAAAATATCTGACTCATCACCTTTAACTTTTAGTGTTTTCCCATTACATAAACTAAAAAGATGTTGGCCACAGAAGAAAATGCAAGGAGCGACACAACCAAGAACACAGATGACTCTGCATGACTTTTACCAGAGCCTCCATAAAATTTAACCCTTTTATCTATCAGTCAATCCACACATTAGTTACTAAGGCAAGCAATTCTGCTCATGAATGGGAGAACAAACATGAACAAAATCAAGTTAGGAGTCTGTCTTAACTTAGCTGTTGATTCCCTTTCCTCTGCTGTAAGTTGATCAACTTACTAACTAACAGCCTTCAACGAGGCCTCCACTAAACCTCCTGGAGGTATTGCTCAGCAGCATTTGCCATTGATTTAAACCACCATATACAGTGTCCAGTTCATAAGACCCAGACATAGGGAATCATGTTTGGAAAAGAGAATTTCATATTAATATTTACCTACCGACTTGATCTGTGGTCTCGGGGAAAGCTTCAATTCCCTGTATCTTGTGGCTTCAGCTTCATTGGAAAGACGGTTACATGAAAGCACTTAGAAACTGAGTAAGTTACACCCATTACTCTTTACAAGCCATTATGCTAACAGATGATCCAATTCACATATTTACATGCACCCTCATACAAAAGAGAGGAGAGAAAAGTTACAAAACCTATCCTTTCCAACTAGACTACACAAAGCAGATACTCACTTTCATACACTTATCTGCACAGTTAAAAAACCACACTCGCTGTATTTAGTCAACACAAGCAAAAATTAGGACAGATGGAAAGGAAAGAGTTGGAGCCAGCACTAGTGTATAACGAATGCCAATTCATGTACAAAAACATTAGTTTTCCTAAAAAGCCACATGCAGACCTGAATGGTCCAGAAGCCAGTACCAATGCTCAAAACTAGGGCTTACTTAACAGGTGTCTTTCAAAGGTGGCAAGGCTACTCTATTGTTTTAGCTTCAATCAATCAACATTTAAATATATTCCCCAGTGACGCAGCACAAGTGTTTTCAATGCAAAGCTGCTTGCCTTTTAATAACTCTAAGGCAATAACTCTTGTCATTCTTAAATCCCAAGGTTAAAAGGAAACTTAACTGACATCATTAACAGTTTCACTGTATGGACCAACAAAGTGAACCGTAAATTCAGTGCAGATCAACGTGACAGAGAAATTATTAGTGTTTAATAATTTCACACATTTTTCAGGGACAAATATTTATAGTAATGTGCCCTTGTAATTCAAAATGGAAACGGCGGCCTACCAATTATTCAGGCATATACTCCATTGTAAAAAAAAAAAAAAGTTTAAAAACCACAACAAAAATCCCCAAGCCATGGAGATTAAAAGGCTGATTCCAGCCTGAACTCAGCTCTTCTTCCCTCCAGTCTCAATTCCATGCAAGCAGATTTGAGCACGTGGCTTGAAATGGGGCATCCCACCACCGTGCTGCTGGATTGGCAATGGGCTCCTTCTGCATCATTCTGGATGTGCAGGGCAGTCAAAAGGCCGCGATGAAGGTCAGCCTTCACTGGAACAGCCTCCCTTCTGTGACTGTGCCCTTGATTTGCCCTTCTCACCAGCCATGGTTGGCAGCAGGAGACAAAATGAAGAGCACCAGCTGTTCCTTCTAATACGTTTCTGGTTTCTCTGCAACCATGATCTCCTTGAGTACTCAAAGTGACCAAATTTTAGAGGAGATGGGATGGAGACCAGTGAATGAAGGGACTTTATAGCCAAAGCATTTTTGCTAACAAAGTCCTGTTCCACCACCTCAATAAATGCTAATAGCTAATATAGTACTGACCTCTAATGAAGCTGTTATAAGAAAGCCCTATTTTCTGCTAGGTAAGCAACAATAAGCAACTGCATAACGGGATTTAATTGCTTTACAGCAAGACAGAAATTCTCCCATTACAGCCCCGAGATCCTGCCCCACCTGTAGAAGTGAGGTTTCCTCCTGGCATCACTGCTAAGCATCTACTCCAGGGCCTGAACTACGTCACAGCCCAGAGAAATCCTCCTCACCAGCTAACCATAAGCTTCCAAACAGAAACATACAGTCAAGGAGACAACCACTGCCAACAGGAGTTAGGGAAGATCCTTACTTAAGACAGCTCTCTCCCCTAACTGTGGAAATGCCGGGGGGGGGGGGGGAGAAGGGGAAAAAAAAGAAAAAAAAAAAACAAACAACACCAAAAAACCAGACCTTCAAACCTCCAGTATTTCAATAATATGCAATAATTACCTGTATAATAATTATCCTACACTACTCATGCCATTACATTTATAAATCCTGCTGTTTTAAAATTGTATATCAATTGCAGCAATTATTCTGAATTATTAAAAAACACCCTCCAGTCTGTCTTATTGCAATGAACAATATAACTTCCTGCACAAAATATTTAACTGCAGACAGAAAACTCAACAGAATAACCTGAGAGATAAATGTATTTTTTCCCTTAACACTTTTGAAAGACTGAATTAATGTTCACCACTATTTTCCACAGCATTTGGACGCTCAGATTTGAAATACTAAGGGTAAGAACATAAAGGATCTTCTACTAATCTTAATAAAGGAAGGGAAAGATTCATACACATATGTGGTAGCGTATTTGCTAATAGCTCTTGATCACTGTGCTAGGTTTCTTTAGAGCATTTGTTTTTAAAAAGTACAACAAACTTCTTACTGTTATTATTGTCCAGCAGCATGTTCCCAGAGCATAACACACTTCAGTGGGAAAGAAGTACTGGTGGTCAAGCAGTGACCTAGCAGAAATATTATCAACCTATACTTTGCTTTATAAATTACCCTAGGAAAACATACATGCATATACAACCTTTTCTTTTTATTGTCATTTACAACCTACATCAGCACGCTTGGCTGAGATGCTGAATAAGCCAGGACGCTGAAGAGAGCTTTCCTCCCACTCATAACCTCAACTTTGCACACACAACAACCTGCACTACACTTGTAGCAGCAAGCACCAAAAAGTTACCATCTAAATAAAGAGTCATCACAGTAAATGCTGACATTTTTTAGTCATGAGCTTCTGATATAAAAACTGCGTGTGACTCTGCATATTTATGTTCTAGCAACGCACAGTCCCACCATCCAGGCAAGTGTTACTGCCCCGCACCTACAGGATCAGGACCACGAAGCGTTACTACCTGCTCCAGCATCTAATCAGCACCAAGCTCACCCTGATGCTTGTACCCCTCTCAGTGAGGGCACCTGTAAGTGGTTGGGTGGTAGCAAAGAAAGACCCTGTTTTCATGGTTTTAAAAACAGACTATCTCAACCAGCAGGACAGACGGATAGGCAGGACAGACACACATCCAGGTGACTACAATAAGCCTTAAGAAGCCAGGATGAAATCAAAACATTTGATTATATTCAGGAAGAGTAAATGATGGTTTCTGCACCAACCATACAAGTCCGATTTCCCAGTTTCTCTATGTAAAATATCTCCACGATAATACGCCATTAAAATAGTATTTTTCATCTTGTACATTTTACTGGGAATGCTAAGAGACACAGACTTCAACAAATGGAGCGTCTTCAAATGCAGAGATACATGATTCTTCTGTAAATGAACTGTGAAAATCAGTATGCTTGCAAGCTAAACAAAATTTATCATTTACTGACCCACTCTGGATTGGATTAGACAGGATTGCTCCTTATGTAGTCAAGTAGCGCAATACGCTGAAAATGATTGTCCTGACCTCAGTACAAGTAAAAGGGACGCTGGCCATGCTTTACATTAAGTCAGATTGTAGAAACCCAGTTGATTTTCTCCACCAATTTACTCCAGAGAGAGGTTTACAGCTACAAGCAGCTGTAATTTATTATATTTTAAATTTCATAAAAGACCTAAATATGTTGAGCGATAGTACTCTTCAGAATTGTCAAGGCCTACTGAACTGAAACACACTCCCCAAATGATGAACATGGCACTGTGATTTCAGCAGAGCTAGAGAAATAGTATGGTATTTTTTCAAAATGAGTCAATACACAAAAAAAGGGGATAGGGAGAAGAGCATTTTTTAAAACAATGCAGGGTGGCCCACTACTGCTTGGATTAAAATGTAAATGGCAAAGTAATCTGCATTTAACCATAACTTTTCCATAAAGCTCAAACTACTGTTTTAAAACTACAGTAAAATTCAAGATTTCTCACTTCTCCATCATAATTGAATGTACAAGTGTGTCCTTCCTCAACTATACATCTCAAAACCAAAGAAACAGCATATAGGAATAGATATGAAACCTGCCCATACCTGATGTCTCTGGTGCTTCTTGCACTGTGTCCACCAGACCTCATTCAAGCAGAACAGGTCTCGACTCCACAGCTTCCCTGGCACTGCACTACACAAGCGACTTACTATGCTAAAAAAATGCTTCACTTAGTTTTCTTCATTTAAACACAGTATGGAGGAACTAATTCGTAACAGCTGGACCAGTTTAAACATTCTGGACTTTTGCTGCAAATAAGCTGCAATCAGAAAAGAAGAGAGACACCTGCCACCACCAGACACACACCTGGGTACGGAGGTGCAGCGTAGGAGCCTTGCTCCATCCTCAGCTGTTGGAATTGCAACGTATTAGGCAGCACACGGGCCCCTGGGATGGCAGGGAGGTTGGTAGCACTGTCTTGTAAGTCTGATTTCACTTGCACAAGGATTTTCTAAGCTCCTTCATGCTCACACTTATTAACTCTTTGTCATTGTAATATGTGTTTCCCCCTGAAACTGCAGGTCAGAAATTTAAATAATATGCACTGTATTACAGAGACCCTCATGCCTGCCCTCTGCCCATCACAGCAGCACACCAGAAGCAATGAGCCTTTAAGTGAAAACACCTTCCACTCTATCTTTGCATTGTTGCTTCACCTGTGTACATATACATCTAAAGTCATATTAGCATTGCACAGTAAGTGATCCGATGTTGAGAGACCGTTTTTGGGGGGGGGGGGGGCTGGGGTTTTGGGGGGGGGGGGGGGTGTTTATTTGGTTGGGGTTTTGTTTGTTTGGGTTTTTTTTTTTTTTTCTTTCTTTTCAGTGTTTGGGTTCAGCAACAAGACACACTAAATAAAGCCTTTAACAGCTCAGGAAAACAAATGACAATTGAGCCAACTGTTAAATTTCAAAAGCATGCTCTTCATAAGCATAAACGTCAGCCTGACTGTCTGGAATTAGTCTCTCTGACAACAACTTGCTTATTTCCAATATTTAAAGAAAAAAAAAAGTCTAACCTATTGCTGTGAGAGCACCTCAGAGTAAACCAGTTAAAGGAAATACTTGCCTGGATTTGGTGCACTGGGGTGAGAGTTAGCAGCATAACTCTCTCATGGAAAAACCCTGAGGTTTATTCTTGTATTTTCCAGCACCCATAACTGACTGATCAATAAGAACCTCCCAGACAACTCTGGTCATCTCTGGTTTTCTCTTCCTATTATCTAAAGCACTTGCTCAAAAGTCTTTTACAGCCCATGTTGCTGCGTCTCATTTTCTGGGGGCTCACCATATTGGCAGCTCTGCAGTACATATTTTAAATGCTTCGTGATTCACAGTCAAACACTGCAAACACAGACGAAGTTTCTCCTGTGTGCAATCAGGATTAACAAAACACTAAAATACACGTCCTAGTTTCAAATACTGTCCATTCTCACTAAGAAAGTTTCTCCAGGAGAGCACAAGTAGGCTACAGACATCATTGCTCAGGGCTGACCACAGCTTCAGTAGCTCTGACTGCTGTTTCACTCATCTGGAAATGCAGCAGCTTTGCCAGTTAATTATTCTTTACATTGATAAACAGATATATTTTTCAAGAGAAAAATACTTAAAAGTTATAGTTTGGGAAAAAATCCCACATCAGCTATGCAAAAATAAAAGTATCATTGATTTTAAGGAATAGTATTATACTTTATTACATTTAAAAAGTGAAACTTTAAGAGTATAAAACTAACTGCTCTTTCAAATAAAGCCAATGCTATATACATTGAGCTGTATTTTATCTTTTCTCAGACCAAATTTCAACATGCATATTTTAGCTTGACACAAAAAAAGACCAACTATCTGTTATTTCCCTAGCTGTCTACCACCTTCTCTCTTCATTCAACCAAGTACGAGACTGAGAATCCATAAGATTTTTTGAACTCCTGCCACTTCCCTTCATTCTGTATTAGCTCCTCTTTTCTTTGTATTAGACAGCACACCAAAAAAAAAAAAAGAAAAACCTATGTATAGTAAATTTGACTGCAGTCAAAGCTCCCCAACCCCCTCCTTTTTTGTTATCCAAACAATACCCTCCTGGATACACGTTCATTTAAAAGGCCATCAACTTTGATCTGTTTTTAATATGTCTCAATGGACATGAGAACAATGTGGCCTTTTGAACACTGAATCTGTACCTGTAAACAGGAAAGTACTTCTCAGTTTATGCAAACCTGCAGCCTTTACCTAATCCTTTCCTACGTTAAGGGACATTACAAGGTATCCCTGATGATTCTTTAATTTTTTCCTCTAATGCATTCTCCTGCACCACATACTATAAAGTGTGGCTATTCAAATCTACATTGAGAAGTTAGGGTTATGACTCTAAATAGCTTCACTAAATCAAAGGTGGAGATGTTCGCATAAGAGAAGATTGCAGCTCTATCAAGTTCATGTTTCTGCATTTTAATTGTTTTTAATTGGGATAATCACTGACTGATCTTTCCCTGATTTGGTTGAAAGAGGCTGTCTCCGAGGGAAACAAGCTGTAGAGCTAAAAAAAAAAAAAAAAAAAAAAAAAAAGTCCTGGGGAAGGACTTACTGTCACTGCAGATATGTTTTGTTAAGGATAGCAGCAACACAGCAACCATTTCAGAGCATGAGCATCGCATCAAAGCAAGTCTTCTGCTCCTCCATTTCCAGAGACAGCTTCTGGGGCACATTCAGTTTTGAAGAACCAAAACAGTTAGTTTCTAAACTTCTTTAAACAAAAGTTGATTTCAAAGTATCTTGCCCTTTAAGCCATCTTGATATCACCCATGTACAACATGCGCTTAAGCAATGCATTCATGACAAAAGTTCCTTGAATAAGTCATTTCCCATCACTTGTAACTTCAGCAGTGTTCAACTTTAATCATGCATGCATCTCAGGTGACTAATCTAGTGTTCACTAGTTTCCAAATATGAACTAGAAGGTTACATATTTGGTATCAGAACAAGACAGACCTAGCTGCCAAAGTCAGCACCAAGTAGGATGAAAACTAATACACACAAAAAGTAACTTTACAGATGAACAGAATTCCCATTTTCCTTGCATTTTCTAGTCAATCACGCCCCACCTTGTTATTATTTCTCAAGTCGTCCAAAGTTGTCTTTATACTCAGGAGGGATACTCACCGCCAGCCACAGTTATTCCTCATCACTAATAACTTCTTCCCCCTCTCTGTAGGCTTGCTGGCTCCTCAGACAGCAGCACCACACCACCGTGCCTTTCATCATTTCAAACGAGTGAAAAATGTTGTTTGCAGATTGCCATTAACATGTGTCTTCTAGTATTAAAGTAAACCCTGACAATCACTTACATTCTGCCCTGGTTTCGGCTGGGATAGAGTTAATTTTCTTCCCAGTAGCTGGTATAGTGCTGTGTTTTGGATTTAGGATAAGAATACTGTGATAACACACTGTTGTTTTAGTTGTTGCTCAGGAGTGCCTATACTAGTCAAGGCCTTTTCAGCTTCTCATGCCCTGCCAGCAAGAAGCTGGGAGGGGCACTGCCAGGACAAAACTGGCCCAAGGGCTATTCCATACCATACAACATCATGCTCAGTATAGAAACTGGGGGAAGTCGGCTGCAATCGCTGCTCAGGGATGGGATGGGCATCGGTCAGTGGGTGGTGAGCAATTGCACTGTGCATCACTTGTTTTGAACATTCTTTTATCATTATTACTATTTTCTCTTCCTTTGCTCTCCTATTAAACTGCTCTTATCTCAACCCATGGGTTTTACTTTTTTTTTTCCCCTCCTAATTCTCTCCCCCATCCCACCAAGGAGGAGCTAGCAAGTGGCTGTGTGGTGCTTAGCTGATGACTGGGCTTAAACCATGACAGCCCTTTTTGGCACCCAACGTGGGGCTCAAAGGGTTCGAGATAACAACAGATCTTTCCGGAGAGTGTTAAAACAAATTTGTTATAAGCATTCATTATATTACTTTAGTCATAGCTGGTCACAATGTTGATTTATTTGCTCTCAAAGTTGTTGTGTTTGTTCTCAGACTTGTGTTATATAACACCTTACTTGCTGTATATACTGTTTATCAGTATTTATGTGCTGTTTATCACCTCTGGGAGGTGGATTAAGGTTATCACTTTGCTGTACTGTGTAACACTGGCTTATAGTATGATAAAATTATTGGTCATGAGATCAGTCTGGTATTTGTACTCAGCGTTGCCATCACCTGTGTACTTTGGGAGCCATCTATTGGAAATTATTAATAGTGACACTTTTTACTTTTTCTCCTTGGAGAGCCAACCTATGGGGGAGACATCTTCCTCCATCTTCCCCTTCTCCTCCAGGCTAATTACAATAGCTCTTGAGAATTTTGGAACATCGTTGGGATGTTCAAACCAGCACGTTCCTATTGCTATGTCTCCTGAATGTGTGTCAGGTCTTGCTTAGGGTTAAACAACTATTTAAGAATACTGCAGCTACTTGGTGTTGGTTGACAGACGCCTGAATATGAGCTGGCAGCGTGCCCAAGTAGTCAAGAAAGCCAACAGCATCCTGGCTTGTATCAGAAATAGTGTGGCCAGCAGGACTAGGGAAGTGATCGTCCCCCTGTACTTGGCACTGGTGAGGCTGCACCTCGAATACTGTGTTCAGTTTTGGGCCCCTCACTACAAGAGAGACATTGAGGGGCTGGAGCGTGTCCAGAGAAGGGCAACGAAGCTGGGGAAGGGTCTGGAGCACAAGGCTGATGAGGAGCGGCTGAGGCAACTGGGGTGGTTTAGCCTGGAGAAAAGGAGGCTGAGGGGAGACCTCATCACTCTCTACAATGACCTGAAAGGAGGTTGTAGAGAGGTGGGGGTCAGTCTCTTCTCCAGGTAACAAACGATAGGACGAGAGGAAATGGCCTCAAGTTGTGCCAGGGGAGGTTTAGACTGGATATGAAGAAATTTTCATTCACTGAAAGGGTTGTCAAGTATTGGAACAGGCTGCCCAGGGAAATGGTTGAGTCCCCATCCCTGGAGGCATTTAAAAGATGTTTGGATGAGGTGCTTAGGGACATGGTATAGTGGTGGTCTTGCTAGTGTTAGGTTTACGGTTGGACTCGATCTTAAAGGTCTTTTCCAACCTATACGATTCTGTGATACTCCAGTGACAGGCACGGTGGCTGAACCAGAGACCCAACCCATGCTGGTATCAGTCACCCCCACACACAGGAAGAAATCTTGGAAGTGAAAGTCAGCTCGTTTAGTAAGGGATGAAGCAGCTTCTCGTAAGAGGGAGCAGGAAGAAGCAGCATACTGCCCCAGCAGCAAGGAAGTAAGCTACTCTAAAGCAGGGCCAGCATGAGAAAACGAGGAGGAAGAATTCCCTGCTTCCCCCCAGGGAAGAACTTGGTAGGAGGGCTCCTCCTCTTCCTCAGAGGGAGAGGAAGAACTCATAAACGAGACAGTAACCACCCGATCACCGTCCCTGAGTGAGCTGCGGGATATGCAAAAGGATTTCAGCTGTCATCCAGGCAAGCACATTGTCACCTGGCTGCTCCGATGCTGGGATAACGGGGCCAGTAGCCTGGAATTAGAAGGTAAGGAAGCCAAGCAGCTGGGATCCCTTTCTAGGGAAAGGGGGCATTGACAAAGCAATTGGAAAAGGGGCACCAGCCCTCAGCCTCTGGAGGCAATTCCTGTCAGGCATGAAAGAAAGGTATCCGTTCAAGGAAGATGTTATGTCACCTAGGCAAGTGGACCACCACGGAGAGAGGTATCCAGTACCTGAGGGAATTAGCCGTGCTGGAGGTGATTTATGGTGACCTGGACAACAAGCAGTTATCCAAAGATCCAGATGAAGTCAAGTGCACGCGACCCACATGGCAGAAGTTTGTACGAAGCGCACCATCGTCATGTGCCAACTCATTGGCAGCAGTGACCTGGAAAGACGGAGAGGGACAAAACAATCACACAAGGGGGTTCTTCCAGGAAAATCGCTGCTCCAGTTTCCAGTGGGCAGTTCCCCAGAGTAGAAGGGCTGACCTTACTTCTGATCTTAATGAAGGAGCTCCTGACTCGTATTTACAAGAAGTGGGTAATGAATACTATGGTCAGGACTACAGGGGCCCTGCCTCCAGCCAGTAGGCGCAGCCAGTAGGGCCCTGCCTCCAGGTGTAGGAAAGGGACAACCGGGTTTACTGGACTGTGTGGATTCGATGGCCTGGCACATCAGACCCACAGCAGTATAAGGCTCTACTGGACGCTGGTGCACAGTGTACCCTGATGCCATCAAGCAATACAGGGGCAGAACCCCTCTGCATTTCTGGAGAGACAGGGGGATCCCAACAGCTAACTGTACTGGAGGCCAAAGTGAGCCTAATGGGGAATGAGTGGCAAAAGCACCTCATGGTGACTGGCCCAGAGGCTCCGTGCATCCCTGGCATAGGCTACCTCAGGAGAGGGTATTTAAAGGACCCAGAAGGGTACCAGTGGGCTTTTGGTATAGCTGCCTTGGAGACGGAGGAAATTAAACAGCTGTCCACCCTGGCCGGTCTTTTGAAGGACCCTTCTGTTGTGGGGTTGCTGAGGGTCAAAGAACAACAGGTGCCAATGGCTACCACAGAGGTGCACCGGTGGCAATATCACACCAACCGAGACTCCCCGATTCCCATCCATAAACTGATTCATCGACTGGAGAGCCAAGGAGTGATCAGCAAGACTCGCTCACCCTTTAACAGTCCCATACAGCCAGTGTGAAACTAATGGAGAGTGGAGATTAACAGTAGACTATCATGGCGTAAATGAAGTCACACCACCGCTGAGTGCTGCCGTGCCGGACATGCTGGAACTTCAATACGAACTGGAGTCAAAGGCAGCCAAATGGTATGCTACAGCTGATATCGCTAATGCGTGTTTCTCAATCCCTTTGGCAGCAGAGTGCAGGCCACAGTTTGCTTTCACTTAGAGGGGCATCCAGTACACCTGGAATCCATTGTCCCAGGGGTGGAAACACAGCCCCACCATTTGCCATGGACTGATCCAGATGGCACTGGAACAGGGTGAGGCTCCAGAACATCTGCACTACATTGATGACATTATCGTGTGGGGCAATACAGCAGAAGTAGTTTTTGAGAAAGGGAAGAAAATAGTCCAAATCCTCCTGAAAGCCGGTTTTGCCATAAAACGAAGTAAGGCCAAGGGACCTGCACAGGAGATCCAGTTTTTAGGAATAAAATGGCAAGATGGATGTCATCAGATCCCAGTGGATGTGATCAACAAAATAACAGCCATGTCTCCACCAACTAGCAAAAAGGAAACACAAGCTTTCTTAGGTGTTGTGGGCTTTTGGAGAATGCATATTCCAAATTACAGACCGATTGTAAGCCCTCTCTACCAAGTGACCTGGAAGAAGAACGATTTCAAATGGGGCCCTGAGCAACGACAAGCCTTTGAACAAATTAACCAGGAGGCAGTTCATGCAGTAGCCCTTGGGCCAGTCTGGGCAGGGCAAGATGCAAAAAACGTGCTGTACACCACAGCCAGGGAGAATGGCCCTACCCGGAGCCTCTGGCAGAAAGCACCAGGGGAGACTCGGGGTGGACCCTTAGGGTTTTGGAGTCAGGGATACAGAGGATCCGAGGCCCACTATACTCCAACTGAAAAAGAGATATGGCAGCATGTGAAGGGGTTCAAGCTGCTTTGGAAGTGGTTGGTACTGAAGCACAGCTCCTCCTGGCACATCAACTACCAGTGCTGAGCTGGATGTTCAAAGGGAGGGTTCCCTCTACACATCATGCAACTGATGCTACGTGGGGTAAGTGGGTCACACTGATCACACAACAGCCTCAAACACGAAATTGTTTTGTATATTCTTGTTTTGTATATTCTTTCATCATTATTATATTATTTTCTCTTCCTTTGCTGTCCTATTAAACTGTCTTTATCTTACCGCATGGGTTTTACCCCCCACCCCCCAATTCTCTCCCCCATCCCACTGGGGGGGGGGAGGGTGAGCAAGCAGCTGTGTGGTGCTTAGTTGCCGACTGGGGTTGAGCCACTGGCTTATGTCACTTGTAAGAATCAGCTCTTCCAGGAAGAAAAGTAAAAAGATTGAACCTGTTTGCAGAAATTTCCCACAAGAATACCACAAGAATATAAAGACACGGCACAAAATGAAAGACAGTGAGCCTTGCTCAAAAAAAACCCCAAAAGCATCCCCCCTGGACGAGTCATTGGAAACATTTATTTGTAGGGGGAAACTCCAATACAAACATTATAGAAAAGACACATGAAAATATGGCATCCCTACGTAGCGACAGTGACTTGCTCTTTAGGAATTTAAAGAACAAGTTGTTTTGGTAGGTCCATAACTCACACGTCCATAAATCCCCAAGCCCAGGGATTTGCAAAGCATGCAGCCAACCAGATACATGCACGGATTTCTGTGCAAGACCCTAACTAAGGTCACCAGCATCGGAGCTGAATAAGTGCCAGAGCTACAGGAGTTATGTGCAGGGCCAGAGCTTGCTACTGCTCCGCGGCACCTCCAAACCCCACAGGCTTTCTCAAAAAATCTGGTATTGTTACTTCCCTTAACATAAAGGGTACCAAGCTGCAAATTAATTAGGCAACCCCTACCTGATGTTCTATTCATTAAGCAACTGTCCACAAAACCAACTTTGGGAAAATCCCGTAGCAAATGCCAGTGCCAACTTGCAGATCCTCTGCTCTGAAAACACGGACCCGAGTGGTACCTCCTACTGCTTTAGCATACGCAGAAAACACCAATGCCTTCGGCTCAAAGCTTGTAGTTCATTCCCAGCGCAAGGCAACGCCAAGACTAATGCAGACATATAAAAATACTATAAAGCCTGTAGGTGCCCTGATGAGCAAGGGAAGTGCCTGGGTAGCAGGATAGAGAGCTCACAGCACAGGGAAGAATCGGAGGGCATCAACATGCCTTTAAATTGCAGCCCCAACATCAAGTCAGCAGCATTTTTAGTAAGAATTATACATGTTCACTAAACCATTTTCCTCAAGTGTTTTCACAAACTCATCTGCCAGATTATTATGGAAAGTCTCTTGCATAATAAATAACTTTCTGGAATAATTCCACATGGAGTAGCAATACACTTTCAATGCTTAAAAGTTAGTTCAGCATTTCCATTATTCATTTTAATAATTTGTTCATAACTTCCCATATACATTAAAAAATTGTATCACTGAACAAGCTTGGCATGCAGCTTAAGCTATAGTTCAAATTTCTCTTGCAAAATACCACAGTCAACAGTTTGGAGAGTTTGCTTGTCCTTCATAAAGTCTTGATTTTTATTTTTATATTTTTTGCACTCATAATAAAAATACTGACATTATTTCCTCTTGTGTAAAACAAGCACTTTGAGGACAGCTAAAAATCAGTATGCTAGTGATTTTGTGTGTGTGCCAATGTCATCAGTAAGGTAATCATGACTAACCAGTTAGCACCCAAGGCTATTGCTGGATCATTTCACATCGGAAATGGACTGATCTCTCTCCAACGCGTACAACAAAATGGTGCTTGGATTTAGGTTAATCACAGCCAGGCATCGTACTTAATTGACAACAAGGTCACATAGTGATACTGGGGACATCAGCAGCTCATACCTGGTAAGGTATGAATCATAAATAAAAATCAAAAAGTTCCAAAAGAGAAGGCAAATCACTAGTTAAAGATCGAACACCAGAGCAGACAAAACCTGCAGAGAGGCTATTGCAGAGCTACAGGAACAGAGGGAGAGCAGAGCCATCAGCTGTGCCCAGCCATGTTACTGCTGACTACACCGAATGAGATACCACTGAAACTTTGTGTCTAGCTCAATCTTTTCTCCCTATGTCTGATGGGAAAGTTCTGGTTTTGTCAGAATTCAGTGGAATCTGAACGGTCCCGAATGACGCACAGAAAGAGCAAAGCCGTTATTCAAGAGAAAAATAAAAAGCTTTTAAAAACCCCTTCACTGGAGTGGTGGGGGGTTTGGTTTTTTTAATCCAACACACTAGCATTCCCACTGACACGAGACAGAGAGGAGAAAAAGCTCATAAACTTACGTTCTTGAATTTGAGACAATTATTAGTATTTAATTAAAAGCAAAGCCAGAGAAACACAGCTTTAGAACTTGAGTAACTCCAGATTCACCTAAAACAATTTACGGGGGCGGGGGGGGAAGCATGCAAACATTCAGATTTTCAACAGTTTCTACGCACCAGTGCAGCCGCCCGAGCCAGGCCGAGCAGACAGACCCCAGCAGCGCCCAGCCCCGCGGCTGCACCCGCAGCGCGGACCCGCGGCCGGCGGCGGGGCCGGCGCCGCTCCCTCGGGCGCTCTCCCACCCGAGAGCGCGGCTGAGGGACCAAGGACGTCTCGTGGAGTGTTTGCAACTGAGGAGGAGACGCATCAGGAGGAGGAAAGTCGCGCCGCGGCTCCCTGCCGCGCACGGAGGAAGCAGAGGTGCCTCGCTAATGCAATTAGTAGAAATCAATCGGGCGAACAGCAGCGGTGTGCTTGCACCGGTGCTGCAGAAGCACGTACGAAGTGTCCGTACTGCACCTTACCTGGAAGAGCCTTATTTTCTGCACTGGACCGTAGATGCGTTCAGCGAGGCAGCACATCAGCCCCGCTATTTCACCCAAACCAGGCAGGGACCCCTCTCCGCGGCGTTTACAATACCGCCCGTCAGCTGCGCGGCCCCGCGGGCTGACGCCGGCCGCGATCCCAGCCGGAGCCGGTTCCCCCGCGCTCGCCGCCGGCAGCCCCCGGGGCGCAGCCCCGCTCCTCCGGCCCCGCCGCCAACTTGGGCGCCCGCGCGGCGGCCCCACGCGCGGCGGCGGCCGCGGTTCCTTCCCCCCCCCCCCCCGCGCCGGGCGCAGCAACCCGAGGGGCGGCGCGGGAGGGCTGAGGGCAGCCGGGCAGGCGCGGGCGGCTCGGCTCGGCTCGGCGCGGCGGGAAGCCCTCCGCCACCCCGCTCCCCTCAGCCGCGACCCCGGGGGCGTCCGCCACCGGGCACCCAGCCCAACTTTGTTCCCCGAAGTTGCCCACCTCAAGCCGAGCTCGCTCCCCGCCGCCGCCGCGCCTCGCCGGAACCTCTGCCGCGGAGCCACCCGCCGTAATCCCTCCGCTCCCGCCGCGCCCGGCGCCTCTTCTGGAGCGGCGAGCGCCGCGCTTCAGGCGGCGGGGCGGGGCGGGCACGGCCCGGCCTCCCGCCCACCCGCTCCCCCGCAGCCCGGGGGCCGCACCGAGCCCAGCCCAGCCCAGCCCCGGCGCGGAGCCGGGCAGGTCCCGCAGGGGCCGGGGGCGGTGGAGCGGGGGACGGCGGCTTCCCTGAGAGCCCGGGAGAGCTCCACTAGAATTTACCCGGGGCGGGAGGGGTAAAAGCGGGTAAAACGTGCTCCTGCAGCGAGGGGGTGCCGCGTCAGGCTGCCCCTTCCCGCCTAGGCTGAGCGAGCTTGGTGTTGACGAAGAAAGTTGACACATAAGAGCTTAAATAAAAACTCCATCTAATTTCTGGGCTGGAAGCCCAGGAAAAGAATAAGGTTCGCATAGGTCTCTGTACAGGAGCCGGATGGAGATTTTATTGAATCTGGCTCCAGCTGATCACAGTATTATAGCTGTGTTGCTGTAATTAAGGCTGAGCAGAATTCCTATAAGTCCCTTTTTTTAGCAGGTTATATAACAAATAGTAATAATTTTCCTGAAACCTCTATTATCTTTCAGGATCCCAAAGCACAGCAAAGTATACATTATAATAAAGTGCACATTAGTCTGCTCTGCCTCAGTGGAAGCCATGAATTACACCAAGGATGGATTTGGCTTTGCAGCCACAGTGAAGCCGTTGATGCAAGAGAAGGGAAGGACTTGGTGACTGTCCTCTGCTGCAGAGGACTCTTGGACAAGGATGGTGATGCATTGCTCTCCGGGCATCGGGAGGAAGGACAACAAGAAAACAGTTTGCTTCTTCAACGAGTAAGATTTAAGTTGCTGCCACCTCTCTTTCCCTTTCTGTCTGTTTTTGTGGTGAATTACTGAAATGTGCTAGCTGGGAAACGGTGGCATCTCCTCTGGGGACTAGTAGAAACTCGACACAGCATCTGTTGACCCAGGCTTGGTGTAGGAGCCCTGACCTGAAGAGACAATCTTTACTTTTCTATGCATGTGCGAGTCTATAATTAGGGAATGTCCGGCACTGAAATGTAGTCTCTTCTGTAATGAAATGTGGCACTGGTCTGAAGGGATGTCAAAAAATAAATTTTCTCAGGAAAACAAGATGCATTTTTAATTGGCAGAGTATGATCACATAGGACTCATAGGGATGATAGAATAACTGTAATTTAATGAGTTACTGTTCATGAGCTGAGCACTGAGATTCACACTAATATGGTTCAGCTCAGCTTTGGCACAGAGCAGGAGCGTGCACTCAGCCTGTTACTGTAGCTCAGCTGATGTATTACGGTATGGTAACTCCATCACATCTCTAAAACTCCACCTTGGGCTTTTGCCTAGAAGATAATATTAACTTTTTGTTATTATTACGCAAAGGCTTATGATAGGACTAGGGTCAAGCCTTAGTTTTACAGCAAACTCTAGCACAGGTAGGAGCATGGTGGCTGTGGACACCTCTGCGGGGCATTGACTGAGCACGGACCCAGAAGCAAAGCCCGAAATGCAGATTTGGCTTCCTCAGAGGTCTGCCGTTCACATATTCACTACACCCAATTCACTTGGGCTTATGAGAGCTGACAAGGTCACGGACCTATGGCATAGTTCTCCACTTGGAAATACTAGCTTTAGCTGTGCAAGACCGGCATGAGAACGATAGCCTATATTTTTATGCTTAGCTGACCACAGGAGCTGTTAAAATGTATTCTGCAGTTCGGCTTCCCTGTTGTCTTTGGTCACTTCCAGCCCAGCCCCACATTTTGGCTACTTTGGCCAACTAATACATTTTTTCAGTTTCAGTTAAGTCAAGGACTTCAAATTCCTATCATAGGTCGCAAGTTACACCACGTAAAAGACGGAGGCTTTTTAAGTTTGTCAGAGAGGCACCTTATGAGATTGTGGGGTCAAAAAGTTGACTCTAAGCTTTGGCATGACAAGTAAAAAGGGACAAAAAGCACTCTTTCCCTCACTTATTTTATAGCAACCCAGGCATGTAGAAAGAGTGGTTTTGTGAGTGCTTTTCCTGTATTCATTTCAGAAAACACAGCAAACGTGGTATCACCATATACTTACTGAAGATAATCAATTGGTAGACGATAAATTCTCTGAGGCTAGATGGCATGTTTTCACACAGTACCTGATGCCCTTCTGCCATCTGGGGCTTCTGGACTTACTGTAATATACATGTTCAATAATAACAACTTAATTGCAAGTCTCACGCTACTTCCAGCTTAATGATTTTTTTCATTTCCACTTGTCATTCAAACATTACTGTCGACATGTCTCAGAAATATATGAGAAGAACAGGGATGCTTCTACTCTAGTGTGGTCTAATTAATGCTTCCTAAGGATTAAAGTGGAAAAAAACCCACTTTAATTTATGAGCATGGGTCTAAGCAGGTAAATGAAAATGATATTTAAACTTCCCAATTAATAAGTAATTTGGTTGGAAGACCCAACTTAACCCTGTCCACCCCAATGCCAGCTGATGTAGACCTAAACTATCAACTCAGCGCTTGCTCCCATGACCTACACCCCCGTCACTGCTCTCTGCCAACTGCCCTAGTTGCTATGTCTACTTTCAAGTAATATTTCTCTTGCCTTGTTCACGTTTTCAGCACATGGATTGCCTATATAACTGTTTTGTGCACTGCGCTTGTCTCTGTCTGCTTTGACAAACCTTGTTTTTTCAAATTTTAGATGGGAATTTAGCCACCAGTAACAAGTAGACTCAGATCCACCATAATTACCTCCAGAAAAATCAATCATCGCTTGTCTCCTAGATGCTTTAGCTTTTGAAGACTTTCTCTTACCACTGGCAGAAATACCAACTAACTCACCTGAAGCTTAAATTGAACTTGTTTTGCAAAAGACCTCTAGGACACTGTCAAAATGGGATATAGTCAATGGGACTTGATGGACCATTATTCTGGTCTTACCACTGACAATCACTGTTATCGGTTTCTTTGGAAGTAGAGAAAACAATTAATTTAATCTGAAACAGCCACTAGACAGTAGAATATTAAAAATTTTTAAAAAATAGTTGAAAATTTTAGTTTTCTGTCTTTCTATATATGTGTTATAGTAGCCCACCTTTTCCAGTCACACTTTCAGGCATAATAATGTTAATGATGAAAATATATGGACAAAATATATGATGCTTTGGATGCAGTTAAATAAGTAGAAAATCTACTTTTTTCCAGTAACACTTATGGGAATCTTATTTAAAGATAAGTGTTTAATGTAAATTTAATCTTTCTAATTTTTAAGACATGCTTCTCTCCTTAAACCAACATTGATACCAACTTATCTGAGGCCTTGATCTGCAGGCACAGTTAATAGATTATGCATTTCTTTCAAGACTGAGGTCAACTGTGGTAACTAGATGGTATTTTGAATATGTATATCATGAGATAGCATGCCAGTTCTTCAAAGTACACGGAGACTCCCTATCGTGGCAGTGTCAGTGGATAAGCTGCATTCACTCTTGTGCTTGGTCCACAGCCATCTCACATCATTGATGTTCCCAGCGCTGATGCCAATATCAGACATGCTCCTCATGCCCATGGCCATCTGAATTTTGTCACCATTTTGTATAATCCTGCTCTCCGTAGGCCTAGGAGGCATTATGTTAAAAAGGATAACATTTTTTTAGAAGCATCCAGCAACAGTCTAGTCCAATTTCACTGAAGTCAATGGTAACACTTCTTTTGGCACCAAATGCGATTGATTAAATCACCAGCATCCTAAAATTTCCATTTCATTGTCTCCGTGAGCTCCTGCTTGTGCTAATAAATGGAGAGTGTAACTGGTGTTTGGAGCAGCAGGAGAGAAAGACCAGGAGGGGGAGGCTAATGAGAGGCCCTGTCTGTATTAAGGAAATTAATTATGTGACTGGATTAAACTGCAGCACTGAAAGCCTCACTTTGCCCTGGCACAGACTATATGCATTAAAGGTTTATGCTGGTGTAATAACCACAGCGGTGTTGTTATATGGATGCAAAT
Organism: Mycteria americana; assembly: GCF_035582795.1. Lineage (NCBI taxonomy): Eukaryota > Metazoa > Chordata > Aves > Ciconiiformes > Ciconiidae > Mycteria > Mycteria americana. The sequence goes on along the minus strand of NC_134375.1, from coordinate 13,838,419 downwards.
TTCCTTAATGCAGGCAGGACCTAGATCAGACCACAGTGACTAATACAAAACTGATAAAAGAAAGTGAATTATGTGCAATCGTACTGGAGAGCATGATACAGAAAGAAAATTGTAATAGGAAGGTTAAGTGCCCAGTGAGTGCAAACTGATATACAATATCTTGAAATCACAGAGAGAGAAAATTAAAATGGTGAAATGATTTCACATATAGGTAGATGGGGGCATAAAAGCATGATATTTTCAGATGTACAGCCTTTTGCCTATTAGAAATGAATAAGTGGTTGAAGGCTAATTCCAATAAACAGGCAAAATTAGTTTTGTTTTATTTCGGGTTTTTGTTTGGCTCTGCTTTTGTGTGTCATTGAAATATTTGTGTATTAATAGATGCTCATTTTAACAGCATTACAGTAATCTGAACATCTGCAGCTACTAGGCTTTAAAATGCGATTACTTCCCTATATATCAAGTTATTTTCGCAGTACTTCTGCCTGATTTTGTCATATCTATTAAGATGCAACGGATCGGTTCTTATCATTACCTATTAACGGGCAACCTTGAGCTGAAGTGTTGAGCAGAAACAAGCCTGATGCCTGGAGGCCTGGCTAGCAATTCAGTAGAAGGCAAAGACATTTTATGGCTGTCCTAAAAGCTAAATGACAGGCTGTGTAACTTTCCTAATCAAATAGAATTAAATACAAAATTATATTCCCACCACCCCTGCTATCCTTTGTTCAAACAAATTGCCTGATCTACTGTTCAGCAGTTTACTAAATATAGAACATTTTCTAGATTAGAGGTTTTCATTCTACCAAAAATTCAGCTTAGTTTATCAGAGAAATGAGATATTTTGTTCAGAGCACCGAGGAGCTCTCACATGGCATGAAGGCTCTCTCAGGACGAGAAACAACTCCTCTCCTGGGCTCAGCCTGACTTTTGAAGAGGTGAACACCCAGGGGATAAATGCATTCAAAGCATGACTGTGAGTTTGCTGTTAAGGGCTAGAAGACAGAAACCAAAGCGTAGGCTGCTGTTGCCAGTAAAGATGCAGTTAGTAAATTTTTGACCAGCAAAGAAATACTCCTTTAAAGCACTCTGAAATGTGATCGCTGTCACTATCTCCTAGGGGGGAGTGGAGGAAAGAGCAGGCTACCCCTCCTTCCCTTCTTCTTAGTGTGACTGATTTTTCATTCTACTCAAAAGAACTTAGAAAAATCCATATTTTCAAAGTTATTTCTGTAATGGTACAATATTTGTTTGCAAATGGATTTTAGTAATCTCCAAAGTTTTCAGTTCTAGCTGGGAAATTCATGGCAGTCATGACACACAAATATTAGGAACTGTCTTCATCATATCAGCCATCAGCTAGTATTTCTTACGCGGCATCCTCCACGCATCCATGGAGTGGTGCTCCAGCAACGTAGTTCTGTATGTAGAACTTTAAAAATCATCTGACATTTTAAATTTTAATATGATGAAGTAGGTTCAGGTTTTAATATCACGCAGTTTCATTCATGAGTTAGCTCAGGCATCCCAAACGTGTCTGAGGAAAAAAAAAGTAAATGCATTTAATCCTAAACTTTTTCAGCAGGATCAGAAGCAGGCAGATAAAACAATGAGCATAAATAACGCTGACCTACGAAGAAACAAAATGAAAAAGAGCATACCTGAAAGATAAACAAGACAAAAAAGCGCCCCAAGAGCTTCAGTTTGGTGAAGTATTTCAGCCAGTATTTATGTTTGTCTCTCTGAAAACATATGCTTTAATTCCTGTCTAGGTTAAGAATACTTTCCTAAATCAAGTAATAATAATTCTGAGGTCTATCAGTACCCTGGTGGGAAAACTCTGCATCTGTAACGAATACAAATGACCCTGTGCAAATGCACTTTGAACAGAAACAATAAGGAAAACAATATGTCAATGACCTCCAACCAAAATGTTATTGCATCTCAACATGAGGGCAGTTGTGGACCTTAACATATTGAAAGCAAATTAAAAAAACTTTAGCAAATTCTAAAATAAAAAGGAAAAGTCTGAGAGCATTCAAGTTGCTAATACTATTGACTACCAAAACCACCCCCCCAGCTTATGGGAACTGTGTTGGAAATCCTTAAGGATGGCATTGCCATCCAACTAACACACCTCCAAATACAAATGGAAGTCACGCTCTTTAATCAGCACACAGTTATCTCTTTCTTTTTTTTTTTTTTAATTGCCAGTTGCTTTACCTTCAATGTTTTACAATTTTATTAGCTTCAAATGAAAACTTCTATAAGGTGAATGTCACGGAATAGTAGAAAGGGCTGTAGATTGGATGTAAGCCATTATGTCTGTTGAAGGAGAAAATCCTGCCACTCCTGCAGGGCACGTGGGATTTTATGGCTTGAATCTAAAAGAACAATTCTTATGAAATTGGACAAGATCCTCTCTGTAAGCAGAGAGCTGCTTTCAGATAAAGGGAGACCATTCCCATAGTCCATGACACTCGGAATAAAGCCGTTTCTTGACTGTTCCTTCATCTTCCCAGCTGGTCCCCATTTCCCAGGGTCTGTAAGGAGCTGGTAGAGGAGGATGCTCTGCTGATCCTGAGGGGCTGAGTACTGACTCCACTGCTTAAGCCAGTCACTGTACTGATAAAAAGCATTTCCAGGAGGAAAGAGATGTCCAGACGGCTGTTTCTTACTGTTTTCAAGCTAACATTTGGAAAGTCATTGTAGCTCTATCTTGTAAAGACATCTGAAGATTGAGGGAATTTGGAGATGTTGGAACTTGCATTTATTAAGGATGCTATTGCTAACTCTAACTTACCCTGCTGCTCAATTAGCTACACAGAATATTGTAAGAGTAACTGCATGCACTAGGAAATCTGCTCTTCATCTGCAGCACATCAGCAAAAACGAGTGACAAGACAAAAGGAATTGTTTTTAAATTTTGAAGGGAAAAGGTTCACAAACTCAAAAATTACTTTGAAAAGTTTGCACAGTCCGTGCTAAAGCTAGCTCTTTTCTAGTACATGCATTACTCACTCTCCGTCTATATATTATTATTCTTATCCCTTCTAAGCTCACTGCAGAGCCAAGGGTCTCTTGCTCAGTTCCTGGCATCACGCTGAATGATTCAGCCAGAACCTTCCTTAGGATGGTTTGGTGGGGTCTTGATACTTTTAGCTATGTTGATCCTTCTTGTGACCTTATCACAAGCAATGATTCTATCCATGGCTGGCAGCTTCCCACAGTCTTCAATAATTTTGTCAAAGTTTTTTTGACAGCAATGTGCTGGTTGGCTAGAAGATAACATCTCTAACTTCAGGGTTAGAATAAATCCAATATTAGGTTTTCTGCTCACTGAAATCTTGCACATAACTATCTTCAAAAATTTACAGATGTTGGTCAGAAAGTGGAAGAAAATAAATTACTGTTTTTTCTGTATTTTTTTAAACTTTGTCCTACTGGATACTCTTTCTGTTAATTAATTTTTCCTTTACAATTTCAGGTAAGCTATTAATCTATTGAATTGAGGATTTTTCAAAGCCTTTCCAGAAATAAAAACTGGAATGAAACTATCATAAGATATGCATGAAAAGTAGAACTGTTTTGTCATTTTCAAGCCCATGGTTTATACTGACTCCTCTCTCATTCCCATTACATGAATGTCAGATGGAAAAATACAATGAAAAATTACCCCAAGATTTGGTTTCCCATTGTAGAGCTGGTTTTTTTACATAAAGTTTACCAAGTTTATATATAAAATTTGAAAAAAAAAAATCCCAAACCTTCCAATCCCTATTATTTAAAAGCAGCTAATTAATATTTTTTGGTTTTACATTAATATTGGTTTTATTCTAATCATGCACTACCATCTCTTTATCTTTGTTCCCTTAATCCCATTGCCCAACACATTGCTTTCTGATAGTGAACTCTACAGAAACGCTCAAACACTCTTGCAGTCCTGGAATGCAAAATCATTTTAATAGCCTTATCTTTGCTATTAGCAGTTCCTGGATAATGTGGTGAAACTCCACAAAATGTTCATTATTGGAAATAGATGTATATTATTTTTTTCCTATGAATTTTTAAATTGTCTTTATTATGGCATGCTGTGTATGAAATGAATGCGATTTAAACAGTTGTGCCCTCTACTGGCATAAAGGAGATAATGAAAAAGAAATACCTTATTTCCAGATGTATCAAAACAGAGAGCCAAAATCAACTTTTTGTTGTTTAGGGGTGTTTTTTTGTAGTATTCTTTAGTCACATTTGAAGGCTAGATTATTTTCAACATTAAATCTTAGCACATTAATTGCTTACAAATTTATTATTTTTTTAATAAAAGGGACCGTTTACACAGTTAAGACAGTATAAAATGGCCTTGCCATAGATGAACATGATGGTGTGCATGGTATCTTAACACAGTTAAGAATAACTTTATTTTTACGAGACTTTTAAGGAGCTATACTGTCAGCTAGAGAGTATGAGAACAAAGCTGTATGGCAAAATCCCTTACAAAGTTCATAGAAACTTTGGGGCATTCAACTATTTAAAAGAAAGTCTGTAGGAGTTGATGCATAATGTGAAGTAGAATATAGAATTTCATATAATACAGGAGACTTAAGACCTCACCCTCTGCTGAAATGCTTCTAGCCAATCCTTCACCTGCCATTAAAAAGAAAGCTTATAATTTTCTGTACTATCCCCCACTATTGAAGTTGTCAACTGGCATTACACTTGAATAACAAAGAAACAAAAACATACCCTTTGGTAAGAAACTTGCATACTGCAACTTCCCAGCGTGGGCAGGATTAGTCACGGATGCTAATTGAAATACTAATTGACATATTTATACCATCATATAAAATCCATTCAACACAGTGGCAATAATGTTCTTATCTAAAATAGCTGTAGCATCCATGTGGAGAATAGTGACAGACTGAAAGTCAGCTCCACACTTTTCTTTTAGCCTAGTAGGAACATTTCAGGTTCGTCATTTTTCACTGTTTATAAAATGTGGTAGCTACGGACTGTGGATTAAATGGATACCAGACTACATTGATCAGAGAAGAAGAAAAATAATTACCTTCCAGAAAACTTAATAATCAGCAGATGAAGAGGCCAACATACTCTTGCCCCTTCCTTTGGCTCCAACATTGTCCCTCTGTAGTGGAAAGGGAGTTTATTTACCAGCGGAAGCAAAATCATTAATCACAGAATTAAGTTCTAATGTACCCTATAACTGGCTTTATTCGTAAGTAACTGCATCTGGAAATGAGGTAGGTACAAATAGCATGGGGTCAGCCTTTCAGAAATCTCAGTCCACTATTAAGTGCTTCATTGCCAGAGAAGGCTACACTACCAAAATGAGCTGTAATCATACATGAAAGCAGAGGATAGACTCTTGTGCTTACGACACAATTCTTTCTGCCAACTTCTCTGTACGGAACTGTGTTATACTAAAAGTAAATATTAGTATCTCAGGCATGACTATAGCTTTGAATTGCTGTGTGTTTCAGACGTATTTAGCTTTATGGCAAAAACTTTCTTTTTTCGACCAAAAAAACCCCTTTAATATTCCAGGTTAAAAATCTGCTATGTATCTTTGCTGAATCAGTGGAAAGCAGAATATTTTTTAGGTATCACATGATTATCTCAGAGACAAAACCCAGTTGCATTGCCACAGAGTTCAAATGTGCTCAAAAAGATGCAGCAGTATGGGTGGGTAAAGCAAAGGAGAATGGCCCGGAGGAGAAAACAGGATGACTAGGCAGAAGGAAACAAAATCAGAGAGGGAGATAAAGGGATTTTAAATGGTAGGGCAAAAAAAAAGGGAAAACTACGACATGCCACTGGTACTCACAAACTCTGCCACAAAAATCACGCAAGATGGATAGAAATGCTGCAGATGGACAATTTCATTATAATTTGCATGAAACTATAGGGAAAGTTTTAACTGAAGTCAAAAAAAGGAGAAGGGGATAAAACAGGAACAGGAGGCACAGAAAACCACAGTGGCTGTGCACTTAAAAACCCAGCAAGCCCATGCTCAGAAAAGGTGGAGAAGAGGGAAAGATGGTGAAAAGGGATGTCTGTTCAAATGCCACAAATAATTGGCAGCTGCCAGGTCTAATGTGCTCTGTGCTGCCCGCGAAGTGGCAGCTTGGACCACCAGTCATCTCCTGGGCGCTCACGGTGAACGCTGCTGTGACACATGCATTAAACACGAGAAAAGTGAATTAGACTCTGAGAACCAGGGTCCATCATTGCTCAGACTGCTGCATAAAACGATCAGGACCAAGAGCAATGCCAGCCAACTCCCAGGCACCAGGGAAGCCCTGCCTGCCCCCGCACGGGTCTCTCCTACACTAAGGAGAGCAGGGGATGATGCCAGCCTGGCTGTCACTTTCTCTACCCCTGAGCCTGGGAACCCCAAACGCTCCCCATCTCCAGGCAGCTTCTGCAGACAAGTTCACTCCTTGCTCTTGTAATGTGCTGCATGGGACAGCATGGACTTAGTAGACTCCAACTTACGAATTGGTTACAACAATTAGCCAGGGTGCCTAGGTCTTCAGGCACCTTGGTTACGTGTGTGAGCCAGTTAGAGTCTCATACATATTCATGCCACTTCATCCACACACCGAGATCTGCTTCCCCAGCTCTCTGCCCCGCTCCTTCACTCCGGCGCACACCCAGCCCACTGTGAACCATGAGCAGAAAGAAGTTTCCTTTCCTTTCACATTTCATTGAAATCAAGCATTTGCTGTGGCCATAATTCATGCGGTGGAAATGCAGAAAAAGCACATCTGAGAGGGAAGCACTAAACTGGCCTGGCCAAACCTTGCTCATGCCCTAAGAGGCAGAGAGAGACCACGCTGGATCCTTCTCTGCAGTCGCCTGGCTCAGTAAATTAACCACGGTGCTTTACTCAGCTGACTTGACCACAGAAGCATCTCACTTCCAGTAACAGACTTACCCCCATAGAGCCACCTATGAGATGACTCCTCTTTTCTTATCTCCTTAATAATATATCTGCGATTTTATCTTGCACTGTGATTAAGCTGTAATTGCAACACCTCCAACATCAGCCACGCTCACACAGTCGGTGAGGGCAGCGCTGGGCTGTGACAGAGGTGCCGGGTCAGCTCCTCAGAGCGCGTACCCCTCAAGGGAGCTCAGGTGAGCCTAAAACCTACAAGCAAACCCAGACCCCCATTTTGTGACCACCCAAAACCCAACAGATGAACCTAGAAACCCCTGTTGCAATTACCTGAGCAGCCTGTTGCATTGACCTAGTGCCTTAGGTGAGCTTCAAAGCACCTGGGGCAGCTACCTGGGACCCCACGGCAAGAGCCTGCAATGCCTCACAGCAGCCTCTAGCACATTGTAATCTATGACTGGTAAAACTTGATCTCTCAACTTAATTCAACTACTCAGCTATCTGCAGCTTGCTTTCTTCCTCTTTTGTCTGGTTCTGGTTTTATAATTTTTTTCCCTTTCTGTTGCTGCAATTTTGCCTGTTATGGGAACTTTGCAGAAGAGAAAAATAAACGGATCAGCGTTTCATGTTGTGCTTTCTGTTTAGAAGTTTGTTTTCCTTTCTTCTTCCATTGCATCAATATTAACATGTTGATTCATAAGCAAGATAAATAAAGTCTATAAATACATTATTTCTTTTTATAAATCGTGAAACCTCAAAGTTACGGTTCCCACAGCAACTGCACAATGTGCACATGCATTAAAGGCAGGGATATTACCACCCAAGGCAGCAATCAAATATGCACGAAGGACGTACATTACTGGCACTTGGAGAACAGTGCAAGTTTGAAATCCCAGAGCCACGAAGCACCTCAGTTCTGTCCGTTTCAGTATGTTGGGAAGAAAAGATCCCAGAGACGTCAGTCCTTATGGGCACAGTGGAACTGGATCTTGCCATATGCAGAAGTGCTTACAGGATAATAGGGTGGTGTTACCTTTTCTGTTGAACCAACTGGCCTCAAAGATGGGAAGTCACTCCAGAGCTAAAGATGCTCTGGATAAAATAATTACTGTTAATTAGCTGAAATCCACAGCCAGAAGGTGTCATAACAACCAAAGCATTATGAACAGAAATCATTGTTCACAGTCCTGATGATCCTTAAATGCTATGAATGAATTTCGCACGGTATGATTGAACAGGAATGAAGAGTGCTCTGTACATTGTTGGAGAAGTTCATGCCATCTATTTGCTGTATCTTTTACAATCCATGACATGATTTCATTGAATAAAAGAATGCTCAGCTTCCTAGTTTCTGGATATCCACCAACTACTGGCTAATCAAAGTTTATTTTTCTAGGTCATGAATTCGGCATCTCAGCACCTAACCATCCCTGGCACTGTCAGCTGGGATCTAAGTTCGCACTGTTGACTGCTCCCTTATAGCCGACGTTCTCTTCTCTTCTCTGCGCGCGCCTTGCAATTTTAAGCTAAAGTTTTCAAACAGTGTACTGCAGTGCTGTCATTGTACCCTGAGACAGGAATTCTGGCATCTCCCGTAGCAAGTCTAATGTTGCTTGGTAATCAAATGCATGCCTCCTGCTGGCTAATGAAAAACAGCCCAGAGATCCCAGTTCTCTGTGAGGTGCCTTGAGAGAAGAATAGTGAATTCAGATTTAAAAATTTAACAGCATAGATTGTTTTCTTTTCTATGGTCTATTATCATGAATAGTGGAAACTGTAGGCATCAAATTTCAGTGATAAAAAGAGAAGCAGCATGCCATCAAGTGACTAAATATCTTAGTACTGTTAATTTCTTATAATCTAGTAATTAAAAGGAACTGGTGGATTCCAAAATTTGAGAGTCATTAGCATGTTTAACTATAAGCAGCTGGATATTTTATTGAAAAAAATGGGCAAGTGATTAAATGTCAAGATGGGGCTTTAAATACTTTTAAGCATAGCTAGCCCAGGTATGTTCTTGAACAGGTACCAAGCTGGTTAAAGAGCAATTTCTTTATGATTTCATTGAAAATTTAGGAAGTGAAAATTAAGACATCATATATACACAGAATTTTAGCCAATTTAATCTTTTCACTACCTGAATGACTTTTGGATATGGCTGTTCACTTTGTGTGGTCAACAAATATCAATCTCTAAATCTGAAAAATGTTTGGGTTTTTTAATTTTAAAATGAGGAAACAAATAAATTAAGGAAATAAATAAATTCACATTGGGTTGAGAATTAAGGACAATTAGTTTGTCTTGTTGCTGTAGCTTCCACTGTGAATAATGTGCAATTTAGATTTTTCCTCTATGTCAGTTTTGAAATGAAAATCTAGGAAGTTTCATAAAGGCTATGCCTTTGTCTTTGAGACTTGCAACAAAGCTTTTTGTCTTTAGATGGAATATGGAAAATGATTCTGTGAAAAACAAATAGCTACACAGAAATCACTATTACAAATTTGCCATCTACACACACAAACACATTTTTTCTTCATGGACAGCAAGAGAGTACAGTAATTTAGTATCTCTTTCTACATTTTCATGGTTGATTTTTCAAATTATTAGTGTTTAGGCGCCATGTGTGCATTTGCAGACCCTCTCAACTGCAGTATTCCTACTCTGGCAGCATTCCTCCAGAGCACGTACTGGAGAGAGAATTTATGATCCAAAGGAGAGAGCTATCTTGAATTGTCACCTTGAACTTGCACATAAGAATGGGGTTTTGCATTATCATCCGTATCCCTTATATTTAGCATCAACATGTGCAACGTTTTGTGAGAATACAAGAGCCTATGGTCTGTTTCCATAGAGAATGTATCAGATTTGTTTTGTTAGAAATAAGTGTGATTAGCATAAATTTACCTTAACAGCAGTAACAAAATTTGAAAGTAATTGTATCAAAGCACCATCAGTTCTGTGGAGCAAGTTTTAGCAGCACTTTTAAAGCACTTTTTTTTTTCTGAAAAGCAGCAGGTATTGCCAGCCAGATAATTTTTCAGAAATGTTCCAGGATTTCTTACGGATATTAATTTCTGTTTAAGCCTCTCCAAACTTTGGCAGAAAGACAAGTTTCATTTTTCTTTAACAAGTCCTTTAGTTGTGCAGATGTTGCAGCCAGATTGGCAATAAATTTTCCTGTAACAGTTAACTCAACTTAGGGAAAGATGCTTTTATTTAATATTCTGATTCTGTGTCACCTTTTGAACCTTAATTTATAGGTGATGTATTTTATAGTTAGCATTCCACAGAAGTCTGCAAAACCTGTTAGATTATTACATTCTCTGCCAATGAAAGTCTGATTGTTGTTCTAAGGAAGTATCTTCAAAAGTATGAACATTAAATATCGTGTAAAGTAAAAAGTCCATTTTATGTCCCTTTTCCACATGGATACATACATTTTGATCACACCTCTCTAATTCCCATCCGTCTATTTTTCCTGTCCTTTATTGGCTTGATTAAAAGCCTACTTAAATGAGTGGAAAATGAAAACTCTCATTGACTTAAGTGGCCTTGAAGCAGTTTTCAAATAGTTACTGCACACTGGTTCCTTATTACACTTGAGAAAAGCTGTATTTTTTCCCCCGTTTCCATTTTGCCTTGTCACCAGTATTTTGCCTAAATATCAGGAATCTATCTTTACACTTTCATAACCTCAAGCATCTGCACTAGTAACAGCCCATGAACGGCAACAGTTCATTTTCAGTTCAGAAAAAGACCTCCTGACTTCTCAAAATACGTTTGATATTCCTATGAAATGCAGTGTGGCCTTTGCCCTGGACAATGTACGTGTCTCTCTAAAGTCAGTTGTGGCTGTGCTGGGAGCCATGCACAGGAGTTGCCTTTTTTCTCCTCCACCCATTCAGCAGATAATCTAGGTCAGCGATTTTCATCTCCTGTTCCACTGACTGTTCGGGGTTTGTGCATGACTTCTCAAAACAGTAAAGAAAACCAAACCTGCTCCCAGGAGGTCAACATTCACTGTACAGGGCTCCACGCCTCAGCGGGACGTACTCGGGAGATCCCCGGATCCCCAAAGCACTTCCAGGCTGTGGCGTTCCTGCCCGACTCTGCGGGAGTCCTTCCTTCCTCCAGCCTTGGCATCTGCTGTAGGCTGATGCACAGCTGATGAAGTTATGATATTTAAGCTGCCAGTTTTGGCAGCTGCCTTCTGTAATTCAAAGACAGACTTTGAATTTGGGGTTTCAGATATTTGACCAGCAGTAATATAAAATGACAAGCGATCGCTATAATTGTATCATAATACTCACGACAACTAACATTTTCAAAGAGCACATCAGAACCTTTACATATGAAAGAACTAGCGGGCATCAGAGTCGCAAAGCAGGCTTAGTTTTAATAGCTGGTTTGCTGCAGCAGCCAGACTTACCGTGATCTCAGGGAATTTTGTTTTACATCAGCACTTTGGTACAGAAGTACAGAATCTATCCCAAGCATAGAAAAATAACATTCTCGCTGCAGACAAAGCAATCCTATTGAAAGAGGATATTTGCATTCCAGACCTAAGCCTTTCTGCCAGAGGAAAGCCCTGTGGGATTTTCTGGTGTATGAAAGACGGAGAACGAGAGCCGCGCCGGGGGCACATTGGTCAGGTTACATACAACCAGACGTCGCGCTCCCAGGCACTCCCAGACTGATGGACCCTAGGGGAGCTCTCCCTGCCGCTGGTGCTTGCTCTCCTGGGGTGGGTACCTTGTTTTGTCTGGGCTAGTGGCTTCCTCTCCCCTTCCTTCCCCCTACTCAGAACTTGGATCTGCAGCAGCTCAGGTCGGTGCTCCCCAGCTCCTCCGCAGAGGAGGACTCCATGATATGCTGGTCATTAGATACTAGCGTTTATCTATTCCATGGTGTCTCTTTTTACTGCGCCTCTGATCCTTCCTGCCAGGCTGTCAGGCATCCCAGCCGACTGTATGATCCCGGGGCACAACTGTCAGTTCAAGTCCAGCCAACACCAGTACCTTGTTTTGACCAAAAATCAGGTGGATCCAATGTTCAGGGTATCAAGACTGTGAGAAATCTTGGGAAGAATCTGGTTAAGAGTGAACTTAAAAGTTTATATTCAGCTATTGCTATCAGAGTTACCAGCAAAAACTTGCTCAAGGGGAAACAGCACACACCAATAAGTGTGTAAACAAACAAACTCGCAGCCCTTAGAAATTACAAGAAAAAGAGAGCTATAGTGCTGCTGCAGTCCCTAGCCAACCCTCACTTTTCTGAGGCTCAGAAAATAGCAGCTTCTTGCCTTAAATGCTTGTTTGTTCTTGCAGGGATTTAGGGAAGCTTCCATGCAGATTCTGAATTGGCCCCTCTATTCATCCCTGCAAATTTTAGAAAGTCCTTTTAGAAAGCCAAGCCGAGAGAAAAATAGCGAAAGGTTTCTTACGTGGCAAATAGCTTTCTGTTGCACTGCAGTAAAATAGTTGGCACTCAGTGGATCTAAATTAATAAACTTTTTTATGATGGCTTGAAGTTAAGGCTGCTGTATTCTGGAGTAGACAGATAATTGGAGTGGTCAGAGTTGTATCTGCAGTGCTGTGAAATTGATGTAATAATTCTGGACCAGAAATTATCTAAATTTAGGAGGAAGCATGAGCATATGCATAATATATCTTCCTGAATTCTACTGAGACCTCCAGGGAATTGGATTGTGAGTTAATAAACTGTTAATTAAAATTTGCATGACAAGAAAAAAAAATAATTCATTAACTAGGTCTATTGACAGCTTCCATGATAAGGTAAACAACAGTCTATAATCATTAACAGATCGTGCAGAAATCTGCATGGGTTTGCTTATATGAGTTCTAATAGAGCCATTGAAAAGGAATTACAAATACAGGCAAAAAGGACATAGTTCTCCTATGTCACTTTTTATAGTGCTGATTTGTATTTTGATTCCTTTTGCAGTGAAGGTTGCTAAGAGTTATGGCTGTCTGAGGGTCAACAAATTTCAGAAGGAACTAGCCCTCTCCATCGGCCTGAAAAAATCCCAGAACCTTGAGCTTTGAAATTCGTGACACCCATACAGAAAAGTATCATTTGCTGTGATTTATTCTGACAGTTACATTATTGGGTGCATGTTAACCAGGACAAATAGCTGTACAGGAGAGGAGTACAAGGAACTCCAAATTACACTTTTAGAAACTTTTCTCTGTACAGTATGCTGGTAACAGAGAACAGGCAATGGATTTTCAGAGGGTGAGATCTCATCAGCAAACTTGTATCAATCACTCCGTGAATAAGTGGACCATACCAAATGCCCACTGCCAACCTTTACGCCAGGCTGTTCCGTCGGGCTCCTAAAAGCTTTAACTACATAATACGTTTGAATGCATGGAGAGCAGAAATAGCAAATATTAATGTGGCGTCACTGTAGTCTCTTCTCTTTCATTACTTTATCCTTCAAGGCAGTTGTGTAATCTGGCACAATACAGTACATTGCTCTATATTTCCTCTTGTAAGAAACGTTCCTTTATGTCAAATTTGGTTTGCAGACTTGCAACCATGGAGCAATTCCTCTCACCCAGAGAAGCAGCGAGAGAGTGTGAGGTTGTTGGCACATCTCCAATACCATTGTTAACAATTATGACATGACTGTCAAACCTTATTATCAGCTTTTAGGAATCTCTGTGAGATCCTGTAAGCACAGCTGTTTGGCTTTTCTCCGAAACACTGCTCTTGGAAGGCAAGAGAAAGAGGGAATGTGCTTTCCCTTTAGGAGGAATCACTGAGTGCTTGCACAAAGCCACAGCAATCAGGTTTTTTGGGGGGATCCACTCTACCCCTGGTTATGTTGAGGTCCCGTAGGTTCGTCCCCAGCCTTGCAACGGCTCAGTTGCACTTCAGATCCCTATGAGAGAGATTTTGGCAAGCGGCACATAGCAGCAAGCCAAGGCAGGATGCAGCCCCAAACTGAAATTTCTAAATTGGAAAGGAGGGGGGAGTGGAAGAGGAGGAGAGGGTTGGGAAAGGGCTGTGCAGTGTTAGGGTAATCTGCATACCCTTCTTTGAGCAAAACTAGGCCTGACTGCCCCAGCACTTTCCACCCCGTAAGCCAGTATCTACTTTCTGCACTGACCGAAGTGAATTCTCCCTTGCCCCCCATATCACGCCTCGTTCCACATTGCGGAGCACTCTCACATTGCACGAATTGGTTCCTCTCAGATGAAAATAAACGGGAGAATGTCCCCACAGGAGCACACCTCTTGCACACCGTCAGGAAATTGGCATTCAGCCCATGGGACGAGACTGGCCCTGTTTTGCAGTAGAAAGCCCCAGAAACGTCCCCCACGCCAGCTACGGACCTGCTCCTGTTCATCTGCCCTACCTGCCGGTGCAGACACAACCACATGGACCAGTACCCATAGTGCTTAGCATGAGAAAAGACAGACCATCGTGGTGAAAGAATAAGAAAATAGCAATCCTTGTGTTAAATGGTGGTTTCAGAACATAAGCAAACTTATCCGTTGTCCTATTTTTTGCCGCATTACATCCAAAGGGACTTTTGACAAGAGATTTCAAAGGCTGCAATGAAGTAGTACTGCAGTTACCTGCTGAGCAGAGAGGTAAATGTCTGCAGACGTCACCAGTAGATGGAGAGTGATTATCACATGCATGCGTAAACTCTGCTTATTTGCTTTGTATCACCACTGCTAATCTGCCACGGGAGAGAGATTCTGGAGTTTTAAGATAAGGTGTTCAGCAGGCCTCTGTCTCACACCCTAATGGCATAAAAAATAATAGATATTACATTTCACATGCTGTTTCTTCGAGTCTGGAACATCCTTCCCCTGCTGGCCTTATCAAAACTCCCATTGTAATTGGCAAGTTTTCATTTCAGTGGGAATCTTGGAGGGGGAGGTCATTGATTTCTCACAACCAATTCGATCTTTTTAGATGCCTGACTGCCCTAAATCACTACAAGTAGGAAACTATTTTCAAAATTTCTCAAGAGCCCTGAATGTATTGATTGAGTCTAACTTTGACTTCAGACATTAAATTCTTTCTTTTCCTTGAAAAAAAACCAACCCCTAACCCTCTATAAGGCTACTTGGTTTTAGTCGGTGATCTGCTCTTGCTTCATTTATTTATGCTCTTCTCAACAGTATTCAGATTAAACCTTTGATAGCTTGTTCAAAATTTCCTTATTATCTTTTTCACATTTGCCAATTAATTTTATTTGAATTTTCTGTCTTTGTGTTGGTTAAATTACTAGCCCAAACAGTTGTTGTATTTTGTGCTAAATAGTAGCATATTGCCTATGTACTCATGTTTATAATTATTTCTCCTAGATTCCACTATCCCCAATTAAACTGCAAGAACTTTGAAACTTAGAAGTTAGTTAATGGGAAAGAAAACCTTCACTGTTGGATAAATCTTTTTGGTAATATCCTCCCTTGCCTTTATAAACATATCCTGAGAGTTAATGCAGTTAGCATGAAGATTAGTGATAATGTTTTACCTCATTTCCCCCAATCTCTTACAGTGAAGAGCTCTATTAGAATTGTAGATGTGGTCCGTCGTGTTAAGGACCTCCAGTTTGATTTTACGTCATGCAAGTGCTCAGCACACAGACGCACATCTGGAGTCTACAGTGTTCCAGAGCCAGAAGCCTTACGGGCTCAGACCTATGTTTTGTGAAAAACAGATTAACTATATGGAGCTTACCTGGAATACAGGAAATAATTTACAAGGGAGCAAAATGGCAGCAAAATATAGAGGAAAATTAATTCATTCTTTCAATTAGGCTAGAGAACCCAATCCTGTTGTAATGTCTTTGTCACTCAGAAAGTTGAAAATTGTTCTCCGAGTCATTATCTTGGTAGTTATTTGGGAAAAAAAGGGAATGCCTATTACAAATGGTAAAAGGAACAAACATTGAAGAAGCCTTCCACGCGGAATAGAGAGCCTTAAGTTGGTCACATTAATTTTTTTGTGTGCCCACTCTTTTCAGTGCAGTTAAGCCAAATCACAATTATCAGCTTTATATGCAATTTTAAAAAGTAGATGCATTTAAAAAGGATTATTTGATTATATTTAACAAAAAATAGAAAACATTGGATAGTCAAAGGCTTCTTGCAATATGAAAAATTATAAAACGGAAGATTTGGTCAAAATAATTTGAAAATCTGAGGAAATACCAAGCTGTTTTAACAGGTAGTACTGGTAATTTTTGTGGTCCTAACTGGAGTACATGGTATAAGGCAAAATAATCCTCATCACTGACAAAGGGCGACAATGCACATTGCTACAGGTTGCTTCATAAGCAGAGCTCCGGAGCTTCCTTTTACTCCATGTGCTCAAATGGGATGTAAAATGCAATCGTGACATTTCTTCTGCCAACAGCTAGTTAAACCTACTCAGAGCAAACACACACTTTCACCTTGCCAGTACGCGCACCTTGGTGCCACGCTCCTCCATTTCAGCACCAGTCAAGTCCCTGACATCTCTTAGCGTTCCTGCGACCGGAGACCACCACGCTGGCATTATAAACAGCTGTGATATTTGAGCATGAGAACTATGTCATCTTCTAGATGACAGCTTCTCCATGTTTAGCTTTGGGGCTGTCACTCCTCCTTCTTGGTACCAAGGCTTTCGTGACAGTTAATAATCAGATCTCAAAATGCAATAAAGCTGTCTTGTGAATAATGCTAGAAAGTGGCCAGCTGAAATCCAAGGCAGCAATTACAGCTGTAGCAAGCTATACTTTCTGCTCCCGGATCTGCAACTGGAAACAAAGGGGATTTCTCACAGTGTTTTGCTCTAACTTCGATAGGCTCCAAGCACACAAAAAAAATAAAGCTGTCAGAGATGTGATACTAACTTTTTAATGATGGTTATTTTAAACAACTCTGTGGAACTCTGACATTGAGCAGAAGTTCCTGAAGAGGAAGGAAGAAGCAGAAAAATTATTTAGTTTTCTTCCTTTTCCTCTCATAATCACATTTTATTTTTTTTATTTTTTGGACTAAATATTATTTGAATATCATGATTTCTTTACTGCTCACTTTGGTTTCTTTTTTTTTTTTTTTTTGGGGGGGGGGGTGTGTGTTTGTTTTTTTGAGATAGGGTTATTA
The DNA here is from genome assembly GCF_035582795.1 of Mycteria americana. Lineage (NCBI taxonomy): Eukaryota > Metazoa > Chordata > Aves > Ciconiiformes > Ciconiidae > Mycteria > Mycteria americana. The sequence continues at coordinate 13,821,361 of NC_134375.1, read as the reverse complement.
GGCTGTGAGGTTTCATCAGGAAGGAAGAAAATCACAAGGGCTGCAGTATTGTCCAGGGACTCAGAAGACGCAGGTTTTAGTCTCTGCCCTGATTGCTGGCAAATCTCTTAAACTCATATCCAGCTGTATCCACTGCAACAGGAAACAAACAGATCCTAGGGGTGGGCACTCATTGAACTTCTATCTGTAGCTTCAGAAAGTGAAGCATCTTTTGCCACTCCGGCAATTCTTTTCAGCAGCGCATCACAGTATTTGTAGGAAGGTTGCACGTTGCATCACTTAGTTCTTATATAATGAGGAGCTAGAGAGGACAGAGCATATTTTATAGCATTGGATGAACAGTGAATTGTATCTAAATCACTTCCATCTCCTCCATACAGAACCAGATTTTGGAGAACATTCCTCCTGTACGCAAACCTGTGTATAAGGCTATGGCCATTGTTCAGGAATAGTCCCAAAGGCTTGTGGGTGCCTTTACATGCAAATAAAAGATATGAGCACACACTGCAGTTTACAGTGCTCGTATTATGGTTAAGCTTGAAACACGTAGCCATCTTTGCAAAAATTGAGTCCCCAGTGGGAAGCACTCCTTGTGAGCACTGTATACAGAGTGCCATAACATTACTGAGTGGAGCTGCAATCTAAAATTATTCTGGTAACTTTGATGCAGAAACATAAAGCCTGTAGGAAACTGAACTTCATAAAAATGTGCACTTATGCACACAAACTGTAATTTCCTATGAAAGTTAATCTTTTCTATTACTCTTATTACATTTGTAAATGGAATGCTGGTTTGAATTATGGCCCGGTATAGCACTTCTTTTATGCTTCAGTAGTCATTGCTTTGGTATTTCAAGTATTTATTGTAGAATCTTGTCAACTCTCATTCATCATACACCTGCATACCAGTCCTGCACAAGGATAGTTCGGAACCACAGCAAACTTACCGTCGGTATATTGCAAGTCGGCATTTCTATTGCCTCTCTGCAATAAATTAATTACTAAAAAATAACCTGCAAGTACTTAAGCATGCATTCAAGTCGGTGGCATTACTTATGTGCTTAAATGTAACTACTGTTTATGCTATAAACTGAATCCTGTCATAGTCACAAAATATATTGTACAAAATTGAATTTTGCCTTACATATATATGATAACATTGAGACTATTTTTAGGATGGATCATCTGCATGAAAATACAGCTTCCTTTTCATGCAGAGAGCTTGTTATTCTGTGGGTACTGTGGAGAATCTTTAAAAGATTCCTGCTAGCTGTCAGTAACTGGTAGCAAATCGATGTAATCTGCATTACAATACTTGCATCATGACTTTGAAGAGGGACTGAACTTCTTTGGCTGCCTGTGCATCCAGAATCACTTTAAAGATACCATTTCTGACATTCAGGGTTATCTTTGGCTTTGTTCCAATTCATTTCACTGTAAACTGAATTCAGAGGCAGCAGAAGAGTAGTGAGCCAGCGACATCACGACTGACACCTTCAGTTCATATTACACAAACTGCACAGGAGCACAAACCATGTCCTTGCACCGGGCTTACAATCTCGCTACGTTGCCTTTGTAGGAAGGCAGAAAGGGTTAGAACAAAACTACTTATTGTATCGCTTAGGTGCCTAAAGGCTTGCTGACCCCATATGAAAAATCCTGCATGATTCAATAAGGAAGCGCTCCAGTTTATCATCAGTCATTTTTAGAGGCTGATGGGGTACTGCTCACTGTAGCAACACAAGACAATAATGTCACATATTACAGATATTAATATCCTCCCCAAACCTTGGAAAAATGTATAAATGAACTTTCATGCACATTCTGTAGTTGAGGCTGTCCAAGCACAAAGAAAATAATATGTGCAATGTTATACTGAAAACAAAGCTGTGAGAAAAAACAGTCTTTCTCCCCCGAGTTCCAGCAAGCTAACCATATCATCATCATCTTTTCTGCCCTTTAAGCTAGCTGTGTAACCCCATAGCTAAATACCCCCATACAAAATCCTCCAGCATACTTGAAGGTCTTCCACAGACAACCCCTCTACAGATCTTTTTCCATATGTTGGATTGTTGCATTGCTGCTCACACAGCTCTCTCTTATCCAGTCTCAGTAACATTCATGGGACATCCTAGCAAGTAATTTTTCCAGTTTCTGCTGCTCGATGATCTACATGAGTATTCCTTCCTTGAACCAGGCAGGGTTGAGTGCCCCATGAACGAAGGCAAGGAGACAGCAACAGTCAGAAAGAACCAAACGTGTACGAGCTAGTCTCTCCCCTGGAAAATCCTCTATTCTAGGAAACCTCCTTTTGAGAGCTTTAGGTTTCCCATGGCAACACTTTATTGATTCTGTATAAATAGATTATTCTTTTCTTCAAACGCTTATTATCCTAATATCTCAGCAGCTTTAAGAGTCAACACGTAAAAAGAAAAACCATTAGCCGAATTTAAGATTGGCTTCTATGTTGGAAATTTCAAAGCACAGGGAAACATGGCATCAGCCACACTTTTGAAAGTGTAGATACTTCTGCTAGCAGTTTATGCATAAGATTTCATATGAATTAATGCAGTAAGGAAATATTTTAGTGGAATAAAACACAGTGAGGGAAGCCGTCCCTGCAAAACAAAATAAACCATCAGATTTATTTGGTAAATAAACTAATCTTGGCCTTTCTAGCTCCGGCCACACTGCTATTGCTTTCATGAAGATGGTGGGATAGAATCATTTTTTCTGGACACTTTACATATATTGAAGTGGATTGACTGAGGCTGAAAACCTTCTATTGTCTCCTTGTGGACGAGTCAGATGTATTAAAATGGTAATTCTTTCCCACATTTTTAATCCTCTCAACATGTTTCCTTCACATACACGGTATGAACCAAAGATAGCAGGATTTAAGAGAACATTTGCAAATTTTATTTTGGCATATTGCATAACACAAGTTCAAGGTAATGGAATAAATTACAGATCCCTGAAGGAAAGAGTGTTGTCATTTCTGAAATTCAACTGTTATAATTGGGCATCCGAATTATGTATAATCCTGTATGAATTAGTAACTACAATGGTTCCACTGAATAGGTCAAAACTATTGCAAAGAAAGAGATGATTTCTTGGCATTAATTTATCACTGCTTTTAATGAAACCACCATGAATAAATCTGGTCCATTATTTATGAAGTTACCTACCTACCCATTAATTTCTTTTAATCATAATATTCAAATAATTCTGTCCTCCCATCTTTTCCTCTACCACTTATGTGGCAACCTTTTCCACATGGAAAATTATTAATTCATATTTCTTGGTATTTAGATTTACCATCCTTGCCAACGCTCCCACTTTACGGGTTCTTCCTCTTCAAAACAGCAAACTACTGCATTTTGTCCAACATGATAAAATTTTGGTATGGATGTAGGACAATACCTGTTCCTAAAGTACTATGAAGTTTTTATTCTTCAGTGGAAGAGTACAGAACATAGTACACTTTAACTTGACACAAGGTCTTTGGGAACCCCCTTCCTCTCGAATAATTGATGTTTTCCTTTGGTTTGATTCTATACGAAGCTGCCTGAAATGATGCCATACGGATCGTTTTTAAAAATGTGATCTCAGAACAATATGTGCTAACATAAGACTGACTGTTTTAAAACCTAAAATTAATCTCTTGAATGGCATTTCTATTTGCAAATTTACTAAATGCAACGTTCAGCCATTTTGTAGGGCAGGGGCCAGGTTTTCATGATCTTAATGGTATAGAAGAGCCTGCCTTAATTAGGAAAGCATCATGCACGTTCCTAGTAGGAAGGGCAAGAGATTAAATATTTTTCACCGGATTCTCAGACTAAGGCTAAATTATATAGGGATGTCCTTGCCAATGGCAGAGTAGCAAGAATTACATGTACTTGCAACTTCTGCTAAATTTGAGAATCCAAGATGCTGGCCCACGTGACTTGCAGGGCACAGACTGATGCTGGAAGTCCAGATTCTCTGTCTCCCAGGGTAGATGCTGAGAACTGCTGCCATCCCATACCCTAAAGTGTTTTCTATTACTTGGCACAGCAATACTGCCACTAATATGAGGAAATGCTTGTTAAGAGTGTTTCCTCCAAAGTTGACTCCTTTCAACATGTTTTCATATGGTAGCCCTACCCTACCTTCTGCACCTCTGTAGATTCAGTTGGTGATTCTGAATTTATGAGGATCAAAATGCCCTAAGCTGTTCTATTCATGTTTTATTCATGTTTTCAACCTCTCTTTTTATTTACCTGATACACTGCCTGCCAGAAGTAGTTTTTGGCAGACAGCAGATAATTCATTTTGTGGGCATCTGCTCAAAATGTTTTGTGAATAATTAGAGAAGTCTATAGGGTCTATTCAGTGGGATTGAGCACTGACAATATCAAGGGATTTCTGATCCTCTACTTCTCCTTTTAATAAAATAAAGATCTTCTTTAAAAAAGAAAGTTCCTTCAGTTTTTGAGTTATATTGCTATAGCAGAGCAAAAGAACTTATATTAGGACCTGTTGGGCTCCAGTCATCTTTTTGACATATTTCATTGCCTCCACTCTGATGGTGAACAAGGGAATAATTCAAAGCTATATATGAAAGAACAGCTTCATAAAAAAAGGAGATGGGAGGAAAAGAGCTGACTGCTGTGTGACAATAAGATGCCACATTTTAATAAAAGAAATGCTAACTTTAAGTAAGGCATGAGCACACACTTGTTTCGTTAATGTATTTTACTTGCTAAAATAAGCAAATTAAAGTGAAGTTTTTCAAGGTATGTTTGTGCTTACCTGTCCATACAGTTATTCATGTTTATTAGGTTAGGGTTATCCAGAAACATCTGGTGTAGTTTAGATATTTGCACTATTTTTTCCTCCAATCCAAATCTATCTGGAAAAATCACTGTTCACTACTGGTGGTCTGTTTCCTTTTCAACAGCCTATGTGTTACAGGGAAGTTCAGAATAACTATCTTCCACAGTACTTTACCCTACCTAAAAGCATCCAGTCTCTGAAAAGTTTTCAGCTATAGCATATTGAAAACATGTTTTCAACATGTTGATGCTTTCATTTCTAATAATTTTTGGCGTGTTTTTAGAATACTCAGAAATAACTAAAATTAGTTATTTAGTAAGTCATTCCTCTTTTTCTCAGCTCCTTGGCAGACCAAATATTTCAGATTGTCCTCTTTATTTCTATTTCTCTAGAGAAATATTCTCATTAAAAAATGGTAACAGCATTTAAACCTTACAGAATTTTATCCAATGTACTGGTGACACCAAATACCTTCTTTTCTTCCCCCCCCCCCGAGCTGTACTCAAGCTCCCAACAGTGCACATCAGCCATGAGACTATTTTTGAAGACAGGTCAGTTTTTGTCAATGGTATCCTTCTTGCCAACTCGGCAAATAAAAGTTACAGTTTTGGAACTGGAAGCCAATCCACTTCCAGCCTGGAGTTTATGATGGCTGTATACGATAAACAAACATTCTCATCACTGTAGAAACACATACAATCATTGCAAGCCATTAACTGAGCTACAGATGAAATTATGATATGATTGTCTCCTATATCAGGCTTTTGAATTGCCTTTTGAGGGTTTTGTTCACAGCAAAAGGCGCAAAATGAGCCTTCAGATAGTTAGCAATAGCATTGTTAACTACACTTTTACCTTGCTCCAAAGCAATGTTCATACAATAATCCAACCTTTATTTTCTCTTCATCAGTATATTTCTTGGCTTGCCTGGGCTTAAATGAGCTATTCTGTAGGCATTAATTGGGTCTTATTTTTTTTTTAAATGTACCTCAACTAAACAAAACAAAAGTTCAGGGACAATTTCATATATTTCAAAACTTTATTTCCTTCCATAAAAAAAGCTTGTGATATTTTCCTGCCCAGTTCTAGTTTGTTCACTACAGGACAGAGTCTATTCCAGCATAGGGCAGCTGCTCCAGCAGGGCCACCACCTCAACACATTACAGGCAGCCTTTGAATAAGTTCTTGACTCCGTAGAAGCATTAGTATGTTGTATATATCAGCATAATCCAAGAACTCAAGAAATACAAATAAGTGCTATCTCGATTGCTTGAACAGAGACAATTGGCCCTAATTCTTCACACTGTTTGAACTGCTTTGCCGCACGTCCCAAAGTGTGATGCTTCTTTTGAACTCTGCTGTTGAGAGCACAAGTTAAGAAGTTCCTTCAGTAAACAGGTTGCTAAATCTGTTACCAGCCATTTTATCGGAGCTGCTTCCTGTTCCTTCATCCCTTTCTGCTTTTGAACTCTTTTTTTTTTTTTTTGCATCTTACTGCATGTTTCTTTCAATATATATTTACTTGTTTATTTTTAAAAATGCTATAAAAGTGAGTAACAAATACGTGGCCTGGAAAGGAGAGTTAACAGTTTGTTCTGAATGTCACTAGATATCTTGCTTTTGCAGGTATTTCAGTGCCTGCAAATCTGCAGTATTTATACCCCGTGTTAATATTTAAGAACCAAGATTTATTGCAAGGTAAATAAGTATCAGAGAAGAGAACACTGAAAATGTCATACCTGGTATTAAAATATGTGGTCCTTTTTTTGGACTACATTTCTAAATTACTTATTGAGTGAATGGGGTGCATGGTTTCCTATTCTTGGTTTACACCTTAAAAAAGTGCAGCTTAAAACCCCCCATAAATTATATGCAACAAAAGCTTTAAACACTACAGCACTTGCATTGCTGGACACAGTCTACTAATACAGAAGATTTGCAGCAAATTTTAAACATAAATGAGGCTTACCTATGATGAATGACATCCTTATTAACTATATCACACATCTCAGCCAGCTTTAATCTAATTGAAGAATATGGGCCCGGTTATCCCTGTAGGTAAAGGGGAAAGACATCTACTGAGGGCAACTCATCCAAGATGAGGGAAGCTGTTGGAGAGGCAGAACGGGGAGGTGACCACGTTTTACAGCAGAACTCTTGACAGACTATGGATGCAGCTTTCAGATGGCCAAATGTAACCAGGGCAGAGCATGTTGACTTGTAGCTGTATTTATTTTCTTGATAATTATCTTCTGTTTAAAAAGGACTCCAAGTGACAACAGCCCAAACAAAGTTAAGCACGCATTGAGTGGCTCAAGCAGATTCTTGCAAGTATTGTTGACTCACGCTAATTACAAAAAGGAAGAGTATACAAGAGAGTTTACATGGGAGGGTTCCTCCTCCATACCCACTGGGCATTACAGGCGTGCAAGTAAACGAAAGCTAGAATAAACCACTACTACTAAGGATTTACCATCATGTCAGAAGAACTTTAATTACAGTTGGCTCCAGGGCTCTCTTCTTGTAATCACGCACTGGAGCTTTCCAGCAACTATTCATCAGCAACATATTCAGCAAGAAATAGATGTTATATCTTACTTTTCTCCTTCACATAATGAATTACCTGGCACTGCTGGAAAGCATTTACTGGACCACTTCATGGACAGTTCAGGATAAAAGGGAAAAATATGTCTTTTCTTTTCCCCTCCCCAACTGAGTATTCGGGGACCTTTCTGCCAGGCCGTCTGGGACCTTTCAGCTATACATTGCTTTTGCGGCAAAGTTCACATTCATGTTAAGCGTATTCTCTTGGAATATTAAAATACAGAGGTGGAGACAGTCCAAAAGCAAGCAAGCTGATTACCATTTCAGGCCTTCCGAGGTCAGTTTGCACCACTAGAATAGCAAGAGTCTGGAACAGCTTTTCAATAGGAGTAATGGGAGCAATACAACCTACCGCGGCATAGGATGGGACAGCATAATTTTATAAGCAATGGTTGCCAACATAGCAGGGCACAGAGTTTAGTTTTAATGCACCAGGTTCCTTCCAGGCCATGTTTCTAAAGGGACTTAAGCCCCCCCCCCCCCCCCCCCCCAAAAAAAAAAAAACAAAAAAACCCAACCCAAAACCTCAGCCTTTTCCTGGGATGGAACTGGCAGAGATGAGGTCACTTTGTGGAGGCAGAGGGGACCTCCCCAGGTGAGGAAGAGGGGCAGCTGCTGGCACCCAGACGGGGCGGCAGCAGGAGCAGAGCTGGCTTCATTGGGCAGGTCAGGAGCCACTTCAACTGCTGATGGCACTGAAGCAGCCTGGACATCTCTAGTCCAGCCCCTGCATCAGGGACTGAAATGCAACTACCTGGAAGATGAACTGCAGTTACTGTCTAAAAGCGCGCAGATGGTTTAGTGCAAGAAAGTGAAGAAGAGTCCAATCAATATCAAACTGAAAATTGATGTGTGAATTTTAAATAGACAGAATGCAATTACCCAAATAGGAACTTGGCTCGGGCTCCAAGCGATCAAGGGTTTTATATCTGTATTTTGGAAGTTTTATGGGCTTACATAGCCATGCCATGTAAATATCAGAAACAAAATAATAGCTGTACTAGGAGCGCTGCTCAGACTGTGCCTTTGTGTAGTGATACAGCGATGAAATCTCCCTAGTTTAAAACTGTGCTGCCGTAGCATAGAGACTGAAGCATTCAACGTGCTTTTTGCTGATTTGAAAAAACAAACAAAACCAAAACAACAACAAAAAAACCCCAAGCCAACAACTGAATGCACTGACAGTTCACATTCATCAAGACATCACTAATACTGAAAAACTGATACATAACCGTAGACCCTTAGCACAGTCCTTGTTAAAGATCAGTGCACATATCTGGGGGACACAGTATGCATTCTTTATAGATCCAAAGGAACCTAACAAGCTATAGCACTGCATGACCACCTTCTGCAGGGACCCGAGGTTCAGCTGCCTTAGGGAGCTCCCGGCTTTCCCCAGCGCTGCTTTGAGCAGGGGAGAATGAGCACCTGAGACTGCTGACAAGAGAAATACCTACACATGACTAAGGCTGCTTAGTCCTGTCCTGCAGCACTTGGTGGTGAATGGTCACTTTTGGCACAAAGGACACCTACTGAATCAGTGATTTGGTTCCTACAAAAAAAATTTTAAAAAATTCCTTAGAGGTCTCCTCGTAAAAAAATAGAAACACACTGATGTGGTTCAAACATACTTTTTTTTTTTTAGTGCAAACAAGTATATAATGCAAAATAGCATATTTAAAGAGTTGCATTTTGTCTTTACAGTTTCATTTCTCCGCCTTGCAGTGCCTTCATAGCATCCCTGTCAGTCTAGCATCCTGCGAGGGATGCATTTTAAAGTAGGAACAGCAATGTGGTACTGTCAGATTTTGGCACCGATGCAGAATGATTTAGCTGTCTGCATGGGAGGAGTTTAATTAAGAAATGACACAATTCCCAAGCTTATCCGATAGAGTTGTCCAAATTATTAGCTCCCGTATTCTGTCTTTATTTAGAGAAAAATGCACAAAAAAATTGAAATTATTTCTATTATGGTCTTCCCGCCTAACTACCTTCAGCAGCACTGTTGCCTCACCTGCCTAAAATTTTAAGCCACTAAGTACCTAACGGAATTTTCATTAC